>NC_053491.1:224939985-225287485 GCF_905171775.1 Rana temporaria | reverse complement strand
GTAGTTCCAGGTAAAAAGTAGAACTACTGCATTGATCCCTGATCTGGCTCTTACGGTCTTAAAGCAAAAGGGGAAACTGTGCTTGTCTGTGAAGCTGTAAGGCTTCACTGATCGTTTCTCATAATGGAGATGGCGGCAGCAGCAGCCCCCAGTAGTGGAATGAAAAATATTAAGGCAGGGTAAGTGCCCCAATATATTAAAAGTCAGCAGCTACAGCTAGAATTATTTTTTTCTGAAGGAGCTTTAATAACATTCTTCAGTACAGAAACTAGGACCTGCAATATAGTCTGCACATAATGTTTGCAATACCTGTAATAACCCAAGCTGTATTTTTACTTCAGAAATACATTTGTACAATGCAACAACCTAGCAAGCAATATCCCTGTGTACAATACTAAAGCATATTATCATTACCAGAAGGATGCAAATGGTTTTTGTACTCACGTCATTAAAATTAAAGCATTTCTGGGCACATGCAGAGGCCTCATCCCACAGTTTACATTTGAAGTAATACTGCGCCAAATAACGGAATGCAGTGCTCACTTCCTGGTGCTCCACCACTTCCTAGAGGGAAAACACAAATCAATTAATCACCTAGATTAGGAAGCAAAAGCAAGATTTGTTTTCATCAGTGCTTACCCCACAATTATTGATATCCTGAATATATTTGATGTAACACTGGGCAGCCTGCTCGGTTTCATTCAGTTGTTCGTGAAGTCTTAATAGGAAAAACAACATTTGCAGTATTAATAAATGCTGAAAGATGTAAAAGCATAAAAGTAAAATACGGATTAATGAATTCAAAAGCCATGTGTTACAGGAGACTGCAATACAGTACTATGTACAGCTGAACCAGATTCTGTGTGCACCAGTTTTAATAAATCTACCCCTTAGTGTCCATCCTCTTACAGACAGGGGGCTTGATTTAGTAAAACTGGAAAGTGCAAACTCTGGTTCAGCTTTGTTTGAGACCAATCCGCTTCCAGGTTTTTTAGTTTTTTCAAAGCTTAATTGAACAAGCTGATGTTAGAAGCTAATTGGCTACCCTGTACAGCTGAACCAGATTACTCTCCGGTTTTAGTAAATCTACCCCTATGTTCATACTGGGAATTTTTGGTTTTGCTAACTGAAAGATAATAAAAATGCCATATACTCACTTTGCCAGTTTTATTAAGGCCATTTTCTCCACATCTCCAACAGCATAAGCTCTCCAGTAACACTGCCAAAAGAGTAACAGGTTTATTTTAGGAATAAAACTTCTAAAGCTATAGAGACTCAAAGCACCTTTGTAGCTTATAAATTAGCATAATGCTGTGTAGGAAGAGTCAGATTCGGTTCTTTCAGCGATGAGGTGGGATTTGAAAAGGTCATGCATGACAGCTGTCATCATGGCATCACTAGGAGGTGAGGTGGTGTGACAGACTTACCAATATTTAACATTGCAGAATATGATTTACAGGTGATGGATGCCAAACATTTAGGCAGCGTAACATACATAAGATAGGCAAGTTTCATAACCGTTTAGCCAGTTTTATGATCACACATATCTGCAATGCCTTCACACCAAATAAGTGAAATCTTTATGTGCTGGTGTAGATTTGCTGCATTCAAGTCACCTTTCCATATACGGCTTGCTCCTTGTTTAACGCAGGCCTGGACAACTCTCATCCAAAACTAGCAGCCAACACTACACAACTTCCATATGACTATAGGAGTAGCTGAAAGAAACTTGGTTAAATGGGGTTATTTACGAAAGGCAAATCCACTTTGCACTACAAGTGCAAACTATAAGTGCAAAGTGCACTTGGAAGTGCAGTTGTCGTAAATCTGAGGGGTAGATCTGAAATGAGGGGAAGCTCTGCTGATTTTATTATCCAATCATGTGCAAGCTAAAATGCTGGTTTTTATTTTCCTTGCATGTCCCCCTAGGGACTTTCAGTGCAATTTCAAGTACACTTTGCACTTGTAGTGCACAGTGAAATTGCCTTTAGTAAATAACCCCCAATGTTACTGGGGATATAATGACGCATTACAATTTGCGAAACGCGTAGAAGCTGCCGACACCCACAGGACACCATACCATTCGCAACAGAGGATCGGGGGGAACGAGGAGTGATTTATCTCTTGCATGTTTGCATACACGGCTGGAGAAGCTTGGTGTCGGCAAATAGGCACATTAAAATGTGAGTGCAATAATTGTTCTGTATTTTAAACTAAATACATTTTTTACCTACTACACTATGTTGGGCATCCTTTCTCTGAGTTTTTATAGCGAAAGAGACGCAGTACCAAAACATTCAAGATACCCAATAACTGTGGTGATACTAAATAGGAGTGGTTATCCTGGGAATGAACCGAAGGCCTTTACTGAATGGCCATTTTACACGGTGATGGGAAGATCACGAAAGTGGTGAAATCACGTTGCATTTGAATACCCCACAGGAGGAATGAGCACTTGATTATTATATTGGGACTTTTTCTCTCTCCAGTAAAGAGGAGGATCTATGTAGGAACCCTAATTCACGCATAGCGCAATCCCCATCCATAAATAACCCACGGTAGCGCAATCCTTATTTTACATTAATACACCAATACCACTTTTTTTTTTTTTAGCAACAAGTACCGATTTTCTTTACCAATTACAGATACATATTGCACTCAATTAGAGAGATCAAGATGAAGAGAGAGAAGGAGCGGGACCATCATCTATCGGTGTGCTGTGTAATATTACCACCTGGCTGAGACCAAATGATGAAGAAACACTGCATTCCCAACACTCAGCCCTGCCGACCCCACAGCTAAGACCATGCCGTCATTCCTCAGCGACCTACCGCCCCATCCTTTTCTTCTTCCACCACTACAATTGCCCTTTTTGTATTCATGACTCTCGCCTCCTGCTCCTGAGCCAAGCACCAATCATGGGTTATCTACAGAGCATCACATGCAAGTCCGGCATCAGGAGCGAGGACCTCACTGCGTACAATGTGTGTGCCTGCTCCTTCTACCCTTGAGCAACGCCATCATCGCTGGGATTGCTCATGTCCGGGGTGGCTGCAATGGCCGGGGATGGGGCACTTCTTTCCTGTCAGTGGGAAGGAGAGCTGATCTGTCACATCCTCCCACTCACAGAGCAGTCAGTGGAGGTTAGGCAGAGCCCCAGAATCGACATGGACCAAGGAAGGGGGGGGTAGGAAATTTATCATACCACACCTCAGTTACTGCATCCATAGGCACTGATATTTTCAGCACATCTGTCACAGCCGGGTGCCCATTGTTGAGATGCCGAGGAAAGAAGACAGCAGGTGAAACTGACCGGGGAGAGCACACCGCTGAATCGAGGGACAGGAAAGTGGCATAGGGGCACTATGTATATTAATATATAGGAATATATACAGTATTTTATATCCCAGCTCTGTGCCCAGGGACATCATGGAGTATCATACAAATACACACACACACACCCCCCTGGGATCAGCATTGTTCCTTGCAAACAGGTCAGACACATATTACATTGTCTCTGCCTGCCAGGGACCTCTTGAGTGCACAGGAAAATACCTTGATGGACTACTTAAAGAGATGGTCAATAACCTACCATCATTTGTCCAGGATACACAGCACGTACTAGGTAAGCTCCAGGACCTCAGCGCTGAACCAATACCGCCGAGCACACTTCTTGTTAGTATCGATGTGGAATCATTGTATACCTCGATACCACATGAAATAGGAATTACGGCGGTACAGACTTTCTTGGATGAAGCCTACCCATTGGCAGGCCCCCAAAATGAGTTCATCGCTGAGATGCTGGAGTTTGCTCTGAACAATAACAACTTTCAATTCATGGGCACATACTATCGCCAGATAAGAGGTACGTCCATGGGTGCAGCATGGGCACCTGCTTATGCATGCCTGCACTTAGGACTCTGGGAGGCAGAGGACGTATACACGACGTCGATGTACCACCGCCATGTAATCACCTGGTGGCGGTACATCGACGATGTGCTCATGTTGTGGCGAGGCACTATTGAACAGCTTCGGCTGTTCATGTGTGAACTAAATGATAATCAACGAAATATACGCTTGACATATACCTCACACACACATGAATTATCGTTCCTCGACTTGAGAATTAGACTAGAGGATGGACACATTAATACCAGCACCTACCGTAAGGACACAGCCGCGAACACGCTGCTTCATGCCACAAGTCACCATCCTGCCTCACTTAAAAATGGTATTCCAATGGGACAATTTTTGCGCATCAAGCGCAATTGTTCCAAATCAAGCGACTACTATCGCGAGAGCCAGGATCTTTACAATAGATTTCGCGAACGTGGGTACTCTCATAGACAAATAAAAAATGCCCGCAAAAAAGCAGCAAATAGAGAGCGCAATGAATTACTTACAATTAAAAAAGATTCAACAGACAAATTGCCCCAAAATTCAATTCAACCTATACGGATTATCACTCCTTTCGGAACACAGTGGGAGGAAGTACGAACTGTCCTCGAAAAACATTGGGGCATTCTAACTAATGCCCCATTACTAGCAAAAATAGTGAGTGACAAACCAAAGCTTGTGGCACGCAGAGCCCAAAACATTGGCGATAGGCTAATTAGATCAGAATACATACGGGCCTCTGATCCCACATGGCTTACAAATTATCCTCGCTCCCAAGGGATGTTCCCTTGTACCAAGTGCCACATTTGCCCATATGTCGACCGAACGTCCAAATTCCAGGATTCTATGGGAGAAAAATCTTTCGAGATCAAGGGTCTAATCAATTGCCTTACGGAACGTGTGATCTATATGATCACATGCCCCTGTAATAAAATTTACATTGGGAAAACCAAACGCCCATTGAAGATACGAATTGGCGAGCACTTGAGGGAAATAAATGAGAAAGAAAAAATTCCAGAAAAGCCCCTAGCAAAACACTTCGCCCAATTCCATAACCGTGACTCCCGAGGATTAACAGTAAAAGGCATTTACCAGCTAAAACTATCGAGCCGACGTGGCGACTTTGACAAAATACTGTTACAAAAAGAAAAATTCTGGATCTATCGTTTAAAATCGCTTATGCCGGCCGGCCTAAACACAGAATTAAATTTACAGGTCTTTTTGAACCCATAGTTTTTCAACTATAAACGTATTTAAAATTAAAATTAAAATTAAATTTAACATCCAATAATACCGTCGCGCAATCCGAATAAATCACCAATTTACTGGTTATCTAATAATCCAGTTGATATTATCCTCCTAGTATCATAATAATAGCTCTTTCTAGTTCCTTTTTCTGATTGCATGAATAACTGCACCATCTTACTCTATGTCTATAATCTTTCAATGTTTATTTCCAACTGCATTTTCCAACACTGACACTTATTAACTAGATAATTATCCCTACTGACAGAACAGCTTAAAACTATTTCCCAAAAAAAAGGACAATGCCTGTCAGCATTGATGAATACATGTCAGATGTTTATGACTTCGATTCAGTAGTGCAAATTTACATTATAGACTGTTTCATTTAAAATTTAAAGTTCCTCCACAACAGTGTACCGCATTGTGCCAATCATTGACACAAACCTGAGAATGATTGCGATCAATTGACACCAATTAAGACATCAATACAAAACACCCATTGACTAACTGTGTAGCACGTCCAGGAAGAAGCTACGCCACTAAGCACGGCGAAACGCGTCGACGTCACAGCTAGACGCCCGCTACGCCTATACCGGCGTTCAGCCGACTGACGGGAGAAGGAGAGAACGGCTCTCTTGATAGAACAACCAACAAGCCGTCGAACGGAAGAGACGGCCCATGACAGACAAACTACTCGCAAGTTTGCTTCAAGGCACAGATGCAATCTAGTGCCAATAGAGCGGCCTCCTCAACAAAACACTGAAAGGAAAACAACATCCCGGGAAATTATTACAATCAGCGCATCAAGGTCAGCAATGACCATCTGGACCATTTGAATTCTGCTGGAAAACTTGCTACAACACAACCATGGATATCGTTACAAAATAGATGAACAACAAATAAAGGTCGGTAATTTTACCTATATAAGATCGGATGATCAAAGACCAAACTACATCTATACTAAGGTAACGAATGGGTGATTAATTGCAAGCAGTGTAAATTATACTGACACTTCAATATACGTGATGGACAGCAGTTCCCTATGATGCCTGATTTTTTGCCTGTCGTTTAAATAATACTAACATTATTATTGCACTACCAGAAATTGATTTACAAATGGAAACTTAACTGGACATTCTCAGCAATATATATATATATACAGTAAATTACTTTGCTTGATCAAGCCAATATTGATACTGAGTACTCAACTTTACCAACAAAGTACCATTGTCCAATTTGCTCTAGAGGATACTAATTTAGCAGGAACTTTCAAAAGCTATTTAGTATCACATCACATATTTTCTGCCTAATATTACGTATGGACTTCCACTATATTTGTAAACAAAATTGCATTATATATTCAATTCATTCTGGGTATTGACAGACATAAGACACACTATACATTTCCCCCTCTCTCCTTTTTCTCCCTAAACTTAGGTTCACCCACCATATATTGCATCTATTTGGCATTTCAAATATCATTAATGTGGTGAGACCGCTATGGATTCCCACGTATGATTACTTACTATATAGTCCCCATGATTCATGCCAGGGCTATTTAAAACTGCTATAAATTGATGATGCATGTCATTGTTGTGTGAACTTCTAGCACGCGCAGTCGGGCGTCGTTAATTGTAGTCATTGTTAGTCTTGTCAGTCTCGTTACATGTGTTCAGGAACTTTAAATATCTATTAGATCTTATATCTGATAATAATACTATTAAAAAATCTTTTATAGCCGTATGAACTGTGTTAAATAAATTTCATACTTTTGATATATTTCTAATTAAGTCTCATGGTCAATTACTGCTACTAATAGTAACCCTCTTAACTATATTCTTCGGTTTTTTCTTAAACTAATTCCCATCCCCCAACTCATCTTCTTCATTTATTTATTCTCTACATATTGCACTCTACGGGGGCTCTTAGGGCCCCAGATGTGGTCCCTCATCTTTCTGTTCATATGGATCCCCCCCACCAGCTCTGGCTCAGCTTCTGCTTGAAGTCACAACCCATGGCGAGGTGGCCGGAGGAGAGGAGGGAGCTTCAAGCACATGGTAGTTCAGGAACCAGCCAGTCTCTCCACTTCACATGCCACTGCTGCAAATACTACTCTAAAATAAAAAAATACAATAAAAATACACGACAAAGCAGACCCTGGCCTAGTGATGCTATGCACCGCTGTAAGGCAAGAGGTAACCTGGTCGCCAGAGAATTTTTTTCTGCTACTACAGTATGGCGACAAGGAATCATGCAGCCCTGGGTTAAAAGAATCTGCATCACCACATCTGTCTATTTAGCAGGGAGGTGATCCAGAAAGAAGCAAACCAAAATATTGTGTAGCAATATTACTGGCTGTGCACTCTATTCTAGTAGTTTTGTTATTTATAGACCAGAAGCAAAGTGTGAGGATTAGACAAAGTAAACAAAAATAAAGGTGGCGATAGAACTCTTCATAAGTAAGCCTGTGAAATATATAAAAAAAAAAATTAAATGGCCTTATAAAAAAAATTATCCACCTTGCTGGCCCCCTCCTTAACACGCGTCTTCAGGGACATACAGAAAGGCGGTCCAATAGACATCTATTCCAACAGAGCCTTTATAACCCTCATTACCAAGCCTCATAAGGACCATAGTGACGTAGCCAATTACCGACCCATACCCTTAATCAATACGGATCTAAAGCCATTTACAATAATCTTGGCAAATAGGATGTTGACATTTTTGGCCGATTACATTCACCCTGACCAGGTGGATTTTCTGCCCCACAGACAGGCAGCTGACCAGATCAGGAGGGTGATCGATCTCATATCCATATTACGCTCGTTGTGGGATGGGGGAACGCACCGAAAGGGGATGTTGCTATCAATAGATATTCACAAAGGATTTGACTCAATGTCATGGCCGTTCATGGAATTTTGGCCTAGCGTTTTTGGCCTCAATGCAAATCGTTATATAGCTCTCCATTGGCTCAAATACTGCGCTGAGGGGTCACAAATCCGACTTGATACCGATCTCTTCGGGTACTAAACAGGGATGCCCATTATCCCCCCTTCTATTTGTGATAGCCATTGAAACCTTAGCGATCCGTCATCACCCTGACGTTTTGGGTATAGAAAGTGAGGGGGTGGGGGAGAAAGAACCATAAATGCGCATTATTTGCGCACGATCTCCTGCTGTTCATCACGTACCCCCATACCAAATATGCTGTCCCTATTAGACCGATTCGGGAATATTTCTGGCCTATTAGTTAATCAGGACAAAATCGAAAGCACTGCATGTCAACCTCAACGCTCCAGAGTATCAAATCTCAATTCCCTTTCACATGGCAACAGTCGTCCCTTCCTTACTTGGGAATTAAATTGACCTCCGATGTGTCCACGTTATACAAGACTAACTACCCACCCTTATTTTCCCGCCTAATGGAAGACGTGGTCCGATGCGAACCTGTCCTGGATGGGTAGAATCGCATCAGTTAAGATGACTGTTCTCCCACGGCTACTGTACTACTTTCGAGCTCTGCCAATCCAAGTCCAAGCCGCTGACATACACCGCTTTCAATCCAAAATCTTCCAATACATCTGGGGTCCTAAAGGTCCTAGAATAGCCCGAGCAATGTTGTACGCACCCAAAGAAGAGGGGGGGTTTGGGGGGTGCCCGATTTTCGCGAGTATTACATGGCTGCACAGTTAGCTCAATTACTCCAAATGCACAGCCGTCAATATTGCCCTGAGTGGGTCTCACTGGAGGCTCAGGCATGTGCTCCACTAGCAATGGACCTTGTCTTTTGGACATCCCCTAAGCACCGCAAAGCGATGTTGAGTCCAACACTCTCTTATTCCCTAAATGTATGGGAAACGGGGTGTAGAAGATGGGCTCTAAGGTCTGCACATGCTCCAGTGGCCCCGCTCTTTGGCACTCCCCTATTCCCCCCGTGGAAAAGTCCAGACAGGTTTAGCTGGTGGGTAAACAAGGGATTATTACGGATAGGCGACTACCTCGACCACAGAGGAATATGCCCATAATCATACTACACAGGTAGCTTGGAGATGCCTTCTTCGGAGAGCTACCACCTACAACAAATTCAGCATTTTCTTCACTCTTTACAGAACAGTGGGTCCGACTTGACAACGGGTACCATCTTTGAGAATAGGTGTATGCAGGACTCCGCTCTCCGGGGGGGCATCTCTGTGCTCTATAAACAGTTGGTCGCACCTCTCACTAGGCTCTCATATCAGGTGGCATGGGAGAGGGATCAGAACATTAGCCCTGAGGCAGGGGACTGGTGTAAGTGGAGCGCAAGAATCCACAAAGGCATCCTTAATGTGGCCCTGATAGAGGCGGGTTACAAGGTACAAGCCAGGTGGTACAAGCCAGGTAGTACCTGGTACCAGAACGCCTTTCCAAAATGTATCCTGGAGCCTCGGCCTTCTGCTTTAGGGGTTGTAGACAGGTGGGTTCACCACTCCATGTGTGGTGGACGTGCCCCAAGGTGCGCCGTTTCTGGATCAGGGTCCGCTCGCTTATTCTTTCGCAATGGTAAATATCAAAGACGCATCAGTCGCACCTTCCTAAACAAACCAGTGGACAATATCCCCAGACACACTCAAACTGATATTTTACATATTCTTAGCAGCGAAAATAGCTATTGCGTCAGCTTGGAAAAGCCCCATTGTAGACTTAGCATTTTTCTAACGCAAATAAAATTGGATCATGTTAAAGAGAAAATAGTGAGTATTCTAAATGACAAACAACCCCTTTTCGAAAAAACATGTTCTCCATGGCTCACCTACCTACAGGCCCCTGAGACATAAAGTTATCTCTTCAGATGATCAAAGATTCCCACCTTTCCCTCTCCCCTCTTCTACTTCTTTCTTTTCCCTCTAGCACCTTGCCTCCACGATTTTTCTGATTTCCTCTTCTTTTTTTTTTTGGTTAACCCAGACCTCTCTCGAAATATTGTTGATTATAGGCTCCCCTACAGGGGGCAGTTAGGTTGAATAAACGTTAAAAGAATTTTACTTGTTATGGTTTCAAGCTACCCAGATTCTCTCGCTGTGATGTTACTCGAGCCGGAATGCTACGCAATGACCTAGTTATTCTATATACCTGAAACGTGTGAGATGTCTATTGGAGTGACTATACTATAGAGTACAGATAGATTCCGTGGTATTCCAATATCTCGACATCGGACACTGTCCGGCCTCCAGCACTAGTTATATTATGTAGCGGGATACAATTAAGGACCTAACCCATGAGCTGGGTCCACATTTGTTTTGTATTTAGCATAGCATTCATTTGATGCATTGTTGTACTGCTTCCATGCGTGGATGCTTGTTTTCTTGTTAACCAGAATAATTTCATTATTTTTATTTTACGATTTAATACGTGCTCTATTTGACGGTTCTTTAACATTCTACGTAAACGATTAATAAAAACCATTGAAACAGAAAAAAGAATAAAAAATGATGGCCGACTGAAGATTCCTGCCCAAGTCAATCACTGACAGGTCTCTAAAGGATAAGTTCCAGGGAGCATCAATCTATATCCACAATAATACAAAAAAAAAAAAAAAAAAATGTACATACTTTTTTCGCTTCAACAAGCTGGTTGAGTTTTTCATAGCATTCCCCCAAGGCAACAAGCATCCGAGAGTCATTAGGTCTGAAAAATTAGAAATGAACATATTGGTCTCTCTAGAACCCAAAAATGCAGTTTTTCTTTTACTGGGGGGAAAAAAAGTGCTATTACCTGAGTTGGTGGGCACGTCTGTAATAATAGAGACAATAAAATGGCATCTTTAGGATCTCATAGGTCTGCCCCAATCCATACCAGGCTCGATAATCTCTTTTATTGACTTCAATAGCATGTCTGCAAAACAGATAGACAGAAAAGGTCTACGTTTGTTCGCCATACACCCCCCCATTATATGAACGTAGCCACTCTTTCCTGCTTGCCCCCGAGATGGACCACAAATCTACCTGCAGACACATTCAGCTCTATGGGAATTGTAGTACAGAGAGGAGAATGTGACCAGAAATAACAAATGCCTGCAACATCAGATGTTTTATTACGGCCTATAAGAAGTTTATCCAAGTTGTTGAAAATCTTTGTGCAACCTGTCGATTCCCTCTGCTCAATGAAAAGGAAGGAACCGTGCTTGTCAATTCAATTTGAGACGCAGTATTAAATGGAAAATAAAAAGGCAGATTTCTCCAAACATTTTTTTTTTTTAAAGAGGCATCTGCCCTTCTATTCCTTGCCTACAGCTACTAAAAACAATGAAGGGAATTTATCACAACTGGAGCAACTGTGCAAGGCAACCAATCAGCTTCTTTCATTTTTAAAGCTTAACCACTTCCATACCGCGCCTATTCTGGCACTCCTCTCCTACATGTAAAAACCATAAAAAAAATTTTGCTAGAAAATTACTCAGAACCCCCAAACATTATATTTTTTTTTAGCAGACAAACCAGGGAATAAAATAGCAGTCGGTGCAACTTTTTTTTTTCCGATGACTTAAAACACAGTAAAGTTAGACCAATTTTTTTGTAGAATGTGAAAGATTATATTACGCAGAGTAAATAGATACCCAACATGTCACACTATAAAAATTGCGCACTCATGGAATGGCGCCAAACTTTGGTACTTAAAAATCTCCATAGGTGACACTTACATTTTTTTTACAGTTTAGAGTTAGAGGAGGTCTATTGCTAGAATTGTTGCTCTCTCTCCAACGCACGCGGCGATACCTCACATGTGGTTTGTACGGCGTTTACATATGTAGGCAGGACTGGGGCGTTTTAAATGCTACCGGGGACAGGGATGTTTTAATTTTTTTTAAATTTTTTTTTTACTTAAAAAATAAAATAAAAATAAAATTGTATCACTTTTATTCCCATTACAAGGAATGTAAACTTCCCTTGTAATAGGAATGGTGCGTGACAGGTCCTCTTTATGGAGAGATGCATGGTCAATAAAATCCCACATCTCTCCTCCAGGCTGGAAAGCATGAGATCAAAAAAAAAAAAAAAATTCCCGATCTCATGCTTACCAGCTGCGATCGCGGCTTTGTTTACAACCGCGGCCCGGATGTGACGTTACAATGCCACGACCAGGCCTACGACGGTCATAGAATGACCATCTGGTCACCGGAAATCTATATGGCCGTCATCTGACGGCGGCCGATTCTTTCCCCGGACCCCCGATGGCACGGGAGAGCCCGGAGAAGCACCGGATGGCGGCGGGAACAGGGGGGGGGGGGGGAAATGTCCCCTCCCGTCGCCTGTAAGAAGTATCAAGCGGTGAAACTGCCACTACAATCATGGTGCGCAGATTAACCGGCTGAAGACGAGGATAACTGAATGACGCCTGTAGCTGCAAGCATCATTCAGATATTCCCACTGAAAGTCAAAAGACATCATACGACGTCCTTGGGCTGAAAGTAGTTAAAAAGGATAGTCCACCTTTACAAAAAAAAAAACTGCCTATGAAGGTAAGGGGGGTTTGTAGAGTAAAACTGTGCACTGAAGATAAATAATACCCTTGCTATAGGTGTAGGCCATTTACATACCTTATGATGCCTTAATGGAATACTCCCAGGACATTGCCAAGTGAGGCCTAGTCATCACTGCTCACCTTCACCATCAAAGGAGCGAGCTCTTTCTCCGATTCAAACCCCCTCACATACTCTCTTTCTCCCCTGATGCAGTAGTTCTGATCTCAGCATTTGAGAGCTCACTCCTGTGATGGTGAAGGATGAATAGGCCTCACTTAGCAATGTCTTGGGAGTATTCCAATCAGGTTTCATAAGGTATGTATGGCCTACACCTATAGCAGGGATATGCAATTAGCGGACCTCCAGATGTTGCAAAACTACAAATCCCATCATGCCTCTGGGTGTCATGCTCGTGGCTGTCAGAGCCTTGCTATGCCTCATGGGATTTGTAGTTCTGCAACAGCTGGAGGTCCGCTAATTGCATATCCCTGACCTATAGTATGGGCTTTATTGAACTTTAGTTAGAGCTGCAGTTTGTTTTTATCTATAGATGCCCCTTATCTGCATAGGCAGTTTTGTGGTAAAGGTGAACTATCCCTTTAAAGTGGTAGTAAAGTCATATGTAAAAATATGCCGACAAGCAGGGATTGTAGAACAGTATAGACCCTAGTGTTTTTTTCTGTCATAAATATTTTCCTTGCCTGTCAGCAGGTAATGTGATCTGAGCTGCACAAGTGCAGCTCAGATTACATTTATGGCCCGCTCTTTATGTCGCTGCGATGCGACTCCCCTGTGCATACGTGGGAGTGACGCCACTGCAGCCGGCTATTCAGGCAGCTGAAGATACAAAATCTAAAAGGGACACAAGGCGGATATGACAGCACTGCGCTGGAGGGTTCCATTTGCAGGCAAGTCTGTCATAATGTGCTAGGATACCAGTACATTATGAATTAAACCTGCAGGGGGACCAGCTTTTTGATTTTTAAGAGATGACTTTACTACCACTTTAACTGAACAAGCTGAAGACAGAAGCCAATTGGTTGCCATGTACATCTGCTTCAGATTCTGGCTGCTCCAATTTTGATAAATTCCCCACTGCTTACAGAACATGCGTTTCTGTTACAAGACGCTTTCATACCTATACGCTTGTATTGCTGCAGAGGTGTTCTTCATTTCCATGTATTCATGACCCATCAGTGTCCAAGCACCAAGATATCGAGGGTTGAGCTTTAATGCCCTTTGAAAATACAAGGCGGCTTTCTCATGCTGGGAGCGCAAGCTATAATAATTGCCTACAAAAAAAAAAAGAAGAAGGAGAATTTCTTTGGAATAATTGTGCTAGCTAACTGGATGTCAGTAATAGGTTTGAGACGCTTGCTCACCAATCACACAGCAGGTTTCCACACGATACTTGTCAATGTCACACAGGTTGTGTGCCAAGTAGCTCAATTCTGGCTTCAGACCCTTGTGAATAAAGAATGTTACTTGAGTAGAAACATCGGAGTAAACAATAAAACATAAAACTAGAATATAGAGAGCCTTACTCTGACATACAGGAGGTTTGAAAACGTGTCCATGTTTTCTATTCTATAAGGATCCTGCTTCCGTAACTCATTGAAAATAGAGAGAGCTTTATCAATATCTGTTGGGGGGAAAAAAAAAAAAAAAAAAAAACATTCATTATGAACGTAAACATTATTTTAACCGTTACATCTGCCAAAATCTGGCCTTACCTCTAATGTTATGGTATGCAACAGCGATCTGGGAAATAATATAAGTGCTCTTAGAGAAGCCAGCATCAATAAGGCTTTGATATTTTTGTAGGGCCTCCTCAATCAGCTGCTGCTCGGTGTATATGTGTGCCAGGAAAAACTCCTTTATCCAACAATCGGGCAGAGAAAGAAACTTCAGCTGCAGAAGTAAAGAACAAAGCTCAGTAAGGGATGCCAGTCTTATTAACTACAGATTGTATTCTGATCACTAGCTGTCTAACCATTTTACCTATTTTTCTTAAAGGAAGCGTAGGAGCAATGGATAGGTGAATATGTGCTGCTAGGAAAAGGGGGCATTTAAGAAAACTTTTTCCAGCATTGGTAAAGCAGAGGTTTGTTAAAGGGCCAGTTCACACCAGATGCAGTTCTGTGCGCATTTTTTCTGCACTAAAAATGCATGCACAGTGTTTTCCATGTATTCCAATGGCATTAGTTCACACCATGCAGAAACTGACCGGAGCTGACTGTATGGGTGCAGAAAAAAAAAACGAACTGCATCTGGGGTGACCTGCCCCCAAATATACCCTTTTCATACGTCTGTTAAAAAAAATAAAAAAAGTATATAAAACATAACAAGTATAACAGAATTACTTATTTTCTAAACGATTATTACTTAGGAGCATTTATTTTAGACACAATCAGGCAACTGTCTGTGTGTGCGCATCTAGGCTTTAATATTATATATGAGAATATACACTATGGCCCAGATCCACAAAGAAATTACGCTGGCGTATCTATTGATACGCTGCGTAATTTCTAAGATGCCCCGTCGTATCTTTGTTTTGTATCCACAAAACAAGATACGACTGAATGTGGGCTCGATCCGACTGGCGTACGTCTTAGTACGCCGTCGGATCTTAGGTGCATATTTACGCTGGCTGCTAGGTGGCGCTTCCGTCGATTTCCGCGTCGAGTATGCAAATTAGCTAGATACGCCAATCCACAAATGTACGTCCGCCTGGCACTTTTTTTAACTTCGTTTTCGCAAGGCTTTTTTCGGCATAACGTTACCCCTGCTCTATGAGGCGTACGCAATGTTAAGTATGGACGTCGGGCCAGCGTAGAATTTTCTGTCGTGTACGTCGTTTGCGTAAAACGTTCGCGAATAGGGCTTTGCGTAAATTACGTTCACGTTGTCTAGGCATTGAGCGGGCGTAATTTAATTTGAAAATCCGACGTGATACTGAGCATGCACCGTACGAAAAAAAGCATTTACGTGGGGTCAAGCTTGTTTTACATAAAACACGCCCCCCTGTTCATCATTTGAATTCCGCGCCCTTACGCCGGGAGATTTACGCTATGCCGCCGTAACTTTAGAGGCAAGTGCTTTGTGGATACAGCACTTGCCTCTCAAAGTAGCGGCGGTGTAGCGCAACTACGATACGCTACGCCTGCCTAAAAATACGCCGCCCTTTGTGGATCTGGCCCTATGACTTAAAGTCTGTGGACACTTGACCAATATTTTCTGACACTATATTGCCAAAAGTATTTGGACCACCTTCCAAATGTATGTGTTTCCACTAATAGGTTACTGTCACACTCCAATATAAAAAGATAAAAAAAAAATCTTCAAGAATAAAAAGCTGTTAAAGACACAAAGGGGTTTGGGGTGCGAACCTGCATATTGATACCCATTGTTTTGGAATGGGATGGCCAACAAACCCAAATAGGTGCGATGGTTAGTTGTATACAAACTTTTGGCAATATAGTGCGTGCATATCAAGTATTCTTCTCTTTGGCCAACAGGTAGAGCTTTGGGCACTTTATGGTTTCCACTATATTCCTTTGTTGTAGAAAGAAAAACGTCCGTTTAAGTAGATCAATGTGTGAAACATCACATACAAGTGAATCAGGGATGATTCACTTTATGGATGGCTCAGTCCAATGTTCCAATCAGGCAGAATGAGCCTGAAGGCATGCAAAAGTTGTCCCTTTAGATACCCATATAGTGGCCATAAGAAAAAGCATCCTCCCTTACAGTGGAACTGCCACTGCAGGGGTTAACTGCTGCTTGTTTATGTTTGGGGGACCGCAAAAAGCACTTTTACATACCCATTCATCACTCCCCTAATTTCAGGCAGTGGACTGTTGTTCAGCATCCCCTTGTCCAAGGAGGGGCTATGGGCTCTGCAGTGTACTCCATGATATTAGAGTGCATCCAAATGCCTTCTAGCATCCTGGAGGAAGCATGCGGGAGTGGAGGATTAAATAAAACATATTTTTCGCTTTCTAAGCGAGGAAGTCCCTCCTGCTGACGTGGAAAGGGTCAGAGACCCCAACGCGGAATATGTGGCTGAAACTTGTCAATTATTCCCTGCCTCTATATAAACTTACTTTTGACATCTGTAAGAGGACTAAAGCGTTCCACAAAATATGGGGCAGATGGCTGGCTAGCCCACTGACCGAGTTTCCCCAGTACTACCATGACAGGGGTTCGCCTTGTAAGTATTGTATTAAAAACAGGAACTTTTGCTATGCCCAGGATGTTTAAAAACAGTGTCACTTACTCCTCTGTTGATGGGAAGGAGAAAACTGCCGCTCCAGGTGAGTGCACTGTGCAATCAGTGTCCTCTCAGGAACAAATGGGTGTCGGCAACGCACAAAGCAAAACTTGAAGAGGAAATATGGGCAGCCGCACACCAAAAAAACCTTATAAAGGTAGCCTTTAATGGTAAAAAGCACTACAAAGCACAGCAAGCAGTGGGGTATAAAGCCGACGCGTTTCACACTAGAGTTCAGTGCTTAGTCATAGCTAAAAACAAAATGAAATACATTCCAAATATATACACCCATCTAAAAACATCACATGATCCACCACTGCCTGTGACTGGCCATCGCAAAAAGATGTTTTAATAGTAACGAGTATAGGTAAAGAAATATGCAAAACGACCCCATATCTACTCTTTTGTTGATGTTTATATCCACTGGTAGATGCAATATCTAGTTTATTGTTGCACACGGCCTGGATTTTCATTTAATGCTGGGATTAGGAACATTCTGTTATCAGTGTTGTAGTTTTTATTTGTGCCTTTTGTTTTATGTCTGTATGTCGTAAAACTGCAATAAAAATATATAAAAAATAAAATAAAAAAAAGAAAGTATTTTCCAGGCCCCTAGACCAGGGGTGTCCAAACTTTTTTCAAAGAGGGCCAGATTTGATGAAGTGAACATGCTTGAGGGCCGACCATTTTGTCTGACATTCTTTGAACCATTAAACTTCGGTCTAAGTGTGCTCGTCCCAGCACCAATACACCGCCCAACAAGAATTCTCCTGCCTTTGTGGCTGTGAGTAAAGAGATGAGCTTGGGCGTATTATTTGGATATACCATATTTATTGGTGTATAACATGCCTTCACTTTAAGAGCGAAAAAAATAAATAAATAATAATAAAAGAACTGCAAAGCAAAATAAGGGTCAGTGCCCATCTGCAGCCTCACAAGTGCCCATCTGCAGACCCACCATTGCCATGAATGTAGCCTCACCATTGCCAGGAATGCAGCACCATTTTCCAGGAATGTAGCATGATTTGCCAGGAATTCACTCACGAGCGCCAAAAGATTAATTACAGGAGAATCTCCTGTTTACACAGTGGCCTCTAACAGAAAGTCCAGCCTCTTGATGGACAGAACAGTCGTCCAATGGCAGCGCAGGACTTCCTATTACAGAGGCCGCCCGTAAAAAGGAAATTCTCCTGTGTGTGTGTGTGTGTGTACGGCGGCGGGGCTCATCCCACCTCCTCCCTGTCCCGTTCCAAGGCATATACATCTTTTGTGGCCCCCGGCACTGGTAGATCATCGGGGGCCACAAAAGATATACTGTCTAAATTACCCCGCCGGGCTGTTCAAAACCGGAACGCAATTGGTCTGCGGGCCGGACTTTGGACATGCCTGCCCTAGACAAACAAGCATTTAACCCTTGCAGTGCTTGGGCATCCCCATGCACAGGAGGATTTGACCTTTTCTCAGAGTTAAAAAGGTTTACTTGTAAAACAAAAATGTATACTTAATGTAATAAACAGATCAAATGTATTAGAAAAAAAAATAAAAACAGTTCCTCTTCAATCACAAGCATTCATAACAGAACTGACTTTCATGTGCTCCGAGTAATATTTTTTACCATTTCTTTGTCTGTAATTAGGTTGCAAAGCTCTAGCCATGTTCCCCAGTGCAATGGCAAGACGTGTGTCGCTTCCACAAACACATCCAAAGCTTCTTTGACCAGGTCCAGTTTCCGCAAAACGACCCCATATCTACACACAGAAAACAACTATGATATCTTGAAGAAGAATCATGGCTACAGGAAAGAACATAGGTTGTCTTGCGACTTACAGATAAAGTCCAAATCCATCCAGTTCCCTGGCTTTGTGCTTCTTACTAAGCTCTACTCGAAGTTCACGAAGAGCCTCATTCTTCACCTGGCCTTTCTCCAGAGGACCTGGAAACAGATGGTTATATTCCGTCAGTTTTTTGCTTTGTACCCCATCGAAAAAAAAAAAAATCCCTTCACTTTTCTCCTGGTGACACAACAAGAAGGGAGTGGAAAGATCTTTTTTTAATCAAACACTTGTCAGAACGGATGTCCCTATTGGAAAATTAGTAGACTCAATTTAGTGGCAAAATTAAGCAAACTAATGCCAAATGAAAAGTAATGCAACTTTTCTAACCTTTAGAAATTACCTAATTGCTTATATCTGTGCATTTTATTAAAAGGAGGAGAAGTGTGCACTTCAAAACAAACATACATACTTATCTCCCTGCTGCAGCATTGGTCTGATGTTGCAGCTGTCCCCAAAAATATGACCGCTGATCACTAATTTCTTGATCCATTCTTGTAGCTGTCCCTGCCGAGAGAACACAGTGGTTACTGCTGGCGGCTAGAATAGCCGCTAGCAGCAATCGTGTGTAAAATCCAATATGCTGATTGTACCTAAATTGATCAACTTGGGTACATTCAGCCTGCCCACACATGGTTCAAATCTCAGCTGAAACAGCCGAGATTAGAACTTTCTATGGCCAACTATACTTCCTCAGAAGTTTGCAATACATGCTCTCCTCACACCAATCAAATGCACAGCACATTATCAGCACATCATGATTACATTGGCTGCCTCCCACTTAACATGTCTCAAAGAAACCAGGCAGAAAATTGTAGGCTGAACAGTGGCTACATCTAATCAGACGCAGCCGCTGTTGATGAAGTCCATCTGCACTCTATAGTGTATAGGCAGCCCTAAGAGGTAATCTTCCTTATTTTGGAGAGGTTTCCACTCTCCAGTTTCATCTCTGGGACAGGAAGTGAAGAGAAAGCACCGCAAGAAGACACAAAAATAAAGTGACGGGGAATTTAACCATTTCCTACTCTATCCAATACTAGAAATTAAGTTTTGGCTACACACAAAAACACTTAAAATCCATGCATGTGAAGCTCAAATATCTTCAATGATTCTAAAAACATTCATTGCAATGGCACAATCCTTATACATTAGGTATACACACACCGTAATTTTCTCATGGTATATATGCTGAACATAGATATAGACAGACTGGACATAAAAAGGATGAAACATCAGTTTAAAGACATAAAAAGAGCCTTTATAGTTCCCCTTTAAAAGATGACACTGCAGTGTAAAAAATCACGTGGGGCTGGGATGTGATAGGAGAACCATCACATGGTGCATTTTTTTTTTTAATGTAATCACCAACATGCTGATCATTTCACAGCGTTTATTGAACTACAGGCTTTAGGCTGGGATCACACTGGTGCGACACGACAGCCATCCTACTTTGGATCCAACTTTGCCCTGCGACTTGTAGCCAACATACGTCCGACTTTCAATGAACAGGGATCCGACTTGGATCCCCGCCAATACCAAACACTGTGTGAATCTTGAGGGGGAACTCCACGCCAAATAAGAAAAAAAACTGGCATGAGTTCCCCCTCCAAGAGCATACCAGGCCCTTTGGTCTGGTATGGATTTTAAGGGGAACCCCCTACGCAGAAAAATCCATACCAGACCCTTATCCGAGCATGCAGGCTAGCCAGGAAACGGGGTGGGGACGAGCAAGCCCCCCAAACCGTACCAAGCCGCATGCCCTCAACATGGGGGGTGGGTGCTTTGGGGCAAGGGGGCGCCCTGCGGCCCCCCCACCCCAAAGCACCTTGTCCCCATGTTGATGAGGACAAGGGCCTCTTCCCGACAACCCTGGCCGATGGTTGTCAGGGTCTGCGGGCAGGAGGCTTATCGGAATCTGGGAGCCCCCAGATCCTAGCCTCCCACCCTATGTGAATGAGTATGGGGGTACATCGTACCCCTACCTATTCACCGGGGGGCAAAAAGCAGGGCTGTGGAGTCAGTAGATAAATGTTCCGACTCCTCAGTTTTATGTACTTCCGACTCCTCTGTATTAATATGCAAATGTATTTTATACATTCCTTGAGGGAAAGAAACGCAACCTACCACAGGACTACTGGCTGGGAAGCCAACAGTCTACTGTATTGCACAGTTTAAGCAAAAGACAAACACAATGAAAACAATCAAGTGGCTGGATAGTAGCAGCAGGCATAAACATCAGGAACAGGATCTTTACCAGTTCAAAAATACAAACCACATTATTTGGTTGTTTTAGAACAAAAACAAAGCTTATGTATAATGAACCAAAAACAAAATCTGTAAAACCTAGAAATGGTTTATATTAATCTTGAAATGTAGTTATAGGCTTAGCAAATGCAAATCAATTCAATGTAGAGTTCTAAGGAAGAGAATTGCTTCTGCCAGATCCTCTTTCATAGAGGCTCTTAAGTCAGACTTTATTATTTTTAGGGCTGAAAATAATCTTTCGACACTGACTTGGGTGGGTGGCATTGCAGTAACTATTCTGGCCACATCACCAACGATCTCTGGATAAACAAGGATGGCTTCTTCAACAGTAAGTTTTGATGAGCGATCATACTTTTCAACTTCTTTTAGTGCTTTATAAAACTCCTGTTGGAATTTTTTTTATTTGGACACTTACTGGTTCTCTAACATGCGTTCCCTGTAAAAGCAGAACACAACACTATGGAAAGTATAAGTATTGCAGCTCCTAATTGTGCGTTGCGTGCCATATAGTGAAGCACATGAAAAGCATGCTTCTTCACGGTCACTTAACGTGTTCATTTTGCGGTTACGTGAGGCACTGCATGCATTGGTCTTTATTCTTACAGTAGAGAAGTCATTAATTATAACTTTTTGTGAATTGGGACATTTAAACTTGCTTTTTTTTTTTTTTTATTCCAATCTAAATTTAGTAGGAGTCGGTGCATTGTTTGCCGACTCCGACTCCAGGTACCCAAAATTTCCCCCGACTCCTCAGCCCTGGCAAAAAGTGTCAAGTGTAAAAAAAAAAACAAAAAAAAAAAACAAACACACGCACACACACACACTAGGTTTTTAAAGTCATTTATTAGGCAGCTCCGGGAGTCTTCTACTGACTTCGGGGGTCTCTTTGGCCCCTTTTTCCACTCTCCAGTGCCTTCTTCCGGGCTCATCCGCTTTCTTCTGCCAGCTCTTTTGCTAGCGGTGGCCCGGTCTTCTCCGTCATCTTCCTCCCTCTTTTCTTCTGATGTTGACATGACGCTCTCTCCCGCTGTAATGCCGTGTGCCTGTAACGACTTATATAGGCATGGGCGTGGTCACCGGGTGGCCACACCCCTTATAACATCAGTCCCATCGTGCCCCGGGACTGACGTCACAAGGGGCGGGGTCACTGGGTGACATCACCCAGTGACCACGCCCCATGCCTATATAAGTCGTTGCGCACCGCGCACACGGCATTACAGTGGGAGAGGGTGTCGAGTCAACATCAGAAGAAGGGAAGAAGACGACCGAGAACACCGGGCCACCGCTAGAAAAAGAGCCCGGCAGAAGGCAACAGAGATCGCGAGAAGAGGCCGGAGAGAGCGGATAAGTCAGAAAAGAAGACCCCCAAAGTCCCATGCATATATAAGTCGTTGCACACAGCATTACAGCGGGAGAGAGCGTTGAGTCAACATCGGAAGAAGAGAAGAGGGAGAAAGACGACGGAGAAGACCGGACCACCGCTAGAAAAAGAGCCCGGCAGAAAGTAGAAGGCACCAGAGAACGGGAGAAGAGGCCGGAGAATTCAGAAATGAAGACCCCCGAAGTTGCCTAATAAATGACTTTAAAAACCTAGTGTGTTTTTTTCACTTGTTCCCACCCCCTTTCCTGGCCAGGCTGCGAGCTCATATAAGGGTCTGGTATGGATTTTGGGGGACCCCTACGCTGTTTTTTCGGCATAGGGGTTCCCCTTAAAATCTATACCAGATTGAAGAGCTTGGTATGCTCTTGAAGGGGGAACCCATGGCTTTTTTTATTAAAAAATTTGCGTGGCGTTCCCCCTCAAGATCAGCAGAGCACAAGTCGCATTCCAAAGTCGGAGAATGCAAGACAGCGTTCCGACTTTGATCCAACTTCAATGATATTCAATGGGCTGAAGTAGGATCAAAGTCGGACAAAAGTAGTGCAGGGAGCATTTTCAAAGTGGGACCGACATGTGTCGGACCAGTTAAGATGGCTCCCATAGGCAAACGTTGATTTTCACACGTCATGCGACATGAGCTCCCAATGTCGGAGCGTTTGTCGCACCAGTGTGAACCCGGCCTTAAAGATGGACATTCTTCAGCGAAACTGGAGTGTGCAAAATATGATGCAGCTCTGTTTAATCAGCTTCCAGGTTTTTATTCCCCCCTAGCTTAATTAAACAAGCTGAAGTTAGACACCGATTGGCAACCATGCACAGCTGCACCAGACTTTGTACTCTCCAGTTTTAGTAAATCAACCCCAGTTGGCCTTTCGCAGTGCTAGTGGGTAGTAATCTCAGTGGGGTGGATTTACTAAAGGCAAATTGACTGTGCACTTTCCAAGTGCAGTTGCACTAATTGTCCACAGAGCTTAGTGAATGTAGTAAAAGCCCTGCTGGTTTCCATCAGTCAAATCAGATGCAAACAAAAATGCCGTTTTATTTTCTTGCACCCCATTGGGTATTTTTTTTACAAAGCAATGCTTCACCACATTTACTATGCTCTGGCAAAATTGAATGCAGCTGCACTTTCAAAGTGCAGCCCATTTGCCTTTACTAAATCCAAAAGCCTTTACTAAATCCACCCAGTGTATATTTAATCAAAAAGGAAAGAAAAACAAACTTAACATACAAGTAAAACCTGTAACTGATTGTCAGAGTATTGCTTTTAAAACCATTATAAAAAAGGCAACGTGTATATTTTTTCACTCAAATTCATAGATAGAAAAATTTTAAATTCATTACATTTGATGGATATTTTGCCGCTGGAAACATTAAGATTTGATCACCGGCAATATTGTATGTGGTTCACAAATTAGAAATGAGAACATTATTGAAGCATGTGCTAGGGGTGTGGGGTATGGAAAAGATTGGGAACCACTGTAATACAGCAAGATGTGTAAAGTAAAAAAACAAAAACACACACATTGCTAAATGTCCTACATTCACACACCACTTTAGGAAAACAACTAAAATACATGCTATAAAGCACTGCCACTAACAAATTGTATAACAAAATGCTTACCCAAACTATCTACAGTTTCATCATCTTTCTTCTTCTCTCCAGACTAGAGGAAATAACAATGGTAATCATAATTAGCTGCTGTAGTTATTTACAAGATAGCCAGATATAAATTCATGTGTTTGCTAAACCTGAAAACATTAAAATGTACATTTAAAACGACTGTCTCTATTTAAAATAAAACGATCAACTCCCTGCATAGAAGCAATAAATAAATACTTACTTGTCCCGATGATCTCCACTTCATTTACTCAAACTATTTTCAGTATTCTGTAAACTTGCTGTTTGTGATAACTTCCTTCGGCCCTATTGTCCTGAAGTGACACTGTCTGAGTGCAACCAACATCTAGCCCTGCTGTAAGTGTTTGATAACGAACATTCTTCAGCACAGCTTGGATCTTCAAAAAAGAGTTTGGACAGCAGTATTCCAAATACCCACTTGCTTTTGCTGTACTCCCAGCACCCATTTTAATAACCACTGTTCCTTGGAAAACAAATTCCACATACACTGCAATGCATTTCACCAAGACATGTTCCTATAAAGATGCTTGGTTCTGCACTCTGTTTAACTGCCAAACACAAGTGCACACCCAAGACATGTTGCTTGTGGTGTTCAATAAAACCTCAAATAAATCAGAAAGCGACTACACTAAAAAATCTGTTCAAGCTGCATGAAACCAGGTGGTTTCAGAAGGACTATGTTCACCAATCCTCATCCACTTCAGCAGTACCATTCATTACAATTGACACCATTTGTGGTCATTTTTGTTTTTATGTCCTAAGAAAGGAAAAAAAAAATCCATTGCATCAAAAATTCATTTTAGGACTATGTACCTCCTAAACTTAAAAAAAAAAAAAAAAAGACGATCACGTGCAGCGTTTCAACTTTTTTTTTAGCTCATGTATCTATACAGTGTTTGACGGTGTGGAGGTTATTTATTAAAACTGGAGAGTGCAAAATCTGGTGCATTTCTGCATAGAAACCAATCAGCTTCCAGGTTTTATTGCCAAGGCTTAATTGAACAAACTGAAGTTAGAAGCCAATTGGCTACCATGCGCAGCTGCACCAGATTCTGAGTGCAAGTGTTTTAGTAAATCTATCCCAGTGTGTCTCTTAAAGGCAAACAGCTAAAACACACATGTGAGAGCCTTACATGTCATAGGATTTGTAATTCTGTCCATCCACATCTGCCAAACAGCACAGCCAGGAGGGCTACACCACGTCAGGTGTTAAGATGAAGAAATACAGTGTTGTCACTTTTTTGTTTAGTCAGCCTGCTGACTAGACAAGAAAGAAGCATACACAAGCACCAAGTCAGCAACTCTGCATGTAGGAGTCCAATTACCTACTGATTCTGCCCCTCTCTCTTTCAGCTCAAATGATGATGTGTGGTGACAAACAGGGGATGAAGAAAGATTTAGGAATGTATGCTAGTATTATGTTAAAATACATGTAAACAGGAAATCTCTAGCGAATATGGCGATTTCCCTGTACAAAGGTATCTCTCCTGAGGTTGTCCTAAGAAATGCCACAAAATGTTGGATATATGGCTTGATTCCTCTAATACTTGACTACTATAGGGGTTACCAACTTTTTTCTAGCTTTTCTGATGGCTTAGGACACCTTAGTTCTACACTTTGATTATGTCTGTCATGTATGGTGCTTGGCTCCCTCCTAGATTTCAAGAGACATTAATTTTTCCTGCGAGTGTCCTTATTTGCTCCTGAGCAGGTCTGGACAACCTGCGTGGCCACTGTTTGAATCTACTGTTGTAGTTTTAAATTGGGTTTACACCTTTGCATGATATGAGCAGGGTAAGCCAAAGAGGTTTGTGTTGCAACACTCTTCGCTAAACTTAATAAAGAAATGTAAAAAAAAAAAAACACTGTTGGAATATACAAGACACAAGAAGATAGGGATTCACCTATAACTAAATAATTTGGACGGACTGGCCTTATAACGCTACAAACAAAAATAGACCATGTTCTTACCAAATACCTTGAGTACATGTACAGGAAGTAAGCTTTCTGACTCTTGCACCCTCGAAGGAAATAAGCAGCTCTATCATACTCTTTTAAGTCAAAATAAGACTTGGCCAATGTATAAGCATCCAGATCCTGGGCATCTTCCTGGCAAAGATAAAACATTTGTTATTTGGACTGCGGAGTACATCAAATTTAGCATGCAGGAAAAAAAAAAAAAAGGAGTCATTTTCTATAGGAATAAGACCCCTTGTTTTATTGTCCCAGTTATTTTGCATATAATATGTAATGAAACACATTAAATGTCGATTACATCTAGAATACAAGAGATTAATGGAAGGCCAACCTGCACACTTAAGCTGGCCATAGACGGTTCAAACCGGTGGAGACTCACCACATATGGGCAGGCTGAACATACCAAAGTTGATCAACCTGAGTACAACCAGCTTGTTGGATTTTTCATGCGATTATTGCCAGCAGCTATAAATCACAGAGTATTCTCCTGGCTGGGACTCCCCCCTCCGCCAGGAGAACACAATGGCTCTGTGGGAGGTATTTCCCCATCACACGGAGTGTGTTGATTGGGAAATCAAGCAATTTTCTTCTAATAATGTATGGGTGGATTTAGGTTAGAAGAGCATGGAGAAAAATAAACAACAAAATTCTCAGTTTAACCAAAAAGCGGTGATCTGTAAAGCCTAGGCTGTAGAAATACAAAATGTTTAAAGCTAAACTCCTGACACAAAAAGTAGGATTTAAATATATTCCTCAATCCTTGCAATGGATATAAATCTACTTTTCTGGTGCCTTCGTAGCAGCATACGCATGGCATATGCTGCTATGGATAGGCACCAGGAAAGAAAAATTATGGAAAAGGGAAGTATTCAATTTTCCTGCTGCCTTCACAGCAGCATATGCCACGGATAGGCACCAGGAAAAGGAAATTACGAAAAAGCAAGTATTAAAATTTTTCATTTTGTGTGCACCAAATATCTTCACAAACTCAGTTGTTACTTTTAAAAAGTAGTGGGGACATCACCACTGTGCTGCACATATGTAGTGCGAACAGCAGAGCTGTGGGAGGGACTTTGCAATAGGGGTGCACCGAATGGAAATTTTGGTGCAGAAACAAAAAATAAAAGAATGCACTAGGTTGAAAACCGAAACAGATACCGAAAATGACAGTTTTTACATGTATTATATTAAACTTTTTAATTAATATCATCAATTTAAATTAATATGAATTTATTGCTGCCCATTTTTAGCACCTCTAACCATCACTTTTATCATTAGAGAGTGTACCACTCTAAGCCCCCAACCACCAATGAATCGTTTCCACCATGTTACACTAACAGGTGCTGGCTCTGCACTAATCCATGGAGCAAAGAAACCATCCTGGACTGCCGCACTCTGTGAAGTCGAGTTTTTTTGCAAAAATGACAAAAAAAATTAATCCAAACAATGCAAAATCATCCAAAACTTGTGCAAGCGTAGCCGAAGCCAAAAGTGGACATACATGGACAAAAACTAGCTAACGCGTTTGACATCATGATTAGATGCTTACTCATAGAGTAAGCATCTAGAGAGGTTAGATGCTTACTATGAGTAAGCATCTAACCATGATGTGAAACGCGTTAGCTAGTTTTTGTCCCTGTATGTCCACTTTTGGCTTCGGCTACGCTTACACAAGTTTTGGATGATTGTGCATTGCATTGTTTGGATTTTATTTTTTGTCATTTTTGCAATAAACTCGCCTTCACATAGTGTGGCAGTCCAGGATGGTTTATTTGCATCACTTGTATCACATCTGCAGTCTCTTAAACACATTGCCAATAGTATTAGCAACATTTCCATTCGGTGCACCTCTAGCAGGCATGATACAGGAGATGGTTAGAGACTGCAGACATAGTACAGATGTCAGACTGCAGACATGGTACAGGAGATCACTGCAGCCTCTCCAGTGCCCGTCATATGCAGCCTCACCAGTGCCCGTCATATGCAGCCTCACCAGTGCCCGTCATATGCAGCCTCACCAGTGCCCGTCATATGCAGCCTCACCAGTGCCTGGATAAGAGCGGCAATCTCAGTGTGAGCTGGGATTTGAATTGCCTGGGCCACAGTAACAATGTCCCGCCTCCTGTGATCAAGTCACACTAATTCAATGTCTCGGCATTGGATCAGTGTGCTGCCTATCACAGGAGACAGGGCATTCTTACTACGGCCCAAGCGATTCAGCTCTGTGAGACACGGAGATCGCAGCGAGGAGAGAAGGAGGAGGGAGTGGAGGACCGGGCACGCCAGGTTGACACTCCTGTAATGGGCGACACCCGGGGCAGACCTCGCCTCCTTTCGGTATCGGATGTTTTTCCCTTTCGGCCGGATGAAAAAGACACAGTTTTCGTCCGATAATTTTCAGCAGCCAAAATTTCGGTGCACCTCTACTATGCAGGATTCACCCACTATAGGCTGCCTGTAAAAACTACTGGAGGGGTGAATATAAGACCAGTCATTCTGAACAAGGCGAGGGATCAACAGAGGGATCATTATAGGAAGCTCCTACACAGAGATAAAGTTTCACACTGGATTACAGCACCGATCTGAAGTAAATACACAAAGCACACCATGATGCAAGCAATAATACATGTCTCATATTTGCACAACCCAGAAATCAGCTTTAAAAAAGAGAAAGTATATAAAAGTTAAGTACCCTGAATGTAAACAGTACATACATGGGTTGGTTATTAGTCAATTTGTATCCTACTTTGCACACCTTCCCCAATCCGCTTTCTTAAAAGTAAGTGGGCAGGAAAAGTACTAAGCGTTTTCTGCTTCCAATGTACCACAAAGGACCTTTCTTAGCAAAAATAAGTAGGTACATTATCAGATGAAGAAGTGTACATACTCAAAACATACCTCAGTAAGTGCAGGCGTCGGTGGTAGCTCATTTAAAGGAATGGATTCCAATGAGAATGCAAGTTCGGACGCCCTGCAAAAGCCAAAAAAAAAACCTGTAAGCGATACTTTTGTTTTTTGCTGAAAAAAAACATTTTTAAACAAATCATATGATATCGTCATTTTAAATTCCTCTGCAGGTTAGCCTGGTCTGATGTTTTGGATTAAATAACAGCACTATGGAAAAGCTGCAACCAAGTACAAATGAAGTTACCTTTAATGTACTTGATTAAGTTTTTTTTTTTAAGCACCTGCCTTCCTGCCCAGGACAATTTTCAGCACTGTCACACTTTGAATGACAACTGCGCAGTCATGCAACACTGTACCCTAATTACATTTTTCATAATTTTTTTTTCACACAAATAGAAATTGATTCTGGTGGTATTTAATCACCACTGGGTTTTTTTTTTTTTGCCAAACAAACCTTTATTTCTGTTCTAAAACTTTACAAACAAGTTATTTTTCTTCACTGATGTGTGGTGATGAAGCAGCACTGTCGCAGAATAGTTGGATATCCGCGTTCCTTTCCTCACACTGACAGCTCTAAAGGAAAAGAAATGCTGCCTTTGTTTACATGGGATTAGCTGTGATTGGATACAGCCGATTACATGTTAAAGAGCCACTGTGACTGACCCTTTACCTCGATCTGTGATCATCCAAGATCACAGAGCATTGGGGGGGCGGGGTTTAGGATGCCCTATCCGAACTGGACAACCAGGCTGTGGATGTCTTTCAGCTATAGTGTGGTTGGCAAGAGGGAGGCAGATGCGAACAGCTGACAAAAACCCAGGCGCCAGGGTGCAATTTTTCTAGCCCTGCCTTACGCCATTCAAAATTAATGAACACATTTTTTATATAGAAATGTCAAAGGAAAAATCCTTAAGCCACACATAACGACGCAGACCCATGTGCATGGAGTGAGAGCCAGGCCACGCTCCCAACATGATGATTAAGCTCTAGGAGCGGAGCGAAAACATGTTGGGGGGGTGAGGCCTGGCTGAGGCTGCCATTCATCTGACTCCATGCACATGTCTGCTTCATGATGTGCGGCTTATGGACCTTTTCCTTTGACATTGCTGCAGCCTGGAGCCAAGACAAGCTCCCTGTCCTTGCCTGCACTTACAGCTGTCTAGTTGGACTTCATCTCTACCTGAGAGGCACCTACATTTTGCCTTTTTTATATACTTTAATGCCACTACAGTTTTCTGCATTATTTCCTCAATATAAAACATAAATATCAGCAAGATGCATATTTAGTAAGGCCTTGTATAGCAATCAACAATCACTAATCAACATTCAGATTTAATTGATCTTGCCCCATCCAAATGTTGTGATGCAATAAGATCTAGCACATCAACATTGCCCTGTACACTGTCTGACAGACATAAGCTGGCCATATATTAATCTAAATTTCGATGTATGGCTTTTCCTGTTTGACAGAAGTCAATCGGGAATGCTAGGAAAATCTGCCGATCAGTGGCTGCAGCCACTAATCAGTGTCTTCTGACAGCAGAGAGTCCTGCTGTCAGAGTACAATGTCCCAGCTGGAAGATTCCTCCATCCATCTCACTTCTGTGGAAGGGGGAATTCCCCCTTCCACACATCAACCCATGGGCTTATCGGGAAAAAATAAATAAAATCTATAGCAACCTTTAGCAAAGCAGCCCTACTGGTCATGGTCACCCAAGCAGAGAATTCTATATAAACAGTGAACAGCAATGTCCTAATTCGAAGCACTCATTCACGTGGCCAAATCAACTATGGAGCTGCAAGTATCTTGCAAAAAAACTGCAGCCTGAAGCCCAAGTGAATGCAGACCACCACAGCCAGGAGCAATGATAGGCTGATCGGTGGTCACAGCTGTCTGGAAGTAATCACACAAAGGAGCAATTTCTTGTGATTAGTGACAGATGATCACCCCTAAAAGCACGCTATTCGCATCCAGGGGCGATCATCTGTCCTGCACACACCTGGCCTCAGTTTGCTGCAAAATACTTATTCACAAAGCCAAATTGGTTGAGGTGTGGACCCAGCATTTACTTAAAGAGGGGGTTCACCCTATAAACATTTTTTTTTCTAGCATTAAATTAAGCATAGTATGCCTTTATTTATTTATTTTGCCCCGTACTCACTGTGCAATCCTATAGTGAAGATTCCGACTCCCCGCGGGGAATGGGCGTTCCTATCCAGAGGGAAGATGATTGACGGCCGGCTATGGCGCGTCACGCTTCTCCGGAAATAGCCGAAATAGGACTTGGCTCTTTACGGCGCCGGCGCATAGTCTGTGCGCAGGCGCCATATAGCGCCATGAAGAGCCGAGACCTACTCCGGCTATCTTCGGGGAGCGTGACGTGCCATAGCCGGCCGTCAATCATCTTCCCTCTGGATAGGAACGCCCATTCCCCGCGGGGAGTCTGAATTAGAGGTCGACCGATATGGGTTTTTCTCTGGCCGATGCCGATATTTAGAAATCGGGGCAGCCGATGGCCGATATATGAGGCCGATTTTTGCGGCCGATATTTTGGGCCGATTTTTGGATTGGGATGCATTGTGGAGGAGGATGGATGGTGCTGGGCGTGGGTGGGAGATGCGTTGTGGAGGGGGAAAGATGGTGCTGGCTGTGCCTGGGGGATGCATTGTGGAGGGGGGTGGATGAATGGTGCTGGGCGTGGGTGGGGGATGCGTTGTGGAGGGGGATGGATGGTGCTGGGCGTGGGTGGGAGATGCGTTGTGGCGGGGAAAGATGGTGCTGGCTGTGCGTGGGGGATGCATTGTGGAGGGGGATGGATGAATGGTGCTGGGTGTGGGTGGGGGATGTGTTGTGGAGGGGGATAGATGGATGGTGCTGGCGGTGGATGTGTTGTGAAGGGGGATGGATGGATGCAGCTGGCCGTGGGTGGGGGATGCATTGTGAAGGGGGATGGATGGATGCAGCTGGCCGTGGGTGGGGGATGTATTGTGAAGGGGGATGGATGAAGCTGGCCGTGGGTGGGGGATGCATTGTGAAGGGGGATGGATGGATGCAGCTGGCCTTGGGTGGGGGATGCATTGTGAAGGGGGATGGATGGATGCAGCTGGCCGTGGGATGCATTGTGAATGGGGATGGATGGATGGAGCTGGCCGTGGGTGGGGGATGCATTGTGAAGGGGGATGGATGGATGCAGCTGGCCGTGGGTGGGGGATGTATTGTGAAGGGGGATGGATGGATGCAGTTGGCCGTGGGTGGGGGATGCATTGTGAAGGGGGATGGATGGATGGATGGAGCTGGCCGTGGGTGGGGGATGTATTGTGAAGGGGGATGGATGGATGCAGCTGGCCGTGGGTGGGGGATGTATTGTGAAGGGGGATGGATGGATGAAGCTGGCCGTGGGTGGGGGATGCATTGTGAAGGGGGATGGATGGATGCAGCTGGCCGTGGGTGGGGGATGCATTGTGAAGGGGGATGGATGGATGCAGCTGGCCGTGGGTGGGGGATGCATTGTGAAGGGGGATGGATGGATGGAGCTGGCCGTGGGTGGGGGATGCATTGTGAAGGGCGATGGATGGATGCAGCTGGCCGTGGGATGCATTGTGAAGGGGGATGGATGGATGCAGCTGGCCGTGGGATGCATTGTGAAGGGGGATGGATGGATGGATGGAGCTGGCCGTGGGTGGGGGATGTATTGTGAAGGGGGATGGATGGAGCTGGCCGTGGGTGGGGGATGCATTGTGAAGGGGGATGGATGGATGCAGCTGGCCGTGGGTGGGGGATGCATTGTGAAGGGGGATGGATGCAGCTGGCCGTGGGTGGGGGATGCTTTGTAGAGGGGGGTGGATGGATGCAGCTGGCCGTGGGTGGGGATGGATATATATAAAATGAGTGTGTATACAGGAGAGGGGTGTGCTCTAACATGTACACACTGTTCCCTCCAGCACTGTCCATTGGATGACACCTGTGAGCTCCCACGTGAGTTGGAGTACTATGTACAATCACTAGAGAGCCGAGGCACCTATCAGAGATGATAGGAATACTGTACATTACCCCAGTCTCCAGCAGCACGAGAAATGAATCCTTCAGCCACGCTGCTGGTAGCCTGCGCGCCGGCCCCGCCCCCCCTTACCTCGGCGGGCTGTAGCAGAAAGCAAACTTGTCACAAGCCTAAGCAGCTGCAGTAGTTGTCTGCGCGAAGAGATCACAAAAGCTTCCTGCATGCTGGGACGGTGGCGTGATTACTGAACATGGGCTCTAGGCTACGGCTGGAGCCGTAGCCTAGAGCCCATGTTCAGTAATCCCGCCACCGTCCCAGCATGCAGGAAGCTTTTGTGATCTCTTTGCGCAGACAACTTGTACTGCAGCTGCTCGGGCTTGTGACAAGTTTGCTTTCTGCTACAGCCCGCCGAGGTAAGGGGGGGCGGGGCCGGCGCGCAGGCTACCAGCAGCGTGGCTGAAGGATTCATTTCTCGTGCTGCTGTAGGTGGAGCGGGGTTTTAGCGCGGCAGCCGAAAATCGGCCGATTTTTTTACAATAATCGGCCGATGCCGATTTCTTAAAAACGGCCAAATATCGGCCGATATATCGGCCGACCGATATATCGGTCGACCTCTAGTCTGAATCTTCACTATAGGATTAAACAGTGAGTACGGGGCAAAAAAATAAAATAAAGGCATACTGTAGCTCGCGCTACTATGCTTAATTTAATGCTAGAATGTTGTTATTGAGGGTGAACCACCGCTTTAAGCTCTTCAGGACTGCCCCCTACACTTATACTGCAGCAGGGCAGTCCTGCTGCGCCAAATCATGTACATGTATGTTATTTAGTATTTCCGGGTAGGAGGCGAATGCCCACCACCCCGGTTGTGCTGTCATTCACTACAGCACAAGCCGATCAGCAGGTCCCGGGAAATGTTTTATGGCCAGAACCCACTAATCAGCTGAGCAAATGACAGAAGAAAGCCCTATGTAGGTAAATCGGGGGTCCCCAACATGTGTTAGTGGTGTTGCCTCTGCAACCGGGCCCTGAAGGCTGCTGTCAGTGGTGCGGCGGGCGAGAAGAGAGATAACTCACTGCCCACCCTAATGCTCTGTCCTATCAGCAGGTCTGCGAAGGCTGCCCTTGACAGAGCTACAGCCACAGGCAGAGATTACATTATCTCTCACCGCCCGCCCTCGCTCACTCTGGGATAGGACCAGCGCATGTGCAAGTTTACTTGCTTGGACGCCGCTGGGGAGAGGCTGCCAGAAGCAGTGTAACCAGAAGTCTTTCACTGCTCAGAGGAAAAAAATAAAAGTACACACACACACATTACAAGTTACCTTTACATTTTAATTAAGGTAACAAGCTGCTACTGGTATTTTTTGGTGGCTAGTGACATTCTACATCTGGTGGCAGTATAGTGGGAAGCCACATCTGGTGACATGTGATGGTAGGTAATGACAAGCTGCATCTGGGTGGCAGGTGACAAGCTGCATCCGGGTGGCAGGCTACACTGGCAAGTGATACTCTGGCAGCAGACAGAGACACACTGCATCTGGGTGGTAGCAGACGGAGACACGCTGCATCTGGGTGGCAGCAGACAGTGGCAAGTGACACGCTCAGGGCTCCCAATGATTCTGCATTATAGTGAGTTGAGCTATTTATGTAATAATAGAAATAATGCGCTTTAATCATCCGGACACCATATCAACCATGGCGTGACCATTGCTACAGTGGCAAGTGATACGCTGGCAGGCGACGAAGACACGCTGCATCCGGGTGGCAGGCTACACTGGCAAGTGATACTCTGGCAAGCGACGGAGACACGCTGCATCCGGGTGGCAGCCGACAGAGTCACGCTGCATCCGGGTGGCAGCCGACAAGCTGCATCCGGGTGGCAGGCTACACTGGCAAGTGATACTCTGGCAGGTGACAGAGACACACTTCATCTGGGTGGCAGCAGACGGAGACACGCTGCATCTGGGTGGCAGCAGACGGTGGCAAGTGACACGCTCAGGGTTCCCACTGATTCTGCATTATGGTGAGTTGAGCTATTTATGTAATAATAGAAATAATGCGCTTTAATCATCCTGACACCATATCAACCATGGCGTGATGATGATTGAAGCGCCAACACCAGCCACCACCCCAACAAATCACCCGTGGCACGGGTTAGTTTGGGTGCAGCCTTCCATGACCACGCAATTACCAGTTAAAGTAGCGCATCGCTAAATACCAAAAAGCGTGAGCATAAAGGGGGTAAAACCTTTCGCAGTTCAGGTGGTTAAAGAACGCCATCCTCCCAATAAAAGTCTCTACATTTCGGATCAGCGGATCCAGCATTGTCCTGTTCTCTCTCACAACGCTCTCCTACCACATCTCCCATCCCACGCCACCATCTTCCTTCTTACACCATAGGGAGCTGACTGTCTGGCCCAATCTCACCCATGTGCACATAGAGACCTGGCACTGCCTCTGTTTACATGAATGGAGGGGGGAGTAATGCCTCCTCCTGGGATATGTGATGCTGGCATTCCAGGAGGCTGCAGGAAGAAAATAAACTAAGAAAAAAAAGTAAATAAAATAAAAACAAGTTTTTTTACATTTATTTTAAAAAGTGGAGCCAGGGGGTGTTGAATGCTGCAAAGTGTTGTGTGTAAGTGCAGTGTGCTTTTCCAGGCACTCCTCCATAGAGCTGACACACATAATATCACACTCTCACCATTTCACGCTGTGTAGGAGGCCCCGCTCCCGGCACAACCAGCTCACGCTCAGCAGCTGCTTCTTAATTTCCCGGAGATCGGAGAACAGAGCACTCGTCGCCGCCATGTTTCCTAACCAGCGTCACCGATTGTGGCTTGACATCTTCCAATCAGGAGCCAGCTTACTGCTTCCGCAGTACCAATGTGCATGCCACAGTCTCGATGCAGAACCGCCCTAGGAGAGCTCTGATAGGTTGAGATGCCCCGGAGGGCGCCGTCACGTGACTGAGCGCGAATTATAACTGGGCGCTGCGGTTGGCCGAGTAACTTGTGTGGAGTGTAGTGTGGAAGTAATCACAGGTCCATGTTCTGTGTTGCGCTTCGGGTCGGAGGTTTGGCATGGAACCAAGCAGCTAGTATAAGGACACGGAAGTTATTTCCCGCCTTCATGGTTTCTCATGACTTGTTTCCTTCCTTTACCTCAGATATATTGGGGCTGTACTGTGTTATCGCTTCATGGTTTTGTCTTCTTTCCTAGTGCATTTCCTCCATAGTGTTTTGGCAGATAGGAATGTGTGTGGACTTTAAAAAGGGGGACAAGAAATAATGGCATGCACATTTTTCACAAGGTTAACCACTTAAGCCCCGAACCTTTAGGCAGCTAAATGCCCAGGCCAGGTTTTGCGATTCGGCACTTGCGTCGCTTTAACAGACAATTGCGCGGTCGTGAGACGTGGCTCCCAAATAAAATTTATGTAATTTTTTTCCCACAAATAGAGCTTTCTTTTGGTGGTATTTGATCACCTCTGCGGTTTTTATTTTTTGCGCTATAAACAAAAATAGAGCGACAATTTTGAAAAAAATGCAATATTTTTTACTGTTTGCTATAATAAATATCCCCTAAAAACATATATATAAAAAAAAAAATTCCCTCAGTTTAGGCCGATACGTATTCTTCTACCTATTTTTGGTAAAAAAAATCGCAATAATCGTTTATCGATTGGTTTGCGCAACATTTATAGCGTTTACAAAATAGGGGATAGTTTTATTGTATTTTTATTATTTATTTTTTTTACTACTAATGGCGGCGATCAGCGATTTTTTTTTTTCGTGACTGCGACATTATGGCGGACACTTCGGACAATTTTGACACATTTTTGCGACCATTGTCATTTTCACAGCAAAAAATGCATTTAAATTGCATTGTTTATTGTGAAAATGACAATTGCAGTTTGGGAGTTAACCACAGGGGGCGCTGAAGGAGTTCAGCTTCACCAAGTGTGTGTTTACAACTGTAGGGGGGTGTGGCTGTAGGTCTGACGTCATCGATCGTGTCTCCCTATAAAAGGGATGACACGATCGATGCAGCGCCATAGTGAAGCACGGGGAAGCAGTGTTTACATACGGCTCTCCCCGTTCTTCAGCTCTGGGGAGCGATCGCGAGGGGGCGGCTATTCGTTATGCGAATAGCCACGCCCTCATCCCGGATCGCTCCCTGAGGCTTACCAACCGCCGCATGTACCGGGGGGGGGGGGTCCCGATCGGACCCCCGACCCGCAGCAAGGCAGCGATGTGCGGGCACGTCGTTCTGCCTGCCCGTGCCATTTTGTCGATGTATAATTACATGCGGCGGTCGTTAAGCGGTTAAAAACCCTTATGCCGCATACACACGGTCGGAATTTCCGATGGAAAAGGTCAGATGGGAGATGTTCCGACCGTGTGTATGCCCCATCTGACTTTTTCAGTCGGAAATTCTGACGGACTTGGAGAACATGTTCTCTATTTTTCTGCCGAAAAAAATCCTATCGGAAAATCCGTTCGTCTGTATGAATTTCCGACGGGAAAAAAAATACGCATGCTTGGAAACAATTTGACGCATGCTGGAAAGCATTGAACTTCATGTTTTCTCGGCTCGTCGTAATGTACGTCACCTCGTTCTTGACGGTTGGAATTTGGTGTGACCGTGTGTATGCAAGACGGCTTGAGCGGAATTTTGTCGGGAAAAAACCTCTGAGTTTATTCCGATGGGAAAACCGGTTGTGTGTACAGGGCATAAGAGCTCATTCACAGCAGCCTTTGCAGTGCAGAAGCTCATGTGCGCTGCTTGGGATCAGCATAGTGATAATGCGTTGAACTTGGTGCATCACACTATTTCAGTGTACTGTGCCCACACATTACCGCAACACAGTGGTATGAATATTATCATACGGCATTTATATAGCGCCGACCGTTTACACAGCGCTTTACAACCTGAGGGTAGACAATACAAATACAATACACTTTAACCACTTGCCGACCGGGCCATAGCCGAATGACGGCTACAGTGTGGTCGGATAATTCTGTGAGGGTGTACAATGACATCCTTCCAGAATCCCGCTTCCGGACATGGTATGTCAACGATCCGGGACATTGACAGTGATGTTTGCTTTACAAAATGGGGTAATATTTTGGGGCGTTTCCATTGTCCTGGTGCTCCAGGGACTTCAAAAGTGTGATAGGTTGTTGGGAAATGAGATGTGTAATTTATGCTCCTAGAACACCTGATGGTGCTCCCTGCATGTTGGGCCTCTGTATGTGGCGAGGCTGTGAAAAAGTCTTACACATGTGGTATCGCCATACTCAGGAGGAGAAACAGAATGTATTTTGGGGTGTAGCTGCAAGTATGCATATGCTGTGTGAGAAATAACTTGTAATTATTATGGCAATTTTGTGAAAAATAAATTAATTTTGCAAAGAATTGTGGAAAAAAAAATCAAAAAACTTTCCATGCCTCTTACTAAATACCTTGGAATGTCTTCTTTCCAAAAATGGGTCATTTGGGGACATTTTGAACTGTCCTGACATTTCAGGGCCTCAAGAAATTGGATAGGCTGTCAGTACTTCGGGTGTGATCAATTTTCAGTAATTGGCACCATATCTTGCAGACTATAACTTTCATAAAAAACAAATATACACTGATTTGGGTTATTTAAACCAAAGATATACAGTATAGATTTTGGCCAAAATGTATGAAGAAAAATAAATTTGCAACAAAGAAAAATGCATTTTTTATTTTTTAGAAAACTTTTGGTATTTTTTTCATGTATAGTGGAAAAAATAAAGAACTTAGTGGTGATTAAATGCCACTGAAAGAAAGCCTATTTGTGTATGGGTAGAGTGTTGCATGACTGAGTAATTGTCATTCAAAATGTGAGAGCGCTGAATATTGGTCTGGTTAGGAAGAGGGTTTGGGTGTCCAGTGGGTAAGTGGTTAATACAGTAGGAATCAGAGGACCCTGCTCATTAGAGCTTACAATCTAAGAGGGAGTGTCAGGAGATACCAGAGGTAATAACTGTGGGGGATGTGCTGATAGAACAACGGTACAACCTTTTTAAAATTTTGGATAGGACAGAGAGGGATTAGAACACTTGTCATGTTTCTATTGGTGTCTGTCTCCTCGGTAGGGAGATTCACCCTCTCTGAGTCCTGTTTTCCAATATCGTTGAAAGTGAAGAAAATAAAATAAAAAAATTGGCATTTTACCAGAGAGGAGAAAGGTGATAGGAAATCATCCAATGGGGACACTAGCTCACTTCCTGTTTTGGCTATGGGGCAAGATGTGAAAGGAAATCCCTCCCCCTCCTATCTTCTGCCTCCCTTCCAGCCCACCACCTTCACATTTGCAGAAAAAAAACATTATTGACAATCTTTTATTTTTTACAATCCTTTGTTCTTGTCTAGGTGTGAACAACATATTCAGACACCGTTGCATGTATAGTAACAGCTAAGGTCTCATGTAACATGTCGGAGACCCACAGCCCATGATTCAAGATGGCGGCGTGGAAGAAGAGTGCAGTGGGGAGGAATTTGCCTGCAAGCAAGACAATGCTGGACCCCATAGATTAGTAAGTGTGTCTTTATACAAAACAAAACAAAAACACACACAAGTGTTAGGGCAGGGGTAGGCAACCTTTTGAGCACAGCTTGCCGAAAAAAGTTTGAGGATGTCGGTTATATTAAAAAAAAAAACTGTCATCTTCACACACTCAATCATAAGGAGGAATTTTGATAAAGAAAATGCTGTAAACTACTTGAATAATAGAAGGAAATGAAGAGAAGAAAAGATAAGAAATTACAATTTTACTTTACAAACATTAATGGCAAGTGGTAAATTAAATGGTAACTTCCCTTGTTCCAGGAGACGAGTGCTACAATTATATGCCAGATGAGTGTTTCTGCAAACTATATAGTTGGAAATAAAATGTGATGTGATCATCCTAATATCGTTCTCTCAGATCACCTCAAATCCTGCACCTTCACCCCTCAGATCATTCCAGTTTCTGCACCTACACCCCTCAAATCAGCTCCAATTCTTGCACCTTTAGCCCTGCATCTTGACTCCACAGATGGCCCCAATTCCTGCATCTTGACTCCACAGATGGCCCCAATTCCTGCATCTTGACTCCACAGATGACCCTGATTCCTGCATATTGACTCCACAGATGACCCCAATTCCTGCTTCTTGGCTCCACAGATGACCCCAATTCCTGCATCTTGACTCCACAGATGACCACAATTCCTGCAGCTTGACTCCTCAGATCACCCCATATCCTGCACCTTGAGACCTAAGATCAACCCCAGTTTTTGCACCTTTACACCTCAAATTCATCCAAAATTCTGCACCTTCACACCTCAATCCACCCCAGTTCCTGCACCTTCAGACCCCAGATCGACCCAGTTCCTGTACCTTCATTACTCAGATTAGCCCCAATTCTTGTACCTTCACATCGCATATCAGCCCCAATACCTGCACCTTCACATCTTGTATCAGCCCCAATTCCTGCACCTTCACACCTTGTATCAGCCCCTATTCCTGCACCTTTACAGCTTGTATCAGCCCCAGTTCCTGCACCTCGTATCAACCCTAATTCCTGCATCTTTACACCTCGTATCAGCCCCAATTTGTTAAGGAACAACAGCCAAATATGCCAATGCCCAATCTGGCCGCGCTAATCGCACGCACATGCACATTAGCAAATGGCTCGCAATGATGAATCTTTATATGCAACAGCGCATCAGCGTACGCAAAGCGTAATAATTGCCAGTGTTCACTGGCCTATATAAGGACACCAGTGGCTATCATTTTTGCTGGATTATCATCAGCCTTGTATCCTGTGCTTTGTGCGTCTGCATGATTACCCATTACGGATCTGGCTTACCCCTGACTTGCTCTGGCTTCTCTCCTGGCTCTGAACCCGGCTTGCTTCATGGACCTGCTCATGCCTATTCCAAATTGTCATCCTGTGTTTGACCCTGGCTTGATCTCTACTACACTACCTGCCTCTGCTCCTGACTGACTTCCTGTGTTTGACCCCCGGCCTGGCTTCTGACCTTGCTTCTGCTTTACCCATCTGTCAAGATCCGCCAGCACCTCCAGAGAATCATTGGCTGTGACCACCTTCTCTACCCTTTGGTTTCCTTGAATCTGAAATTATCAGGCAGCTTCACCTTCAGGCAACCCATGCGTCTTTGGGCATAGCACCCTTTGTCACCACCTTCAGGGGTACTCTGCACTCAGCCACAAGGGGAACCCTCTCGTCACCACAGCCTCTAGTCAGGTACGTGACACAATTTCTGCACCTTCGCACCTCATATCGGCCCTAATTCCTGCACCTTCACACCTCATATCAGCCACAATTCCTGCACCTTCACACCACAGATCACTGTACCCACCCACAAACCTTTTTCACCTCTGTACCCTCTGCTCATCTCACCACTGTAACCCCTACTCTTATGTCCCACCACAGTACCTCCCTCTTCACATCTGTCCCACCACTGTACCCCCCCCCCCACGCACATCTGTACCACCACGGTACCCCCTGCACATCTGCCCCACCACTGTACCCCCCTGCGCATCTGCCCCACCACTGTACCCCCTTTCTCCCTCTGCCCCACCAATGTAACTCCTGCACATCTTTCTCACCACTGTATTCCCCTTCTCATCTGCCCCATCACTGTACCCCCCCCCCCCGCACTCATTTGTCCCACCACTGTACCCCCTGCTCATCTGCCATACTGCTGTATCCCCCTTCTCACCTGCCCCATCACTGTACTCCCTGCTCATCTGCCCTACCGCTGTACCCCCTGCTCATCTGCCCTACTGCTGTACCCCTGCTCATCTTCCCTACCACTGTACCCCTGCTCATCTTCCCTACCGCTGTACCCCCCTGCTCATCTGCCCTACCGCTGTACACATCTTCTCATCTGCGCTATCACTGTATTCCTTCCTCTTCTCATCTGCCCCTCCACTGTAACCCTTTTTAATCTTTCTCACCCCTGTATTCCCCTTCTCATCTGCCCTGTCAGTGTTTCCCTGCTCATCTGTCCCACTACTGTACCCCCTTCTCCTCTGCCATATATCTGTACCCCCTTCTCCTCTGCCTCACCACTGTACCCCCTTCTTATCTGCCCTAATGCTGTAGCCCCTTCTCATCTGAACTACCATTGTACCCCTCTTCCTATCTGTCCTACCACTATATCCCGCCTCTCATCTGTCCCACTACTGTACCCCCTGTTCATCTTTGATATGCAGAGCGGTGCAGAAAAGAGACTAGCTACCTCTCCCCGCTGATCTTCCTCTCACATCCAACCCAGGTGCTTGTATGTGATGTCACATGCATCTGGAATGGATGCACAGTGATGAGCTCAGGTCAGGGGTGTTTTCTGAAAGCAGTGGGACTGTGTGAAAAATCATAAATTGGGCTGGCTGACAAAAAGTGTGCTGCAATGCATGCCGCAGAAAAAACTGGGTGTGGTTTTTATTGCGCTGAATACTGGCTATGGCTTACAGGGATACATGGTGTAGGAGTTCAGTAGTAAGTGACACAAAGTTGCAATAGTAAGCGAGCCAGAGTTCAGGGGTCAATAGTAGGTGATGCAGAGCTCAGGGGTCAGTAAGTACACACAAATATAGTTTTATATATATATATATATATATATCTCAGAAAAGTACACCCCTCACATTTTTGTAAATATTTTATTATATCTTTTCATGAGACATCACTGAAGAAATTACACTTTGTTACAAAAAAGTAAAGTAGTGAGTGTATAGCAGTGTAAATTTGCTGTCCCCTCAAAATAACTCAACACAGTCATTAATGTCTAAACCGCTGGGAACTAAAGTAAGTAAGTAAAAGTGTAAAAATTGGGCCCAAAGTGTCAATATTTGGTGTGGTCACCATTATTTCCCTGTTCGTCTTTCAGGACAGGTACTGTAGAGAGACACAGGCTCCTCCCCTCACAGGAAACACCGCCTTCCAATTAGGAATTTAAGCCTCATCCTCCCTCAGCTCCTCAGTTTATGGTGTTTCCTCCGGAGGGGAGACACCGCTTGGGGCCAAGGGCCAGACAGCGGGGGAAGCTGAGGCCAATATTCCTGAGAGGGGGGACCTGTTCTCCCTGGGCTCAGGGCTATTTTTTAAAGCATGGCGTCCTGGTTGGCTGGGGAAGTCACTTACCCAGGACATCGCCGTGTAGCGTCCCGCGGACATTCCTGGGGTGGATTCAACCGCGGAGGTCTATTTTCTGATCGCACAGGGGTGGCGCTGCAGGCGGGGTGCACGCTCCCTGTGAGAAATCACAGTCGGCCAGGAAGCTGGGTCGGACCGGATGACGAGTGACGTCAGTTCCGGGGGGGGCGGGCACTTCCGCCGGATACGCGTCACTGGTCCCAGACGCTGCAGTGTGAAAAGGCCTGACGCTGGGCTGGTGCGGCCTCTCTCTTCTCAGCCGTAGGGTCGGCGTTTTTGCAGGCAGTCGCGACCACATTCCTCAGCGAGATGTCGGAAGCAGAGGCTTCCCGTGCACCTCCAGATGACGACAGCACCAGCCACTCTAAGGTAAGGAGAACCCTGGGGTGGTGTTCCCTTATCATGTTGCACAGCTTCACTGGTGATTTTTTTGTTTTCTTCTCCTGGTGGTCGGGGAGTTTGTTTGTGTAGTGTGTCTGGAACCCTGGTGGTGGTTGGTCCTAGAACACTCCTGGTGGTTACCTGTGTCAAGCGCTGGGCTCTCTCTCAATCTAGCCTCCACTTTCTTCTGTGTTTTTCAGAAATCCACAGAAAAATCAGCCCACAGCAAGAAGAAATGCCCTTCCTGCAGATCTTCCCTTAGTGAGAGTTGGAACAAAGCACTTTGCAGGAGATGTATTGAGGGGCTGGTTAAGGAAAGGGAGGCAGAGCAGGCATCTGAATTAGCAGCTTCTATGAAAGAGCTTTCTGGCACCTTTCAATCGTTTAAAGATATTTTTGCTAATTTTCAGTTGCCCCAAAGCAGCCCTTCTGTAGCGCAACAGGTAATTCCACCCAATCCTGAGGTTCTTCCCTCTGGGAGTAGAGAGAAACCTGCGGATATCAGAGAGGATGCTGAGGAGGAGCAAGACAGTGCCGCTTCTAGCTCCCAAGAGGAGTCAGATGGTGAGAAGACAGAGGCAGGGCCCTCAAAGGTCTCTCGCTACAAGCTTTCCCTTGAAGAGGTGGAAGAATTATTGGAAACTATCCACACTACTTTAGGGATAGTTGAGGAGAAAAAGACACTGTCACTCCATGACCAGATGTACAGTGGTTTGGGAGAACAAAGGAAAAAGGTTTTTCCAGTCCATGAAGTCCTGGTCAATGCCATCAAAAAAGAGTGGCAGGACCCAGAAAGGAAACCTTTCTTCTCAAACTCTTTGAAGAGAAGGTTTCCTTTTTCTGAAGAGGAGGCTTTAGTGTGGAACAAATCCCCCAAACTAGATGCTGCCTTTTCGCAGGTATCCCGACATACGGACTTGGCGTTTGAGGACATGGGGGTCCTTTCAGACCCCATGGACAGGCGGATGGACTCGCCATAGCTGGCTTAAGGGAACCTTAAGCCAGCTATGGCAGCAACAGTGGTGGCCCGTAATCTAGAGCATTGGCTCTTACAGATCAGGGCACATATTGAGGCCGGAACGCCTAAAGAGACTATACTTTCCTCTTTTCCAACTTTACTGAGTGGCGTGCGGTATTTAGCGGACGCCTCAGCAGAGTCAATCCGCATGTCTGCCAGGTCTGCAGCTCTATCTAATTCTGCAAGAAGAGCTCTCTGGCTCAAGACATGGCAGGGGGATAGCGCCTCAAAGGTTAAATTGTGCGGGATCCCCCTTACAGGAGATTTATTATTTGGGCCAGGCTTGGAGGCTGTCTTAGATCGTACAGCCGACAAGAAGAAGGCTTTCCCCTTAAAGAAAAAATTTGGGGGACAGGCAAAGAAAAAATTCTGGACCCAAAAGAAGGTGGAAGTCCCAAAACCTGAGGGAAAGATAAAGTTTTGGGGACCAAAAGGGAAAGGCCGTGCCGGGGCGCTTTTTCGTGCTCCTGAACAGCCCCAAAAACCTCAATGACGGAGTCAAGGTGGGAGGAAGGTTGGGGGCCTTTCTCCCACAGTGGGAGATGATCACCAGCAACCAATTTGTGCTGGGGATCATAAGGAGAGGGTACAGACTAGAGTTCTCAAGTCCCCCCCCATCCAGACTCTTAGTCACCAATTTGCCGCAGTGCAAAGAAAAATCTGTGGCTCTGCTCTCCTCTCTTCAGGAGTTGGAGGATCAGGAGGTGGTAGTTCGGGTTCCATCGGAGGAGATAGGAAAGGGCTTCTACTCCCACATATTTGTGGTCCGCAATCCTTCAGGGAAATTCAGGCTTATACTGAATTTAAAACCTCTAAACGCCTCGGTCACGTACAAACGGTTTCGGATGGATTCTATCTATTCCGTGAGGACGCTCCTCCTTCCGAACTGCTTCATGGCATCCATAGATCTAAAGGATGCCTACCTACACATCCCAATAGCAGAATGCCATCAGAGATTTCTCAGACTGGCCGTGAGGTCCAGAGAAGGGACGTTTCACCTACAGTTCAAAGCACTCCCCTTCGGGCTCTCCTCTTCCCCCCGCATATTCACCAAAGTGATGGTGGAGGTACTAGCCTTTCTACGTCTCAAGGGCATCCTGGTGGTGGCATACCTGGACGATCTGCTATTTTTTGCAGACTCCCCGACACGGTTGTCCCAGGACCTCCAGGTAGCAAAGGAGATTCTGGAAAACTTAGGTTGGCTACTCAATCTGGAAAAATCCAGCCTGACGCCCTCCCAAAGTGTCACTTTTCTGGGATATGTACTGGACTCAACCAGACAGATGACTTTTCTCCCAACAGAAAAAGTTCAGAAGGTGGACAATGTAATATCACTTCTTCAGAGAAGCGGCCAGCTTACGATAAGGAAGGTCATGTCAGCTCTGGGGTTATTAACATCTTCTCTTCCTGCAGTGCAGTGGGCAGGTCTGCATTACCGACCCCTGCAACTGTTCATACTGAACATTTGGGATCACAAACCGGACTCCTTGGATTCCCTGATATCCATACCGGTTCACATCAAGAGGTCCCTTTGGTGGTGGAGGAAGGGGGCGAACCTTTTACAGGGCCTGGATTGGATCTCCCCGATCTCCAGAACAGTGACAACAGATGCCAGTGGCTCCGGTTGGGGAGCACACCTGGACTCCCTTCTGACACAGGGTCGCTGGGCAAAAGAGGACTCGCAAAAATCTTCGAATTGGAGAGAACTAAAAGCGATAGAGTTAGCCCTCAAAGCCTTTCAGAAGGAGCTGCAGGGACAGCATGTTCGAGTCAGGACAGACAACTCCTCCGCAGTAGCTTATGTCAACAAGCAGGGGGGCACCAGGAGCAAGTCCTTATGGGATCTGACAAAGTCTATTCTCATATGGGCAGAGGCCAATGTCTTGTCCCTCTCAGCCATACATCTGAAGGGAGAATTAAATCAGGTCGCAGACTTCCTCAGCAGGAAGAAACTGAGGGAGGGCGATTGGGTTCTGAATCAAGAAGTCTTCAGAGCGATCACTCAAAGATGGGGTCTCCCGGAGGTGGATTTATTCGCCTCAAGAGAAAATGCCAAGACTCGGCTCTTTTTTTCCCTAAACAGGTGGGATGGAGCTCTGGCGGTGGACGCTCTGGCCCAAACCTGGCAGTTCTCCAGGTGTTATGCTTTCCCCCCTCCGGTTCTAATACCAGCAGTTCTGAGGAAACTGCAGGGGGAGAACACAACACTGATTCTCATCGCACCTCATTGGCCCAGGAGACCATGGTTCTCTATCCTGAAAGGTTTATCGATAGAACCTCCTTGGATTCTACCAATCCGGGAGGATCTCCTTTTACAGGGTCCAATCTGCTGCCCGCAGGTAGAGAGGTGGAATTTGGCAGCTTGGCTTCTGAGGAAGAGCTGCTGAGGGGCAAAGGGTTTTCAGAACGCCTGGTTGAAACACTCTTAAGCTGTAGAAAGAAGGAGACACAAGCCAAAAGTGTGGAAACGGTTTAACATCTGGTGCGCAGAAAGCTCCTTCAGTGTCAACAGCTCTGTGGCTGTTTTAGAATTTCTACAAGCTGGGGCTGATAAAGGGCTGGCAACTAGCACGCTGAAGGGTCAAGTGTCAGCTCTAAGTGTATTTTTTGAAAAACAACTAGCATTTGACCCTTGGGTCTCTAGATTTTTTAAGGCTTTGAGTAGACGGAGACCTGTAAAAACCTCCAACTTCCCAGTTTGGGATCTCTCATTGGTTCTTCAGGTCTTTACAGTAGAACCATTTGAGCCTTTAGACAATTGTAGTTTAAAAGTGATCACTCTCAAAACAGTATTTTTAGTAGCGATCACTACTGCTAGGAGAGTGAGCGAACTCGAGGCCCTATCTATTAGGGCCCCCTTTTTTCAAGTTTTTCCGGATCGCATCATTTTTAAGACAGATCCGGCTTTTCTACCAAAGGTAGCTTCTAATTTTCACAGGAGTCAAGAAATAACATTGCCTTCTTTTTGTTCAAATCCTGTGAGGGAACAGGAACACAAGTTTCACAACCTAGACGTTAGGAGGTGTGTCCTACAATATTTGGATTACACGAGTCAGTTCAGGAAAGCTGATTCACTATTTGTTTTGTTTTCTGGGTCCAGGAAAGGGTCTAGGGCTTCTAGACGCACGATAGCCAGGTGGTTAAGGGCAGCCATTGTTCTAGCTTATTCTTCTAGGGGAGTAGAGCCTCCACAGGGTATCAAGGCTCATTCCACCAGGGCAGTAGCAACTTCCCAAGCAGAGTGTGCTGGTGCTTCCCCGGAGCAGATCTGCAAGGCTGCAACATGGTCTAGTTTTTCAACGTTTGTAAAACATTACAGACTGGACCTACTTTCAACCAAAGACCAAGCTTTTGGACGCAAAGTACTGCAAGCAGTTGTCCCACCCTAGGGTAAGGTGCTCGCTTATCCTCTCTACAGTACCTGTCCTGAAAGACGAACAGGGAAAAACGGGGTTACTTACTGGTAACATCCCTTTTCCAGGAGTCTTTCAGGACAGCACTGGTACCCACCCTCTTTGTTGTAGGGGATATTATGGAAACTCATCAGACGAGGCTGTCAGGTAAGATGTAATTTTATACTTTTATGACGTGTTCTTGTGTCTCCCCAGCTGGCCGGAGGTACTCTGGAAAAAACTGAGGAGCTGAGGGAGGATGAGGCTTAAATTCCTAATTGGAAGGCGGTGTTTCCTGTGAGGGGAGGAGCCTGTGTCTCTCTACAGTACCTGTCCTGAAAGACTCCTGGAAAAGGGATGTTACCGGTAAGTAACCCTGTTTTTTCCAGCACTGCTTTAACCCTCTTGGGCACATAGTTCACCAGAGCTTCTAATGCCTTGTACACACGATTGGTTTTCCCAGTCTGCCAGGAAAACCGAGAACCTGCTCGGTTACTTTTCCCCGTGTACACGCGGCTGGTTTTCCCGGCATGAAAACTGCCATGACAGCTTTGGTTGGGAAAACCAGCCGTGTGTTTGCTCCCTCACAGTGTTTCCCATAGGAAAACGGGCGAGCAAAAAAGCGCAGAGAATCACGGTGGGGAAAAAAGAGAACAAGTTCTCATTTTTTTTCTTGCAGTTTTCCTGTCGAGAAAACTGCTATGGAGCATACACACGGCCATTTTTCCCGATCAAATGCAAACATGGCAGTTTTCCCGTAGGGGAAACCGATCGTGTGTACGAGGCATTAGATTGCCACTGGAGTCCTCTTTCACTCCTCCAAGACAACATCACAGAGCTGGTGGATGTTAGAGACCTTGCACTCCTCCACCTTCTGTTTGAGGATTCCCCACAGATGCTCAATAGGGTTTTGGTCTGGAGACATGCTTGGCCAGTCCATCACCTTCACCCTCAGCTTCTTTAGCAAGGCAGTGGTCGTCTTGGAGGTGTGTTTGGGGTCATTATCATGTTGAAATACTGCCCTGCGGCCTAGTTTCCGAAGGGAGGGGATCATGCTCTGTCTCAGTATGTCAAAGTACATGTTGGCATTCATGGTTCTCTCAATGAACTGTAGCTCCCCAGTGCCTGTGTTGTGACGAGAAAAGTCCCCCGTTAAATAATGCCTGCCCTGTACTACGGAGCCGCCGAAAGGCTCCGTACACGCACCTGTGCACAGCAGACGACTTTGTGCCACATGCTTCCGACGCTCGTGCCATTCTGCCAGGGGCGGATATAATGTTGATTAAAGCGTGTGAGTGGCGGATGCCTACAGAAGAGGCCGTATTTAATAATGATGGGCTGAGTTGATAAATTGGGGATGGATTTCTCAATAAACTACACGGGCTTCTCAACAATACATCCGCCCCTTTGAGAAATCCACCCCCATCGTATGAGCTTGCCCATCATGATACAATACGGCCTCTTCTGTATGCATCCGCCACTTGCAGAGTTCAATGAATAATACACCCGTCCCTTGCGGAGTTGCACGAGCATTGGGAGCATGTGGCACAATGTCGTTTTTATTGCGCAGGCGCCGCTGATCAACAGCTGTTCATGTTCGGAGACTTTCGGCAAGTCCGTTATGCTCTGTACTGCACAGTACAGGACGGACATTATTCGATTGGGGACCTTTCTCGTCAGAACACCGGCAGCACTCATGCAGCCCCAGACACTCTCACCACCATGCTTGACTGTAGGCAAGGACACACTTGTCTTTGTACTCCTCACCTGGTTGCCGCCACACACACTTGTAACCATCTGAGTCAAATAAGATTATCTTGGTCTCATCACACCACAGGACATGGTTCAAGTAATCTATGTCTTTAGTCTGCTTGTCTTTAGCAAACTGCTTGCGGGCTTTGATGCAGCGTGCGTCGTATGGACTGAGCACTGACAGGCTGACCCCCCTCCCCCCTCCACACCTTGAACCTCTGCAGCAATGCTGGCAGCACTTGTACATTGATTTCCCAAAGAACCTCTGGATATGACGCTGAGCACATGCACTCAACTTCTTTAGTTGACCATGGTGAGGCCTGTTCTGAGTGGAACCTGTCCTGTTAAACCACTGTATGGTCTTGGCCACTGTGCTGCAGCTCAGTTACAGGGTCTTGGCAATCTCCTTATAGCCTAGGCCATCTTTATGTAGAGCAACAATTATTTTTTTCAGATCCTTAGGGAGTTCTTTGCCATGAGGGGACATATTGAACTTCTAGTGACCAGTATGAGAGAGTGAGAGCGATAACACCAAATTTAACACACCTGATCCCCATTCACACCTGAGACTTTGTATCAAGTCACATGACACCGGAGAGGGAAAATGGCTAATTGTACCCAATTTGGACATTTTCACTTAGGGGTGTACTCACTTTTGTTGCCAACGGTTTAGACATTAATGGCTGTGTGTTGAGTTATTTTGAGGGGACAGCAAATTCACACTGTTACATAAGCTGTACACTTACTGCGTAATACAGAATTGTGTGCGAGTATGGAGTGTCTGTATTGTAGGATTGGGTGTGTCTTTCTAGTGTAGGTTTGTGTGTGTCTGTAATGCAACATCCCTCCCAACACTCTGCTATAGGCAAGAGGGACAGCTTTGAGCATAGGCAATGGACACATACCTGCCAGACCTCTGATCACAATATTGATTAATTAAAGTGCAAAAGTGATTATCCACTTAGGCGTGTCAACATTACCTTCTCTCTATTTTATCGCTATAAAATACCCAATGTATTATTGGGTGGATAGTGTTGTACCTAAATTTTGTTTTTTCATTTTGGTTAAGGAGCACAATATTTTTTATTTTGAGTAGCGCAGGTGTTTTTATTTTTATTTTTTTTAAGTATGCATGTGTCTATAGTGCAGAATTGTGTGTTCCCATCTGAGTGGTGGGTTAGGGCGCCTTTAGATCAGTTTCCCACAGTCTTCTGGGCTTGTGAAGGGCAGAGGGTTGGTTCCAAATGATTGACAGTTCAAAGCTATGGTAGTGGAGGATTGTGTGTGTGTGTGTCTGTAGTGTGTTTGTGTGTCTGTAATGCAGGATTGTGTCTATAAATACTACAGGGTTATATGTGTGTGTGTGTGTGTGTGTGTGTGTGTAAAATTTGCAAATAGCACATTCATTTCGGCAATAAATACAAGCACATTCATGGTTTAAACACTCAAGACAGAAACATTAAACGGATCCCTGCCAGGAATAGAAATATAAGCTTTCATGATGCCACTGCCTTTTGAAACTGGGCCCCCAAATATGTCACTTTGAGAGCATCTTAGCCCATTCAAATTCCTTAGATTAATGCATTTGCTTAATGCTGGATACACACTATACAATTTTCTTTAGATTTTTTTTCCTTTAGATTTACAAAAATGTAAAATATGAGGTCAAACCTAAACACTTTCAATTTGTATGCAATCATGTATACAGTTTAAGTCTTTCCATGTCTCCCCTCTGATGGCACATATACAGAGGGTTGAAATTATCTTTGTTTGTCAACCCTCTGGTCATAACAGCTGGCACTAGAGAAAATTAATATATACAACATCAAATATCTAGTTTAAAGTGTCAGGGTATAAAATATAGATAGAAAAAAACTATTTATATATATGTAGCGCCCCCTTACTTTCAGTATGGGCACTACGCTAAAGTTAGTGGGGAATGGGAGAGTTATTTTGCTCCCATTCATAATTTGCTAAATTCTGGGCTGCTGTCATTCCTGAACTGTCCTGTAGGTCAGTCTGCGCTCCAGGGTTGCTGATTCCACCCCTGGGTGATAGGTTGTGCTAGAGGGGTTCTGGCAGAGCCAGTTTCCCCAGCAGCCAATTAGAGGAGTTTTCCCTTGCGGGGCATGCTGGGGGAGAGTATATCTGTGGCAGACGCCATTTTGTGTTGTTCTTCGCGGGTTCCAGGTGTGGCACCCATCTTCAGGGTGTGCGCATCCAACAGAACCCCGGCGATGGCCTACCAGGCCGGGGTCGCACGCTACGCGGAGTTCCATGTTCCTAAAAGGGGCCCCAGTGACTTACTGGGTTCCCAGTTCTACTGAGGAGATCCCAGGCTGGATGCTGTTCGATGGGGGGTCGACTTGAGGAGAACCCGGAGGCAGGTTGTCCAACAGGGCTTGAACGAACCATCGGGATCTGGTGACCGGGACATTGACAGGTACACTTCAACTGTCACCCGGTGACCCCTTACTTAATCTACTGGGAGGATTCGCTCAATCCGTTCGGTTCACTTAAAGTACTAGGCCTGTGGCAGAGGTCCCTAGAGCCAGGCCTGTGGCAGAGGCCTGTTCCTCCCAGCAACCTAAAGTGACACTTCGGCCGCCAGGTTCGTGGCAGGAGTCTGTCCGGGGGCAATTCACCCACTCTGGCTAGAGTGGCGACGAACTGTAACTACTACTACTACTGTGCTGTTGAGAGCAGGATTGCTCGGTTCTTATCCAGGCCTGATACTGCAAAGTTCTCTTCTGCTTTATCAACCTTTTTGCTATACCTCATGTTGATGTTGGGCCTGGAAATTAAGCATTTGAAAATCTTTATTCATTGACTGGACGTTCGTTTACTACTTCGCTTACTACTCTGCTCATCAACTACACCCCTAGACAACACTGAGCGGTAACTTAATATGCAGATCCCAACAACAACCAGCGGCTCCTGAGGGAGTATCGCTATATATATATATATATATATATATATATATATATATATATATATATATATATATATATATATATATACTTATATTTATTATCTATCTATCTGGCACATGTTGTATGTAATCTGTTACCCGCAATTGCAGCACCTAATATCACTGTATATAATCTGTCACAGACTATTTACTTTGACTAATAATACTGAATATAATGTACCACAAACTAGCACACCAATTTAACCATATATAATCTGTTCCAGATTATCACACAAACTAATTTTACTGTATATAATACACACATAAAGAAACCATAAATGTACATGTAACATTGAAAAAAAACATACATTGGAAAGTTGAGCCCTCAATTTAGCTATGTATAATAAACCATAAAAAAAATAGCAAATTCCCTAAACAGGGCTTTGTTATAGATTTATCTTTTCTAACTCTTATCCACGGCATGCTTAGTCCTTCATATCACTATATACAAGAGTTTATATCCATAGAGATGTAACAATTCTTTATCAAAAAATGTAAACTGGGCAGCAGGTGGCGCTGTAAGTTTTTTTTTTTATTTATTTATGACCCACGTGGCTAATACAGAGAGAGATGGCTTGCTCTGCGTAGTGTAATTAAATTTCTTGGGTCACCCTTCATTACTCACCCTGTCATTCTCCTCTATGATAAATGCATCCTCATGCCAAGGGCTAATATTTACTGTTTTGAACCTAATTAAAAACTCTTTGCATTTTGATGACAAGGACATTGCTGTCTCTTGATTGTCTTGTGAGACAGATATATAGACCTTCCAAATAATCTCTTCATACAAACATTGTAACCAAACCATTTAAATACCCAATTTAAAGTCAGTCATCATGCAGCTAAACCAATACTTTGCCAATGACCTCATGATCTAAATGTATATGTTTGTGTGTTTTATACATGGTATTTTACAAAATTCAAATGGCAGATAAAGTTCAATTGGAGCTTTGGACAAAATAAAAAATTACATTTATGATGCACTTTAGCATACAGTAGCAGTCTTTGTTTTTCAAAATCCCGTCATATAGTTTTATTGGCTGTTGATCCTGACTGTAAGCCCAGGTTCACACTGGGTGCGATTTCATTCGATTTGAGATGCGATTTCACATGTGAAATCGCATCTCAAATGCCTCCAATTGTCGGCAATGGCGCCGTCCTAATCGGTGCGACGCCGCATTTGCGGCGCTGCACCGATTTCAAAAAGTAGTTCTTGTACTACTTTTTGCGATTTCGGGCCGCGATTTACATAGACATCTGTGCAGAAACCTGCACAGATGTCTCTTAAATCGCGGCCGAAATCGGGACTGCCGGCGGGAGTGAAATCGTGCGAGTTCAGCTGAACACGCACGGCTTCACTCCCGCAGCCCAGTGTGAACCAGGGCTTAATCTTATTATTCAGCTTCCATCCACGGCTGCATGGGAGAGCCCAGAGTGTGGCAGGAGTGAGGAAGACTCCACCACCTGTAATGGAAATCCAGCAGCTAATTAGCCACTAGAGTGGCTTTTACATAAGAGAATCGCCAGTCAAAAAAAAAACAATACTGGGACCATGCCTGTAGCTGCTGTTGTGGGTTAAGTTTAAGGGTTACGGGTAATCCATTTAACACGGACAGGGGAGTTTACAATGGTTAGCAGTTATTATCCTAAAAGGAAAAAAAATATGTTTCTGTAACTGCTTATAAAGTGTTAGCTGGAATTGGGCTTTAATTTGTTAGAAAAAAAAAGTTAATCTAAATCTACAAGTCTATCTAACGCTAACCTTTCCATAGGCTGAGAATGCTGCTGTCCAAGGGGTGGCTATGTCCATCGATCGATCGACTTGGGTACAACCAGCATGTCGGATTTTTACATGAGATTATTGCTAGCGGCTGTAGCTCGCCGCGCCATCCCTACCCCGCTGGGGGAATACAATAGCTGCACAGGAGGGATTCTCCCATCAACACAGTCAGTTGACCAATCGACCTGATTTCTTTCCAGCGACCTGCGGTTGCAGGAAAGTAAATCATATCATCTATGCCTGCCTGAGTTTTTTTATTTTTTTTTGGCTTATGTGAAGCAATGAAGATTTATTTTGGCTATAATGGTGCCTTTTGTATTTTTTTTCCATTGTAAAATACAAGAACATTGGAGCTGTGAGGAGCCTGGAGAGAATCCTAGACCTGGAAATGCATCTAAAAAGGAACAATATAGTTGCGCTAAGTGAAACAAATAAAGTGAGAAATCATAATAAAATTACATTGAAAGGCAATGAGTGAAATAAGTTAACATCAGAGGGGTTAACATCAGTCCGTCGGCATGTAGATGTCCCGTGAAGGGAACTATCACAACTCCCAGTGGATGGCTGTAGAATCCCAGGTTGATAGAGGGAAGTGATAGAGGGAAGTGTAACAGTCCTTGCGTGTGGCAGATAGTAAGGTCCCGCCGGCATGCAGATATGAAGACACAGCAAAGGAGCCCTTCAGATGGACACGGCAAGCCCCGCCGGCTTCCGTGACATCACCGGATCTCCGACGGAACTCCCTGAAGACCCGGAAGCCAGTGGAGAGGTGAGTACTAATCAAAGAATTTTGATCAATCAAACAAATTAACTATTAATCAAGAAATGAATAGTTAATTTCCACAGCCCTAGTTTACATACATTTTAGCTGCAGAGCTTTTCATGAAATGTGAGGTGGACAAATATGTTTAAGCATAAACCAAGAAAGTGGATGTAAACCCTGACATATACCCAGTGAAGTGAACAGTCTCCGATGAAACACAGAAATTAAACAAATATCCCTCCAAAAGTTTTATTTATATATCTGCTGTCTTCAGCTTTCTACACGGTTTAGAAAGTGAACATCATGTTAGAAATGTTTCTTCCTGTTCCCTCAATGGGGTTCTTATGTGATCGGGCCATTGTTGAGTGGTGGATGTTTGGCAGTATGATCTCCTTGGATGAACAAGGCCCTGGTTGGGTTTATAGCCACAAGTGGGAAAGACCTCCCATAATAGGAGGTCATAAGGAGCTGGTAATATGAGGTGGAGGCTTTCTTTGAAATTCACACACCATTCTGGTGAATGTTTAAATGCACTGTGGGATTCGTTAGATTTCTTATCACTTTATGGACTCCTTTGTTGCAATGTGTTTGCATTTGTTTGTTTTTTCTTCATCATTTATTGGATTATTATGCTTTCAAGGCAACTATAGTGGACTTCCACTTTTGCAGTCCGATTTGAGAAAACCCCACATGTTCCCGTTCCATAATATAATAAAAATAAATAAAAATAAGAAACATAATAAAAAATATTAGTTACCTTTAACTACCTTTTAAACCTCTTGCTCTTAGGCTTATGAAAATAAGCAGCATTTTTTCTGCCAAAAATGAAGACCACAGAAAATACTGGGGTGTATTGACGGGGCTCTGTAGCTTACGCATACATTTGCAAGTATGTGCAGACTAAACCCCTGTTTTTAACACATTCTGTTAGACAGGAAAATTATGTTGTTTGCAGGCTGGTTGGGAAGTCGAGCCAGACCCCATCTGCTGCCCCCTCCACAACCCAGCGCTCCAGTGAGCGCTGGAGGGGAGCACAGAGAACCACTGACAGTCCGGGCTCTCTACTCAGAGCAGAGGAAGAGAATTGAGCAATTAGCTGTATTTATTTTCTCAGTTCTCACTGCAGAGCTATTGAAGCTGCATCTACATATAAATATATATATTTTTTAAACCCTGATCTTCTCTTTTAATGAATTGATCGGTTTCTGTTCCTTCATGGCAGGATAATCAGTTATAGTTTAAATACAAGCTGCAGATTTAAAAATGTAAAATGTTTTTGAAATGACATTGATAAGTAAAACTTATATGAGATTTAAATGTACATGTACTAAGAAGTATTGGAATCGCAAAAATTAAAATCATACTCGCCTAGATGGCTGCAGTGCCGATCCCAGCTGCAGCTGTCACCCGCAGGCTCTAAGACTGAGAACTGAGCGATCAAACACCACTCATTGCCTAGTCCTCGGTCCCCATCATGCAGAGAACTGGTGACTGTCAGCAGGGCAGGACTTAGGGTGGTGGGGGCCCCTGGGCTTGAGTGTTGAAGGGGCCCCCTGGAGCCGAGAATTGGGGTGGGGGGTCGAAGATGTTGAGCGAGGGGGGGGATCATAGTTGTTGAGCGGGGGTGGCGCACCTGTTCACAGAATGTGTCGGCTCTCTTCCCTAAGCAGACATCCACACACCACTCCGGTTCCTCCTGGGGGGGTTTTGCAGTTGTTGAGCGGGAGGGAGTGCCTCTCACCTGTGCCGACAGCCGGGGTCACAGACTGTCATTAGTCCGGCTGTCAGCTTTCTTCCCTTCAGCAGCCACAGTCCTCCACACACCGTTCCGGTTCCTTCTGCTTCCCTGCTGCCTCCTCTTGCAGTGCGTGAAAATTAACCCTTTCGCGGGACTGCGGGAAGAAGCTGTCTGTGCGGGAAAGTCCCGCAGAATCCGTGCGTGTTGGGAGGTATGCGCAGGGCCGCCATCAGGAATTTTGGGGCCCCTTACTAGGGTTGCCACCTGTCCAGGAATCACCCGGACAGTTCGGGTTTGGGATCTTGTGTCCGGGTTTCAGTCTGCCTGAAACCCGGACACATTATTTAGACTGGGCTGTGGCTCCCCAAGTAACTGTGGTAGTCACACAAAAATCTGTTGCCATTCGGGAGATGCGGGCCGCTGTCTGGGGGCAGGTTTGGCATCACTGAGGGGGAGCCATGATGTCAGCAAGAGCAGTTTGGCTACACCCACTGTTTGCCGCAGCACGCTGCATTACCACTCTCCTTGAGGCACCCATAGGTGCCCCAGATCTTTTATAATCCTATTGTGTATGCTACGAAAAAAAGCTAAAGTGTTCGGGTTTGGCTTGAAGAAAAGGTGGCAACTCTACCCCTTACACAGCTTAAGGCATGGGCCCCCTGGAGCAGAGAACCGGGGGGGGGGGTGCTGCCGCCGCAAATTGAGAAGCGGGGGGGCTGCCGCAAATTGAGGAGCAGGGGGGCCTTTACAAAAAAAAGAAGAAATAAAGAAAAATATATAGACAGTACAGACCAAAAGTTTGGACACACCTTCTCATTCAAAGAGTTTTCTTTATTTTCATGACTATGAAAATTGTAGATTCACACTGAAGGCATCAAAACTATGAAGTAACACATGTGAAATTATTCATAACAAAAAAGTGTGAAACAACTGAAAATAGATTTCATATTCTAGGCTCTTCCTTTTGCAGCAGACACATCTCTAAAACTGTTAAGAGGAGACTGTGTGAATCAGGCCTTCATGGTAGAATATCTGCTAGGAAACCACTGCTAAAGAAAGGAAACAAGCAGAAGAGACTTGTTTGGGATAAAGAACACAAGGGATGGACATTAGACCAGTGGAAATCTGTGCTTTGGTCTGATGAGTCCAAACTTGAGATCTTTGGTTCCAACCCCCGTGTCTTTGTGCGACGCAGAAAAGGTGAACTGATGGACTCTACATGCCTGGTTCCCACCGTGAAGCATGGCGGAGGAGGTGTGATGGTGTGGGGGTGCTTTGCTGGTGACACTGTTGGGGATTTAATCAAAATTGAAGGCATACTGAACCAGCATGGCTACCACAGCATCTTGCAGCGGCATGCTATTCCATCCAGTTTGCGTTTAGTTGGACCATCATTTATTTTTCAACAGGACAATGACCCCAAACACACCTCCAGGCTGTGTAAGGGCTATTTGACCAAGAAGGAGAGTGATGGGGTGCTGCGCCAGGTGACTACCTCTTGAAGCTCATCAAGAGAATGCCAAGAGTGTGCCAAGCAGTAATCAAAGCAAAAGGTGGCTACTTTGAAGAACCTAGAATATGAAATATATTTTCAGTTGTTTCACACTTTTTTGTTATGTATAATTCCACATGTGTTAATTCATAGTTTTGATGCCTTCAGTGTGAATCTACAATTTTCATAGTCATGAAAATAAAGAAAACTCTTTGAATGAGAAGGTGTGTCCAAACTTTTGGTCTGTACTGTATATATAAAAAAAAGGGGGTAGCCATCTGGGGCCCTGGGGACCTCTGGGCCCTTTAAAAAAAATAAAAAAGAAACCTCTGGGCCCTTTAATAAAAAAAAATAAACATTTATAAAAAATACATTAAAAAGGTTGCCCCCTGGGGCCTCTGGGCCCCTCTGGGCCTTTTAATAAAACATTTAAAATATATAAACAAAAATAAAAAAATAAACATTTATAAAAATAAATAAAAAAGGGGGGGTTGCCACATGGGGCCCTGGGGACCTCTGTAATATATATATATATATATATATAAAAAAGGGGGTTGCCATCTGGGGGCCTTGGAGACCTCTGGGCCCTTTAATAATAATAAAATATAATAAAAAAAAATCATTTTTTTAATAAAAAATAAATAAAAAAAGGGGGGTTGCCGTCCGGGGCCCGGGGGGGCCTCCAGACCCCTAAAAAAAAAAACGTTTTTTTTTTTTTTTTTTTTTTTAAAGGGGGCCCCCTATTGGGCGGGGCCCATGGGCTTGAGCCCAGTCAAGCCCAATGGTAAGTCCGGCCCTGACTGTCAGTCACAGGCTCTCTGCTCTGCCCCTCCAGCTCTCACTGGAACCCTGGGCTGTGCACAGAATGGGAGGGTCTGGCTTAGGCTCTCAGCGGCAGGCTGAGCCAGCTATCGGTCCAGGCTTCTGGGAGGCTCCCGACTTACTGCACTCCTGTGACCCACAGGAGAAGCATAACCCAAAAAACTTTGGCCATACATCTCCTTTAACCAAGACAATTCTGACATTCCTCTCACTCATGTAAAAATCAGCATGCTAGAAAATGTCTTTCAACCCCAAAAAATTATATATATATTTTTAAGCAGAGACCCTGGAGAATAAATGGTGGTTGTTACAAGCTGAAAACAGAAATGATGATATGCTTGTGACTTACTGGTTACATATGTGAGTTGTGGAGATGCGTTGGGGTGCCTTTTAAGATGAATGAGATCACAATGTACCAACATCTGTTCTTTTAGCTCTGTAGTGTGAATGAGGCTCTGACTAAACAACAGTAATTTATTGATAAAAATGTCATTTACAGAAAAATACCAAACAAATATCACAAGTAACACAATTTAATACAGTTATGTATTCGATAAAGCAGAACTCCGTGCAAAAAAAGTTTTATGAAATGGTTACGTTTCATGAGTTGTATGCTAACTCCAGGATTGCTGTTGTTCCATTATTATTTAACATTTCATTGATGCCAGATAATATAGCTCTCACTGTACTTCCAGCCTGCTGTGGCTATGAGAGCTGTATCTTTCATACACAGAAGCTATACTGTTGTTTATCCGCAGACCTTTCCTCTTGTCCATTTACAGAATGCTTTGTATTTTGGACAGGAAGCGAGGGGGGGGGACGGGGACGGGGACGAAGGCCATAGATGAGTTAATTATTTTTAGTGGGTTGAACATAAAAACTGCCCGGTTCCCCTATCCACACATTCGAGGTGGACAGGGGAATCCTCCTCACTGAGTCATTGTATTCCGACACCATGGAGACTTTTCCACTGTCAGAATACACAGATCAGACATGCAGTCTATAGCCTGCAGTGGCGATTGAACGGTTTAAATCAGATAGGACAGATGAACAAACGTGGATCAGTAGATCGACTTCTGTTTAACCACCATTGCTATACATGGATAGCAGTTTGGCTGGTTCCTGCTGAACCAGTCCAACTTTGATCCGAGTGTGGCCAGCTAAACTGAGGTCCTTACTCTTCCCAAGCTACAACTCTATTGTATAGATTTCTTCCTTTTCCTGGGACATGACAGGAAGTGAGAGGAAATCAATTATAAAGCAAGGGGAAATTTCACCTTTGACAGTTGTCACTGGGACAAGGAAATTTCCCATCAGCACAACTGCCTCACTTCTTATCTCAGTTCTAAATGTTATGCTGATACGGAGAGCTATACAAAACCCTTTTCAATTCTAGACATAAACAATAGGTGGCACAAAGTCTGTATAAATTACATAAATCTGTGTTTAGTAGTAAATAAATGGATGTTTTGGGAAAGAACATGAAGATGACCCCACTGTCCATATGAATACAGTGTAGTGTGCAGCTAAATAAGCTATTATAGGTAGTCTACGTTCAACAACTTACACACTCTTACCACTGTGGAATAGACATATAAAGACTTAAATCAGATTATAAAACTACATGATTTATGCTCTGTAAGTATTTGGACTGCTTTAGCATGTACTTTGCGGTATCTAATATGTTTTACTCATGTTTCAGAAACAAATTAGGAAGGAAGTATGTCTCTCTTGACATACTGAATTTCCTAATAAGAGTAAACAGGAGTTGCATATGAGAGGGGCTTACTCCATTATACGAGTCTGTTAATGTGAGTAATGGACGGCATCGTTTGATTTTTCCAATCATTTGCTGCACTGCTCTTCAGGCTCCAGTCCCATAGGGGATGGTACATGATAGAGTCAGACAAAGAAAAGAAGAGAGCTAGCTGATTGAAAACATCTTAATAACCATCATTAGGAAGACGACAGGCTCTTTCTGCTCTACCAAGACCCTTTTAGTTCTGACCTAAAGCTAACCACATTCTGCCCTGTGTGCTCTCTTCTAGCAAAGTATTATTTTGCAGACGGTATTTTTCAGCGGGGGCTGCTTTAAGGAAGGAAAAAATTCTACACTAAGCAATTTCTTTCTACAACATAGAGTGTAAATATACTGTATATTATAAAGCGCTGGTCAGTAAGCCCTCTTTAGACTAGTAAAAGAATTACAGCAAGCATAAAACAGCAAAACAACTTGGATCAAACACACTAGGGGGTTATTTACGTTATTTTCATTTCATGTCCCCCTTCGATCTACAGTGACTGCACTTCCAAGTGCACTTGTAGTGCAAAGTGGATTTGCCTTTCGTAAATAACCACCAATGTGAACATGCTTTTATTTTCTGTGTTAATATGGCTGCATAGGCGTGCGCACAGGGTGTTGCGGAAGTGCCTGGGCACACCCTAATCACTCCATGTGCATTAGCATTATCCAGGGGCGGCACTAGGTAGGTGGTTGGGGGTACCAGTGGCCAGTGTAAATGCCCCCAGTATATTAAAGGCTAGGTTCAACTTTAAGAACACGTAACATATGTAGCGCCTGTGTACTTTCAGTCCAGGTGCTATTCTAAATTTAGAAGGGAATGAGAGAGTTAGTTAGCTCTCATTCAATTGATTTGTGCAAATTGGGCCTCTGTTCTAGCTGGGCTGTACTGTCGGTTCATTCTGTGTTCCTGAGGTGCCTTTCCACCCCGGGGCAGCAGTGGAGTTCAGGCTGGAGCGCCTCTTGCCAGCAGCCAATCAGGAGGGGTTTTGCCTCGCGGAGCAAGCTGGGGGAGGGTACTTCTTGAACAGATGCCATGAGGCGGGGTTCTTCTTGTTCCAGGTGTGGCACCCACCTTCAGGGTGACCACACATCATGGGCCCCGGCGATATGGCCTACCAGGCCGGGGCGCACGTGCTACGCGGAGTTCTTGGTTCCAGGACTATGTTGGCCCGGGACTACTGAAGCTATGGCGGGGCCCCAGTGATCGACTGGGTCTCCAATTTCTGAGGAAAGATCTCAAGCGAGATAGCTGTTCGGTGAGAAGTCAGCCTGAGGAGAGCCAAGAGAGGCAGGCAATCCAACAGGGCCTCGACAATTCATCGGGGATCGGGGTGACCAGACACTGAGAGGTTGGATGTCAGCAACCTGTTAGTCGTGACCCAAAACAAGGAAAACTACCTGAGGGGAATTCAGGCACTAATATTACTAAGCAATATTACTAAGCAAGAGTGGAACCTCTGCCACAGGCCCTTTCTCTACATTCTAGAGAAAGGGCCTGTGGCAGAGGTTCCACTCTAAACTTCATTCCTACCAAGTCTGTGGCAGAGACTTGTTTCTTCTCAAGGTTCCGAGTGATACCCTGGCTGCCAGGTCGATGTGAGAGACCTGTCCAGGTACATAGTGTGCTGGAGTGGCGACAAAGTTAAAGTGTCATTGGAAGCAGGATTTTTTCCGTTGCTGTTAGGCCCGAATCTGCAATTCTCCTCCTCACCCATCTTTCTTCTATCTACCTCAAGTTCACTGTTTGCCATGTTGGGCAAGAATAAAAGCACAAGAAAGACACCTGCTGTTTGGACATTCCATCATTGCTTCTCTCATCTATCTACCCCTAGACGCACAGAGAGGTAACACGCCATCCCATAATCTAACCAGCGGCTCCTTCGGGGTTGAGAGCTACACATAGTTGCATGGTAATTGAGGTTGAAAAAAGACACAAGTCCATCAAGTCCAACCTATGTGTGTGATTATATGTAAGTATTACATTGTATATCCCTGTATGTTGAAACAATGTAATACTGACATATAATTACACACATAGGTTGGACTTGATGGACTTGTATTTATATGCTCCCAATCAACTGTCTCCCACCACCAGAGCCTCCTCCCTGTGACAGCAGGTGGCGTTCATGTGTGTTTGAGCTTTAGGGTACACACCCTAATGCAATAGGCTGAGCACACCTATGATAGGCTGTATAATGCCCTAATATTGCCATATCATTATATACAGTATGTTTCCAATGAACTTCGAGCAAACTACACATAAACTCATGAGATACATATAAGAGAGTTGTCTTATGGCACAAATTAATATTTCTGTCCATCCTGGCCTGATAATTACACAGCTTTGCCACTCAGCACACTCCTTAAAGTAGGATGGAAAACCTTTTGGGCCAGATTCAGAGTGACTTACGACGGCGTATCAGTAGATACGCCGTCGTAAGTTCGAATGTGCGCCGTCGTATCTTTAAGCGTATTCTGGAAAACCAGATACGCCTGAATTTGGCCAAGATACGACCGATGTAAGTCTCCTACGCCGTTGTATCTTGGGTGCATATTTACGCTGGCCGCAAGGGGCGCTTCCGTTGATTTACGCGGCGAATATGTAAATGAGCTAGATACGCCGATTCACGTACGTACGCCCGCCGCAGTAAGCTACGTCGTTTACGTAAGACATACGCCGGCGTAAAGATAAAACACCTCTATAAGTGGCGCAGCCCATGCAAGGTATGGATGTCGGAACTGCCGTCGGCTTTTACGTCGTTTACGTAAGTCTTACGTGAATGGGGCTGGGCGTAAGTGAGGTTTCACGTTGTACACATTGTGACGTCGTACCATAGGGAGTATTTGCGACGTGAATCTGAGCATGCGCGCGCATGCGCCGTTCGTTCGGCCATGCATTCACATGGGGTCACGATTCATTTGAATGCAACACGCCCACTGCCTTGCTACTTTGAATTACGCGGGCTTACGCCGGCCCATTTACGTTACACTGGCGTACATATGGGAGCAAGTGCTTTGTGAATACAGTACTTGCCTCTCAATGTTACGTCGGCGTAGCGCATATGAGATGCGATACGCCTAACTAAACATACGCCGCTCTAACTGAATCTAGCCCTATGTTTCTCTGCTTTGGATAAGTAAAACTTACAGGTTTTATACCCCCAGCCCCTGACTGGACAGTGAAAGGAGAAGTAGCAGACTGATTTACTGATCTCCCTATATGCTCTATCTTTCTATCAGCATGTTCACGCTGAAGCCCGGCCAGCAGCTCTTTAACAACTTGCTAACCGGTAACATACAATGACATCCTCCCAGAATCGCCCCTCTGAAGCGTGCACCTGGGAATGTCCGTGACCGTCGGGTCTTGCAGACCCAGAGCATCACGGAACGGGGTAAAGAGCCAGTGACAGCTGCCCTTTACCACGTGATCGCCCCGTCCAATGGTCAGAGCGATCAGATGTCAACAAACAGGAGCATGTCCGGTTCAGCTCCTCCCCTCTTTATGCATCGATACAGTGTGGGAGGAGAGGAGGGAGCCGGTGCAATAGCGATGTGGGCTGGATCTAAAGTTCCCACAGCGCTGATCTGTGCTCATCCATCTTCATTCATACTCATCCATCCTCATTCTTGCTCTTTCATCCATGGCTCATTCATGCTCATCTGTGCCATCAGTGATCATCCGTGCCACATCCATACCACATCAGTTCTCATCCATGTCACATCAGTGCTCAGCCGTGCCACATCCATGCCACCTCAGTTCTCATCCATGCCACATCATGTCGCCTATGGAGATTTTTAAGGATAAAAGTTTGACGCCATTCCTCGAGCGGGCACAAGTTTGAAGCTTCACATGCTGGGTATCAATTTACTCGGCGCAACATTATCTTTCACAATATAAAAAAAATTGAGCTAATTTTACTGTTGTCTTATTTTTTAATTATAAAAAGTAATTTTTTTCCCCAAAAATGTGCGCTTGTAAGACCGCTGTGCAAATACGGTGTGACAAAAAGTATTGCAATGACCGCCATTTTATTCTCTAGGGTGTTTGAATTTTTTTTATAATGTTTGGGGGTTTTAAGTAATTTTCTAGCAAAAAATATTCACCAAAGCTCCTAAAAAAAAAAATGTAAAAAAAAAATGAAAAAATTAAATAAAATTGTAAGAAATTATATATAAAAAAAATACTTACACCGTCCACTGCCCTACTGACACAACCTCTGCCCTACTGATACGTCCACTGCTTTACAGACACCGTCACCTACAGTACTACATTTTGAAATTGTGTGTATGTATGTATTTATATATACACACGCATGTTTGTTTGAGTTTTGGGGTGCACACTCTAGTCTAATCCAATAGGCTGCGCACACATATTACCAGAATCCAGACATATTGTTTTAATATCCACAGACTTGTTAGCAAAATATGACCTTTGTTTTGCCGCGTACACACGACCGTTTTTCGGGTTGTAAAAAATGAAGTTTTTTTTTAATGTCATTAAAAGCGAACGTGTGTGGGCTCCAGAGCATTTTTCACGATGTAAAAAATGGCCATTAAAAATTTCGAACATGCTCAAATTTTTCACAACGTTTTTAACGTTGTCGTTTTTAACGTTGTCGTTTTTAACGTTGTAAAAAATGGTCGTGTGTGGGCTTTAACGACGTGAAAAAAACGCGCATGCTCAGAAGCAAGTTATGAGACGGGAGCGCTCGTTCTGGTAAAACTAGCGTTCATAATGGAGTAAGCACATTCATCACGCTGTGACAGACTAAAAAGCGCGAATCGTCTTTTACTAACACAAAATCAACAAAAGCAGCCCCAAGGGTGGCACCATCCGAATGGAAATTCCTCTTTACAGTGCCGTCGTACGTGATGTACGTCGCCGCGCTTTGCTAGAGCATTTTTTTTTCACGATTGTGTGTAGGCAAGGCCGTTTTAACGATCGGGTTAAAAAAAAACTTTGTTTTTTCTAGAACATTAAAAACATCATTTTTTACAACGCGAAAACCGGTCGTGTGTACGCGGCATCAGAATTGAATGTAAAAGATTTAATCATGCCTGTTTATAGTACAAAGCTTTTGATTATTTGAGCAACTTGTATTACATATCTCAATATCAAATTGTGATTTCTGTCTTCAAATGGCTCTGTTTGATCACTACTAAATTATGTTTACGTTGCCTGTCTTAGCTTCTCTCTCTTATCATAAACTGTAGCAGAGCCAGACATCCTCGCTTCTTCCCTATGCAACAGGAGTGCTGAAATGTGGAAGACAGAGAAGTGCCATTTCTGATCCCACAACAAGAAGTATCAGTAGGCATGTGTGGTGGTAGGGTTGCCACCTTTTCTTCAAGTCAAACCCAAACACTTTAGCGGTGCACAGCAACCTTTTTGAACTGTATGAAGTATGAACTATACATATATTTTGCAATTAAATAACATTTCTAATCAAATGAAGTTAATTGCAAAAGTCCCCCTTTTTCATTACAGTCCACAGAGTTCCCCTTTTACTTCTGAACTTGCAGAGTTCCCTTACACTGTAAGAGGGGCACTCTGCAGACTCTGATGTAAGGGAGAACTCTGGGGACTCTAACATAAGGGATGCTCTGGGAACCCTGATCTAAGGGGGAACACTGAGAACTCTGATGTATGGAGAGGACTCTGAGAACCCTGATTTACCTTAGTGTACTCATTCAGAGGCAGGAGAGAGAAAGGGGGTAGACTTCAGTCACAGACAGGGATGGTTGGCTCACTCACCCCTTGGCAGTTAGCACCTCTCATCCAGATATAGCTGAGGCTGCTGGAGTGTGGGCAGACACAGAGTGGTAGGGGTGGGAGGAAGAGGAGCAGATCAAGCCCTTTCTCTTCTCCCATCTGTGTGGGGGAGGGGTAATTGTTTGTGCTGGCTTTGGGCAGTGTGAAAGAGAGTGTAACAGATACTCTCGGCTTACACAACTGCAGCCAGCAACCCTGCTGGGAAGCCATGGTCTGGGTTGAATAATGTGTCTGGGTTTCAGGAGGTCTGAAACCTGAATGCATGGTTCCAAACCCGAACTGTCCAGATGAATCCTGGACAGGTGGCAACCCTTTGTGGTGGGCTGCAGGATATCTTTCAACCTATAGGTGACACTGTGTCATTCTTTCAGGCCAGCAGGAGGCCATAGAGGACTATTCTGTCCCCTATCATGGGCTCCAGACAGCAATCTTTGGGAGGCCAGCACACAGCCTGACTCGGGAGCGAGCTTGCATGTCTGCTTTCTTATTAAGCTATGATATGCTGCTGGGGACAGATAAAATAGAGAAGGAGCCCAGATAGCCAGTGTGCGAGGAGATTTGGAGCCGCTCTGTGCATTACCATTGCACAAAGTGGGTAAGTATAGCATACTTATTTCTTTACTAAAAAAAAAAAATGTGCCTTTAGTAACGCTTTAAGTCATGCACAGTGCCTATCTGACATTATGCTTTGTACATAAAAGGAGATCAACGTTCCAGTTAAAACAGCTGCATAAGAAAAGGCCTATCTGCAGGGATCTGTGAGTCATACATCATAAGTTTATTCACCCCAATTGAACTGTTTCTTTGATTATTATGCATTAAATAAATCTGTGGCATTGTGAACAGAATTACTGTTATAATAAATCTACCTAGAATATATAGATAGAAAATGATATCCTTTTCTATATATCCAAGTGTATCTATACTCAGTTTTCTTATGTGGATATACTAGGGAAAGGTTTGAACCCCCTGTATCAGGGGTCCTCAAACTTTTTAAACAGGGGGCCGGTTCACTGTCCCTCAGACCGTTAGAGGGCCGGACTATAAAAAAACTATGAACAATTTCCTATGCACACTGCACATATGTTATTTTGAAGTGAAAAATACAACATGGGATTCATCATCATCATCAAATCGCAAGCCATCATCATCATCATCAAATCGCAAGCCATCATCTTATAATCGCAAGCCATCATCAAATCGCAAGCCATCATCATCATCAAATCGCAAGCCATCATCAAATCGCAAGCCATCATCATCATCATCAAATCGCAAGCCATCATCATCATCGTCAAATCGCAAGCCATCATCATCATCATCAAATCGCAAGCCATCATCGTCAAATCGCAAGCCGTCATCATCATCATCAAATCGCAAGCCATCATATAATCGCAAGCCATCATCATATAATCGCAAGCCATCATCAAATCGCAAGCCATCATCATCATCAAATCGCAAGCCATCATCATCATCAAATCGCAAGCCATCATCGTCATCATCATCATATCGCAAGTCATTATCATCATCATATCGCAAGTCATCATCATCATCAAATCGCAAGCCATCATCATCATCTCCATCATCACAAAATCGCAAGCCATCATCATCATCATCACAAAATCGCCATCGCAAGCCATCATCACCCCCCCCCCATCATCACAAAATTGCCATTGCAAGCCATCATCACCCCCCCCCCCCCCCATCCCATCATCACAAAATCGCCATCGCAAGCCATCATCACCCCCCCCCCCCCATCCCATCATCACAAAATTGCCATCGCAAGCCATCATCACCCCCCCCCCCATCCCATCATCACAAAATTGCCATCGCAAGCCATCATCACCCCCCCCCCCCATCCCATCATCACAAAATCGCCATCGCAAGCCATCATCACCCCCCCCCATCCCATCATCACAAAATCGCCATCGCAAGCCATCACCCCCCCCCCCCCCCATCATCACAAAATCGCCATCGCAATCCAAGACCCCCCCCCCATCATCACAAAATCGCCATCGCAAGCCATCATCACCCCCCCCCCCCCATCATCACAAAATCGCCATCGCAAGCCAAGACCCCCCCCCCTCCCTCACTCACCATTGTAACCCCCTCACAGCCTTCTCCTTACTGTGCTGTTGGGCTGTGTCATGGTCTGGCTCTGTCACGCTGTGCTCACGCTGTTGTTGGTAACAGTTTGGGTACGCTATGATAAATGTCCCGCCCTCCTCCTCCTAGACCAGCTTGTGTGACAGACAGCACACTGGCTCTATCACACGAGCTAGTCTAGGTGGAGGAGGGCGGGACATTTATCACAGCGCGCCCAAACTGATCTCAGTGACACAGCGGGGATCACTGTGTAACCGCCATTGCCTGTCAGGGTCGGGCGGGCCGGTTTAAAGTCCTCTGCGGGCCGCATGTGGCCCGCGGGCCGTAGTTTGAGGACCCCTGCCCTGTATCATGGTTTTACTGCTTCCCAAGGCTCTATTACAGAGATTTCCCTTCAGTTTCTGTTCAGGGGACAACCTTTTGCAAGACAGGAAGTGAAGAAAAATCTGCAACAAGTAGACAGACAACAGTAAAGACAGACAGAGGTTTTACCATTCCTCTATGTTAAAGGAGAAGTCCAGCCTGAGCTTTTTTAGGCTGGGCTTCTCCTATGGGTCACAGGAGTGCAATTCGTTTTGCACTCCTGTGACCCATTTTCAGCAGAGACTGGTCTGAAGTCCACTCTCCACTGACCTCACTGCAATTAGTCGAGGCAGTGCGTCATCCCAACTTCAGAAGTCTGGATCTGCCAGCTGCCTTGACTGATGGCAGACTCAGTTTTTCAGCGAGCCGCTGAGACGGCTGCTCCTCACCCCTCCATGGCTTAGTGCGCCAATGAGCGTGGACAGACAGGGCTGCTGATAGGGGGGGACCACCAGTCCTCTTGTAGGGGGCCCTGGCTCACAGGGGGGCCTGGGCTCACAAGGGGGGGCCCAAACAGCAGAGGGAATCAGTACGGTCGGATGGAGGGGGCAATTACAGGATGCCCTATGTGACTCTCTGCAGCAGCTGGAAACCAGTTTCTCTCCCTCCCGCCGACTTTCAGCTGCTGCAGGGAGAGACTCAGGCCTCGTACACACGACCGGACATGTCCGCTGAAACTGGTCCGCAGACCAGTTTCAGAGGACAGATCCGATCGTGTGTACAGGCTAGCGGACAGATTTCCAGCGGACAAAAGTTTCTTAGCATGCTAAGAAACTTGTCCGCTGGAGAGCTGTCCGTCGGACATGTCCGCTGGTTAGTACGTCTAACCAGCGGACCGAAATCCCGCGCATGCGTCGAATTGATTCGACGCATGCGTGGAAGCATTGAACTTGCGCGATAGAGAACGTCGGTGTCGTCTACGTCACCGCGTTCTCTGTCCGCAGGGATTTCGGTTTGATGGTGTGTACAGCCATCAGACCGAAATCTCCGAGCGGACATGTGCGATGAAAACGCAGACCGCAGACCGTTTTCATCGGACATGTCGGGTGGTGTGTACGAGGCCTCAGCTGACGACTTCCCTGTCCCATAAAAAATAACAAATTGTAACCCGGTATTGTTTTAAACCTTTGTAAAATTGTATAAAATTCTTGGAAATTTTGTTTTCAAAAAAATAATTTGTAAAATAAAAATAAAAATATTTTCAAAAAACATTATTTTTTTTCAAAAAATTATGAAATGTTTTTGTTCAAAAAACGAATTAAAAAATGGCTAATTCACACAGATTGTCTGTTATCTTTGTGTCCGCTAAGAATGATTTTAGTATATTTAAAATTCTTGGGGAAAAAAATTGTAAAAAAAATGTAAAAATGTTTAAATATATTTTTTTCGAAATATTATATATTTTTTTAAATTATGAAAAGTTTTTGTTCAAAAATGTAAAAAAAGAATTTAAAAAGGGCTAATTCACACAGCTTCTCTGATATCTTTGTGTCCGCTAAGAATGATTTTAGTATATTTAAAATTCTTGTAAAAAAAAATTGTAAAAGAAAATAATTGTAAAAAAAAATGTTTTTGTTCAAAAATGTAAAAAACAAATAAAAAAAGGGCTAATAAAGGGATAACAGCTTCCCTGTTATCTTTGTGTCCACTAAGAATGATTTTAGTATATTTTTTGTGAAAAATTAGTTTTGATATATTTGAGGGGGGCCCTGCCAGGTAGGCTGTATGGGGCCCTGTGATTTCTAACAGCAGCCCTGAGCGTGGAGGAACAGAGCAGGAGAAATGCTAACTGACAGCAGCTCTCCGCTCAGGGAGGTGAGAGAACTAAGCCATTGGCGGTGTCCGGTGGCTCGGTTCTTAGTGCACGACGCAGGGGGACAGATGGAGCATCGGTCTGATGCTGCATCCACCTAGGTAAGTATAAATCCAAACAAAATTTAGGTCCTTTTTCCCCACAAATAGAGCTTTCTTTTGGTGGTATTTGATCACCTCTGCGGTTTTTATTTTTTGCACTATAAACAAAAAAAGACCAACAAATTAAAAAACAAAAACACAATAGTTTTTGCTATAATAAATATATAAAAAAAAATATGTATTCATCAGTTTAGGCCAATATGTATTCTTCTTCATATTTTTGGTAATAAAAAAAATCGCAATAAACTCGTACATTGGTTTGTGGAAAAGTTATAGCGTCTCCAAAATAAGGGATATATTTATGGCATTTTTATTATTAATTCCATTTTACTAATGGCGGTGATCAGCAATTTTTAGCAGGATTGCGGCAGACAGATTGGACACTTTTGACACATTTGTGGGACCAATGACATTATTACAGTGATCAGAGCTAAAAATAGTCACTGATCACTGTATAAATGACATTGGCAGGGAAGGGGTTAACACTAGGGGTGGTGACCATGGTGGCCATTTTGAAGTCAGTGATTTTGAATCCAACTTTTGTTTTTTCAATAGGAAGAGGGTCATGTGACACATCAAACTTATTGGGAATTTCACAAGAAAAACAATGGTGTGCTTGGTTTTAACGTAACTTTATTCTTTCATGAGTTATTTACAAGTTTCTGACCACTTATAAAATGTGTTCAATGTGCTCTCCAGTGACATGCGGTCAGTGCTACGTTGTGGGCTCTTGCTGAATAAAGCTAGGACAGCCACTGATGTTTCTTCATTAGACCCCTTTCACACTGGATACGCCTATAGCGGAGCGTTAAAATCGCGATAAAACACTGCTATTTTACCGCGATTTTAACGCTCCGCTATAGGCGTATCAAGTGGGAAAGGGGTCTAATGAAGAAACATCAGTGGCTGATGTTCCTATTGAAAAAACAAAAGTTGGATTCAAAATGTCTGACTTCAAAATGGCCACCATGGTCACCACCCATCTTGAAAAGTTTCCCCCCTCACATATATTAATGTGCCACAAACAGGAAGTTAATATCACCAACCATTCCCATTTTATTAAGGTGTATCCATATAAATGGCCCACCCTGTAGATTTGGATACAGTGAGGTTGATTTACTAAAACTGGAGAGTGCAAAATCTGGCTCAGATGTGCATGGTAGCCAATCAACTTCTACCTTCAGCTTGTTCAATTAAGCTTTGATTTAGAACTGAAAGCTGATTGGTTTATATAAAGAGCTGCACCAGAGTTTGCACTCTCCAATTTTGTCAAGCCCTCTATGTCAACAAAGGGTTAAAAATTTAGACACCACCCTCCTGTATTTTATGGTAATCAGGTATAACTCTGTGTGGGGAAAAAGATGCCGTAAAACTTCCCAACAATCCTTCGGGTGCACCCAAATTTAAAAAAAAAAAAAAAGCCAGCAGCTACTATTAGTGAAGCTGCTGACTTTTAAAAAACGGACACTTACCTGTCCAGCGCGCCCACGATGTCATCAGCCGAGGCCAGGCAATCGCCCCTCCCTCGGATGCTGCCACCGCTATCCTCGTTGAGGGAATCAGGAAGTGAAGTGTTGCAGCTTCACTGCCCGGTTCCCTACTGTGCATGCGCGATTTGCGTAACTGGTCCCCGTTCTCTCCTGGGAACAGTGTGTTTCGCAGAAGACAGCGGGGGGACAGGAAGTGGGTGCAAATACCTGTCTTAGACGGTTATCTGCACCCCCCTGCCCCCTGAAAGGTGCCAAATGTGACACCGGAGGGGGGAAGGGTTCTGAAAAGCGGAAGTTCAATTTTTGGGTGGAACTCCGCTTTAAGATTAGCCATGACACTTTCTCCTTAGAACAGTTTATTTTTTTTCAGGTATGTCTTATGAATAGGATCACACAGCAAACAAACAGTGAGCTTTTCTCAAATCTGACTGCAAACGTGGAAATACTCTTTAACTTATGGTGCTATCAAGTTGATTTTAGCATGGACGTCGCCCACGACCATCTTTAGGTTTTGAAACAACCTGCACGCTATTGTAACCTGCAAAAGTGATGATTTTGTGAGTACCAATTTAAATTCTTTTGGGATCAATAAATCGTTCAAAACGGAGAGCACTATTTTGTCCTTTCTGCTTTCTCCTTCATGGGTGGTGTGAGATCCACTGCTCCATTGATTTGCATATCCTCACCCCAGGAGTGGGTATAAGGCATTGTGACCTACTCAGGTCAAGTACAGGGAGTGCAGAATTATTAGGCAAATGAGTATTTTGACCACATCATCCTCTTTATGCATGTTGTCTTACTCCAAGCTGTATAGGCTCGAAAGCCTACTACCAATTAAGCATATTAGGTGATGTGCATCTCTGTAATGAGAAGGTGTGTGGTCTAATGACATCAACACCCTATATCAGGTGTGCATAATTATTAGTCAACTTCCTTTCCTTTGGCAAAATGGATCACAAGAAGGACTTGACAGGCTCAGAAAAGTAAAAAATAGTGAGATATCTTGCAGAGGGATGCAGCACTCTTAAAATTGCAAAGCTTCTGAAGCGTGATCATCGAACAATCAAGCGTTTCATTCAAAATAGTCAACAGGGTCGCAAGAAGCGTGTGGAAAAACCAAGGCGCAAAATAACTGCCCATGAACTGAGAAAAGTCAAGCGTGCAGCTGCCAAGATGCCACTTGCCACCAGTTTGGCCATATTTCAGAGCTGCAACATCACTGGAGTGCCCAAAAGCACAAGGTGTGCAATACTCAGAGACATGGCCAAGGTAAGAAAGGCTGAAAGACGACCACCACTGAACAAGACACACAAGCTGAAAACGTCAAGACTGGGCCAAGAAATATCTCAAGACTGATTTTTCTAAGGTTTTATGGACTGATGAAATGAGAGTGAGTCTTGATGGGCCAGATGGATGGGCCCGTGGCTGGATTGGTAAAGGGCAGAGAGCTCCAGTCCGACTCAGATGCCAGCAAGGTGGAGGTGGAGTACTGGTTTGGGCTGGTATCATCAAAGATGAGCTTGTGGGGCCTTTTCGGGTTGAGGATGGAGTCAAGCTCAACTCCCAGTCCTACTGCCAGTTTCTGGAAGACACCTTCTTCAAGCAGTGGTACAGGAAGAAGTCTGCATCCTTCAAGAAAAACATGATTTTCATGCAGGACAATGCTCCATCACGCGCGTCCAAGTACTCCACATCGTGGCTGGCAAGAAAGGGTATAAAAGAAGAAAAACTAATGACATGGCCTCCTTGTTCACCTGATCTGAACCCCATTGAGAACCTGTGGTCCATCATCAAATGTGAGATTTACAAGGAGGGAAAACAGTACACCTCTCTGAACAGTGTCTGGGAGGCTGTGGTTGCTGCTGCACGCAATGTTGATGGTGAACAGATCAAAACACTGACAGAATCCATGGATGGCAGGCTTTTGAGTGTCCTTGCAACGAAAGGTGGCTATATTGGTCACTGATTTGTTTTTGTTTTGTTTGTGAATGTCAGAAATGTATATTTGTGAATGTTGAGATGTTATATTGGTTTCACTGGTAAAAATAAATAATTAAAATGGGTATATATTTTTTTTTTGTTAAGTTGCCTAATAATTATGCACAGTAATAGTCACCTGCACACACAGATATCCCCCTAAAATAGCTAAAACTAAAAACAAACTAAAAACTACTTCCAAAAATATTCAGCTTTGATATTAATGAGTTTTTTGGGTTCATTGAGAACATGGTTGTTGTTCAATAATAAAATTAATCCTCAAAAATACAACTTGCCTAATAATTCTGCACTCCCTGTATATGAGGTGAGAGGCTTGAACTATCTGTGGTGGAGGGATTACACTCACCTGATATTTGTCTTGTCTGCAAGATCACGGGGAGAAGATTTATTTCCATTTATTCACATGTGTCATGTTTGGATGGTTTCATATGGACTATTAATATTTGATGTCATTTATTGATGAATCATATGGACTTTTTGAGATTGCTATTTTTAGTTAAATTTTTGTTGCGCTGCACTGTTTCCTTCTTTCTGTTAAAGCGGGGGTTCACCCGAAAAAATTTTTTTAACATTAGATTGAGGCTAATTACGGGAAGCAGAATCGGGTGTTTTTTTTTAAATCAATGCAGTACTTACCGTTTTAGAGATAGATGTTCTCCGCCGCTTTCGGGTATGGTCTTCGGGACTGGGCGTTCCTATTTGATTGACAGCCTTCCGACGGTCGCATACAGCGCATCACGAGTTGCCGAACGTCGGTGCGGCTCTATACGGCGCCTGCGCACCGACGTTTGGCTACTTTCGGAAACTCGTGACGCGCTGTATGCGACGGTCGGAAGCCTGTCAATCAAATAGGAACGCCCAGTCCCGCAGCCCATACCTGGAAGCCACGGAGAACATCTATCTCTAAAACGGTAAGTACTGCATTGATTTAAAAAAAAAACCACCCGATTCTGCTTCCCGTAATTAGCCTCAATCTAATGTTAAAAATTGATTTTTTGGGTGAACCTCCACTTTAATATGAGGTATTTTTTGAATTAACCTTAGTGTCAGCTTGCAATTTTAGAGTTAATATAGGATTACCAGTCTGCGCTGAATACTTTATTTTATATTGATTTTAGCATACCTCTATGTTCATAGTAAATAATGTGTAACTAAAGGCAGAACTTATTTTTTCGTTTTGGACAGAGTGGAGAGAGATTACAACACCTGTCAGTTTTTATTCATCTCTGTGTCCCAATCTAATTATCCTGTTTACAGTTTTCTACAAAAGTGAAAGTAAAAGAAAATCTCAAATTTCAGGTTGACACCAGAACAGGGGAAATTCCAATGGGGACACTAGTTCTGGTGACCCTGGTTACATAGCAGGATTCCCTCACTTGTGAGGGATTTCTTCTCACTTCCTGTAAATACCAATTTTATATGCAAAACTAAAGACAACAAGTTGTGGATTGTGAAAGCTAGGTTTTAAATACTATATATTTAGTCGGCGCTGAAGGATTTTGGTGGATGCGTGCAATAATGTGTACTGAGGTGAAAGGTAATGTTGATTTAAATGACCTCTGAAATGGCACTCTTGTGACTTTGCCATCATAATACAGATGCATGCCCCTCTTTCCTCTGATAAGTGTGGCCCTGACAGTACTATGTCTGTTGTGCTCTCTTCAAAGCCCATCTACCTGAATCAGACAAATTAAACATTACAGTCATAATAAAGAGCAGTGAGTGGAAGGAGTTCTTTAGGTGAAAGGTTTAGGCCTTAAGCCTTGTCCCCTTTAGTAAGTGGATGTTCGGTCAGGCACAAAGCGCTTGGCTGACCTGTTCACTCTACTTTCCAGACTCCTAGTTTAGCCTGATTTTCAGCTCTAATATTTAATATGGTTCAGTGCCCTCTAGTCATGTGGCTAACATTCATACAGTAATTTTTTTAACAAATGCTTTAAAAAAAAAAAAAAAAAACCTCATACTGCACTGCAGTGGTGGCTGGGGCTCCATTTTTTTTGGGGGTGGCAAACAAACCACCCAAATTCCCCTCCCTCCGTGAGTGGTACTCACGTGGTCAGGCTTTGGCTTGTGTGTTGGCAGTGCAGATGCAGAGCAGAGAGAGTGATCCGATGAGGACTGCCATCTCCTGGACATCCTCCCCGGTACCGGCCAATGCGGCCACTTCTCCTCTCGGCCAATCGGGTCTTAAGACCCACTCGCTGATTGGCCGGGAGGAGAAGCAGTAAGACAATAGCGAATATTAATTTGTTATTGTCACACAACTGGGTGGGCTCAGGGCGCAGTGCTCTGCGTCCCAAGCCCATCCTTATTTGAAGCCAATTAAAGCCTCAGGCTCTAATCATGTGCTTTAAAAAAAAAAAAAAAAACATTGAAATCAATGCGTCCGCTGCCCTGTATGTAGATTAGGGGCCGGGCGCATGGATCAGGGCCCCTAATTGAGCGGCCACCACTGCTGTACTGCCTTGAGTGAAATTCAATATATTTTAAATTATTATATATTCAATATATTTTACCATTAACCTCCCTGGCTGTATGATTATGTCAGATTTTAGGTGCTGAAAGCAGTACAATTATTTTGGAAGTTTGACGTTTTATATTGTAGGTCTGTAATATTTAGGAATAACTCACTTAAATCTGTCCAAACAAGAGTCTAGTAGACATCCCGGGTATGATAAAGTTTGAAACACAAAATCATAAATTATAATATAATAAATACAGTATTTATCGGTATATAACACGCGCTGGCGTATAACACGCACCCCAATTTAAGAGTGAAGTTTCAAGAAATGCTTTTTTTTTTAACCACCTGAGGCCCGCGATATAGCCGAATGACAGCTACAGCGCGGACCTGAAAATCCAACAGGACGTCAATTGACGTCCGCCCCTTTCCTCGTTCCTCTGTCAAAAGTGTCCGGTGTGTACGCCATAATTTCGCAGTCGCAATAAAAATCGCAGATCGCCGCCATTACTAGTAAAAAAAAAATGCAGCCTGTGTGTCCATCTGCAGCCTGTGTGTCTATCTGCAGCCTGTGTGTCCATCTGCAGCCTATTTGTCCATCTGCAGCCTGATGTCCATTTGCAGATTCACCATCTCCTCATACAGCCGTCATCTCGTACAGCTGTCTTCTCCTGTTCACTCTGCGTCGGCAGCCAGTCACATACACAGTCCCGCCTTCGCCATCAGCATTGGACCAGCTCCTGTGATTGACAGAACACTGGTCCAATGCCGGTGGTGGAGGCAGGACTATGTGTGTGACGTCAGAGCCGAGTAAACAGGAGATGGCGGCTCGGTAAATTCTGGCGGCACTCGTTCCCCTCCGAGTCCGAGGTGCACTATCGGTGTATAACACGCACCCGTGATTTTCCCCCTATTTTCAGGGGGAAAAAGTGTGTGTTATACGCCGATAAATACGGTAACTATAAATAATTATAACAAATAATAATATAATAATAATAAAAGTTCAGCAATAATGTAATTAAATCAAAACACTGAAATTTGCTCAGTTGCAGAATTGTCGCTGTCATTACTTTCAGTGTTTAATGATGAATTTCCCCACAAATCGCTATCGCTCGATTCTGCAAGTGATTCTAATTCATTATGGCTGTTTTCTAGCTGGTCTAAAATCACTTTTGATATAAACGAACACTTTTTGGTTGCTATGGACAATCTCCAGTTTCCAGGCAGAAAGAACAGTTTTTATAATATAAAAGTGCATGCAGGGCACTGGACAGACCACTAGGGACAAAGGGGTCGGGATGTGTAATTATTTTATACAGTACTGTAATCTGTAAGATTACAGCATACTGTATGTGTATTGTGTTTTGACTTTTTTGAATTTGGTGCTGATCTCCGCCTCCGTGCATCGTAACGCCGCAGGGAACGTAGCTCCGCGGCACTCGGGCACTGTGAATCGAGCGAGGAGGACACAGCTCGCTCACACAGGATCCAGGGGACAAGGAAAGTAACCATGCCTGGATACTGCGATGCAATCCCGAGTCTGGCTTGGGGATACCGCTAATGGTACTGGATTTCCACCGCGAGCCATGAATTACCTCCAGGGAGGTTAAGATTCTAGTCAAGGTTTTGGTGATTTTTTAGTATTTAAAGCGGGGGTTCACCCTAAAAAATTCTAACATTACATCCAGCTCACTACCGACATTGTCAGTATGACGATTTTTTTTTTTTTTTTTGCTGTACATACCTTGTAAAGCTATTTTCTTAGCCGTCTTCCGGGTAGTGCCTCCCGCGGGAGTGGGCGTTCCTATGCCGCAGTTAGTGATTGACATGATGACAAACACTACCCCCCCCGTCGCATAAGGAGCGTCACGAGTTGCCGAAAGAAGCCGAACGTCGAGTCGGCGCTATACGGCGCTTGCGCACCGACGTTCGGCTTCTTTTGCCAACTCGTAATGCTCCTTATGCGAGGGGGGGGGGTAGTGTTTGTCATCATGTCAATCACTAACTTCTGCATAGGAACGCCCACTCCCGCGGGATTCGCTACCCGGAAGCCGGCTAAGAAAATAGCTTTACAAGGTATGTACAGCAAAAAATAAATAAAAAACCGGCATACTGACATGTCAGTAGTGAGCTGGATGTAATGTTAGAAATTTGTTTTTAGGGTGAACCCCCGCTTTAAGAAAATAAAATGTATATTTTAAATCTGAACTTAGACACTCATATGGGCTGAATGCCTCCATAACATACTGCCAGTGGGGGCCAGCAGGTAAAGGGCATTGAATTGGGGGGGGACAGAGCTTAGAGTGGATGCAAACCCGATTCATGAAATTTTGACCTAGGCACATATATCTGTACTGTTTACTTATCTCTCTCCAAAGACCTGAGTCCCATGTCTTTATGCTGTGTCCTTCCTCTGTTATCAGCATGATAACTTTAGAGCATAGAGAGAAAAAGTATCCCCCTTGGTTCGGACTTTAGAGGCAAATTAGGACAAAGTATCAATAAAAGCTATTAGTATTTACACATGAAAAAGTTATAAAAAAGACAATAAGAGCCCTTTCACACTGGAAACGCCTATAGCGGAGCGTTAAAATAGCGTTTTTACCACGTTTTTACCGCGATTTACCACGTTTTTACCGCGATTTACCACGTTTTCAATTCATTTCAATGGAGAGGGGCGTTTTTGGAGCGTTTTTTTCAGTGCTCAAAAGCTGCTCCAAAGATGCTGCTTGCAGGACTTTTTTCAACACTCCTCCAACGCAACGCCTCAGTGTGAAAGGGTCCATTGAGATGCATGGGGAGCGTTTTATGAGCGTTTTAATAGCGCTATTTTTACCGCAAAAACGCCGCAAAAACGCACCAGTCTGAAAGGGCTCTTACACACAATAAAAGCATGTATCCACATCTGTGCAAAAGTTTAGCCCATAGTGGCTGAAATTTGCAGTATAATCTTCCACGATGACAAGTAGGTAAGCCCCCTATGTGTCAACGCGTTTCGCTGATACCCTTCTTCAGGACACATTTAGGGTTACTTTAAAGGAGGGCAAATCTCAATAGTAATAGCATATTCTATCCTCAGCGGTTTTAATACAAATGGGTTAATATACTGGTATTTTCAGGTCACCTGAGGCCAGGTGACAAATGCACACCTCTGAGGTTAGGAGTGCACCGATAAGGTTGTGGACTCTTCAGCTAACTGCTGTGGATGTAACTCTGATTGGTTCAGGAAAGCAGCTCCACTTGAACACTGACATGGACCAAACAGAAAACTAGAGCATAAGATTCCCCAGGGCGTGGAATATAAGAGCCAGCATGTTTTCACCAGAGCCTCTGGCGGTTAGAATGGATTTGGCTGCAGCTGATTCCAGGTCGCGCCCCCCCGGCGTCTCCCAGCTCCGGCTCACGGACTGGCTCTGGTGAACAGAGCGGAAGCAACAGTACAGGGTTAAACACAGGATAGTCGGGAGAACAAGCCAAGGTTGGGGCAACTTACAGACAGGGGGGGTCAGGAAGGCACGCAATGATCAAAATCACTAGCAGACAGAATTGGTCAGGACATGCCAAGGTCCGTACACAGAAGTCAGAGATAAACATACAGCAGAACGCCACACTAGAAACCTAAACACAAACTTTGCTCGGCAAAGCTGGCTTGCAGTGCGCTGCGTTAAATAATGTTTCCTGTTGAGAGGCTGGGGTGGAGCCATGCTGAGAGGTCATACTTAAACTCTCAGGTGTGAGGGCACACTCTCTAAAACTGAGACACAGACCTTAGAGGTAAGCTTAAAGTCAGAGCATAAAACATTACTGCAGATTCATTTTAGTACCCCCTCCCCCCTTACAAGGCCCCCCTCCCCAGCTTGAGAACAGGCTTGGAGGTGAACTTCAAATAAAACTTCCTTTAGAAGACTAGGCATGAAGACCTCAGAAGAAGGAATCCATGACCTCTCTTCAAGAACCAAAACCTTTCCAATCCATGAGATATTGAAGAACACCTCTACAGAAGCGAGAAAATATGCCTAACCGCTTACTCTTGATCATACTCAGAGACCGAAGCCGAGGTAGGGATAAGACGAGATAACTTATTGCGAACTAAAGGTTTCAGAAGGGATACCTGAAAGGAGTTTGAGATCTTGAGGCTTTTAGGGATCTGGAGTTTAAATCAAACAGGATTCAGCTTAGAAATTATAGTGTAAGGACCAATGAATCTTAGGGCAAATTTCAGAGAAGAAACCCGGAGCTTTATGTTTCTGGTGGAAAGCCAGACTTTGTCTCCTGGCTTACGCCTGCGACGATCAGCAAAACCCTTGAATTTGTTAGCAGCTGTCTGGAGGGAATCATGAACATCAACCCAAATAGGATTGAATGATTTGTGAATGATACCCAAAGCTGGGATGTCAGGAGAATAGGTCATAGGAAGGGGGAGCTGAGGATGCTTTCCATAAACTGTGACAAAGGGTGTCTTCTGGGAACTGACGTTAAAATTATTGTGAGAGAACTCTGCCCACGGGAGAATCATCATGATGAGCCGAGACTAAGGTACGGAAAAAGACTTCTAACTCCTGATTAACCCTCTTAGTCTGTCCATTGGATTGAGGATGGTAAGAAGAGGTAAAATCCAAGGTAATGTTGAGGGATTTGCAAAAGGCTCTCCAAAAGTGAGAGGTGAATTGAACACCCCTTACAGAAACAATCTGGCAAGGAACTCCATGGAGGCAGAAAATTTCTCTAACAAAAATGGGAACCAAGGCAGAAGCAGAAGGGAGACCAGAAAGAGGAACAAAATGAGCCATCTTGTAGAATCAATCAATTAACACCCAAATTACGTATTATTCTCAGAAGGTGGAAGATCATGAGAAGACCAGTGGGAGCTTGCGTGTCAGATTTAGACTGGGCACAAACATGACAAGCCCTAACATAGTCTTTAACATCAGAACAAAAAGTAGGTCACCAGTAGTGGCGGCTGATGAGAAAGATGGGAGGGCCCCAGCATAACCCGCCACCTTGGAATCGTGACACCAACGAAGGATCTTAGTTCTTAACTCAGTTGGAATGAAGGTCTTGCCAGGAGGAATTTTTAAGTCATGGGTAGAATGGGCAAGAATGCATGAGGTAGGAATGTTTGCTTGGTTCAGAGATGGGCTCCTTATCCTGAATGTCAAATGACCTAGAGAGTGCATCAGCCCGACTGTTGCAGGAACCAGGTTTGTACGTAATAGTGAAATTAAAATGGGAAAAGAAAAGACTCCACCTGGCCTGTCTGGGATTCAGTTGTTTGACATTGTGTAAGTACTGCAGATTTTTATGGTATATGAAAATTGTTATGGAGTGCGGGGAACCCTTCAAGAGATGATACCACTTTTTTCAACGCCAATTTAATTGCAAGAAGTTCCCGGTCATCAATAGCGTAATTTTTCTCTGCCTGAGAAACTTGTTGGGAGAAAAACACACATGGTTGATGTTTTTTCTCAAAGGATTGAGGAAGTACTGCTCCTACCCCAGTCGAGGAAGCGTCCACTTCAATAAAAAATGGATCCCCAGGGTTAGGTCGCCTCAACAAAGGTCCAGAAACAAAGGCCTTTTTCAAGTCATGAAATGCAGACAGCTTCAGGAGGCCACCCCTTGGCATTCGTACATTTCTTAACCCAAACTAGAGACAAAGCATCCCAAAAACAGAACATTTCTCCAGCTTAGCATTCAGATTATTTTCTCTAAGGTGCTGAAGTGCAATCCGGACATTTCTTGTTTCTTTGAACAAGCAGATTTTACGAAAAGATGAGAAAATCTGATTGCCTCGGGGGATCAAAAAGGAATTTTTTCTCATGCTGTAGCAAATTGGAGCATGCTTTGCTGTTTTCTTTGCCTTCCTCTGGATCAACTGTGGGTGAAGGATTGTGTATATGGGATTGTATTTTTTGTTGAACTAGTTGGACTTGTGTCTTTTTTCAACCTAACTATGTAACTATGTAAAGAATGTCATCCAGATAGATGACAACAAATTGATAAAGCAGATCCCTGTAGATTTCATTGACAAAGTTTTGGAACAAAGCTGGGGCAATTCACAGACCAAAGGGCATAACTAAGTATTCATAATGCCCATCTCTAGTGTTAAACGCTGTTTCCCATTCATCACCCTCCCGTACCCGGACCAGATTGTATGCACCCCTAAGATCCAACTTAGTGAAAATGGAGGCACCTTTCAATCTGTCGAACAGTTCCGATATTAAGGGTAATGGGGGTACCGATTTTTGATAGTCAGAGCGTTTAAGCCTTGATAGTCAATGCAGGGTCTTAAGGTCCCATCCTTCTTGGCTGCTCCCACAGGTGCTGAGGATTTCCGAATAAATCCTTTCTTTAGATTTTCTGCAACATTCTCAGACATGGCCTGGGTCTCCAAAATGAACAAGGGATAGGGCTGACCCCTGGGCAGGGTTGCGCCGGGGACATGGCACAGTCAAAAGGTCTGTGAGGAGGAAGTACCTCAGCCGATTTTGTGCAGAATACATCCCGGAACTCGCTATATCCAGCAGGAAGAGCAGAAAATGATGTGGTGGCCACAGGAAGTCTCTCCTTTGGGGTAAGCTTGAGTAGGCAGGATGAGAAACAAGAGGGACCCCAAGCCAGGGTCTGCCCAATAGTCCAGTCAATGTGTGCAGAATGAAGCTGTACCAAGGACGGCCCAATACAATGGGGGTTGAGGCCTTAGGTAGAACGAGAAAGGATACCTACTCCTGGTGGAGTACCCCTAAAGACATCTTGACAGGGAGGTCTGGAAGTGGGTAGGCCCCCCAGGAAGAACAGTGCCATCAATCGCCGAGACCATCAGCGGTGTGGTGAGAGGAAAAAGATGCATTTTTATTGAAGACGCAGTTTCCCATTCCATGAAATTACCAGCGGCTCCAGAATCCAGGTAGGCCGAGAGCGCATGAGGGAAAGCGTTGACATAGAGGAGACAGATGATGAAGGTGACTTCCCTGGGTTCAATATGTCACTTTCCAGATGTATCAGACCCAAGGCTTTTCCCAGACGGAGAGAGCAAATGTTCACAGAAATTACCTTTGCCCCAAAGTAGAGACACAAGCCCAGAGTTCTGCACCTAGCACGTTCTTCAGAGGGTAACCTAGTCTGGACCAGCTGCATAAGTTCCACAGCTGGCAAGAGATGCTCCACGCATTGAGGAAATCTAAGGGGCCCCCTGGGGCTGCCTAATCTGCGTAATGTGTGTGTAGAAGTGGGAGGGAATCTCCCCCTGTGCCCCCACCCTGTCACCATCATCTCCATTCTCATCATAATCCCCCTGTTCCTGGCATCCCACCACTCTTCCTCCTGTCACCATCATCTCCATCCTCATCATAATCCCCCTCTGCCAGCTTCCTACCACCCCACCCCTGTCATCTTCAATCCCATGTACCCCACTTCCAGCTTCCTACCATACCACCCCCGTCATCACCATCCCACCTGTACCCCATTGCCAGCTTTCTACTAGTCCACCCAGTATCATCATCCCTGTACCTTACCTCTGGCATCCCTATACCCTACCTCTGAGTGGGTCTAAGATTTGCCTAAGGTCTCACAAAGCCTATGTGGGGGGGGGGGGTGCCTTTCCTACAATCGGCTGTCATACAGTGTAAGCCAAGACAACACTCCTACTGCTAAATGAGGAATTAAAAATTCTAACACAATATAAGAATTCTAAAGAATATAGCAAGCTGAAGACAGCAGATATACATGTTAAACTTATGTAGGGAGATTTGTTTAATCTCTGTGTATCATCTGAGGCTGTTCACTTCACTGGGTATAGGAGACGGTTTACAACCACTTTAACCACTTGCTATCCAGCGCACGACTATGTACATTGGCATAATGACTTGGCTGGGCATATGGGCGTACATGTATGTCCCCTTTAAGAAGCAGCATTGTGGGCACGCGCAGGTCTGCCGCAAGCTCTGTGAGTGTGACCGTGGGTCCCGTGGACTTGATGTCCGCTTGGGAGTCCCACGATCATCTCACAGAGAGGAAGATCGGGAAAATTCTAATGTAAACAAGCATTTCCCCATTCTGCCTAGTGACAAGAACACTGATCACAGCTCCCTGTAATCAGGAGCGGTGATCAGTGTCGTGTCACGCGTAGCCCATCCCCCCTACAGTTAGAACACATCCTTAGGACACACTTAACCCCTTCAGCGCCCCTACTGGTTAACCCCTTTGCTGCCAGTGTCATTTACACAGTAATTAATGAATTTTTTAGCACTGCTCGCTGTATAAATGACAATGGTCCCAAAATGGCTTCAAAAGTGTCCGATGTGTCCGCCATAATGTCGCAGTCACAATAAAGATCGCTGCCATTACTAGTAAAAAAAATTATAAAAAATGCCATAAAACTATCCCCTATTTTGTAGATGCTATACCTTTTGCGCAAACCAATCAATAAACGCTTATTGCAATTTTTTTTACCAAAAATATGTAGAAGAATACATATCCGCCTAAACTAAGGAAAAAAATTGCGTGGTCATGCGACGTGGCTCCCAAACAAAATTGACGTCCTTTTTTTCCCACAAATAGAGCTTTGTTTTGGTGATATTTGATCACCTCTGCCGTTTTAATTTTTTGCGCTATAAACAAAAATAGAGCGACAATTTAAAAAAAAAGCAATATTTTTACTTTTTGCTATAATAAATATCCCCAAAAATATATAAAAAAAAAAACATTTTTTTTCCCCCTTGGTTTAGGCCGATACGTATTCTTCTAGACATTTTTGGTAAAAAAAATCGCAATACAAGTATATTGATTGGTTTGCGCAAAAGTTATAGTGTTTACAAAATAGGGGATAGAATTATAGCATTTTTATTATTTTTCTTTTTTTACTAGTAATGGCAGCGATCTGAAAATAATAACTATTACAGGAAGCTGTGGTCCCTGTCCTGTCACTAGGAAAACTGGGGAAATGCTTGTTTACATTAACATTTCTCCCTTCTTCCTCACCGTGACACGATCGCGGGTATGCCCACGGACATAGAGTCCGCGTGACCCACGGTCAGAGTCACAGAGCTTGTGGCGGATGTCCACAATGCTTTTAAAGGGCAATGTATATATACGTTGATCTGCCCATTCTGCTGACGTATATCGACGCGAGCTGGTCGGCAAGTGGTTAAAGCAACGCAGTGCCGAATCGCAATAAGTGCTCGGGTCTTTGGGCAGCCAAATGGTCCGGGGCTGAAGTGGTTAACCTCCCTAGCGGTATTCCGAGTGTGGCTCAGGTTGAATTTTCATTACCAAAAGCAGTATCCCCGAGCCACACTCGGGATTGCATCGCAGGATCCAGGCAAAGTTACTTAGCTTGTCCCCAGGATTCTGCGATGTCCTCCATGGGCTGTGTACTCCGCTCATTATATCACAGTGCTGGGCTGCGTTTCCTGCGAGCGTCGCGACACATGTTGACGGAGCCCGGCACCAAATTCAAAAAGTGAAAAATACAGGACACATACAGTACACAGTAATCTTACAGATTACATTACTGTATCAAATCATTTCACCTCCCTGTTGTCCCTAATGCTTTGTCCAGTGCCTTGCATGCAGTTTTATATTATATATACTGTTCTTTCTGCCTAGAAACTTGATATTGTCCATAGCAACCAAAAAGCATCCCTTTACGTCAGGGGTCTCAAACTCAAATTACCTGAGGGCCACAACACAAGTTTTCATATCCCATGGGGGGCCGCATGTAAACTTTCAAAAACAGTACTGGTGTCAGCAGACGCATTATTAACCCCTAGTATTGGTGTCAGCAAACACATTATTAACTCTGACCACTGCACTGCACACGGACCACTACACTGCACATGTACCACTACACACGAACCACTATACACTGACCTCTACACTGCATACTGACCACTACACTGCATACTGACCACTACACTGCCGACAGACCACTACACTGCCGACAGACCACTACACTGCTGACAGACCACTCACCATCAGGGCACAGCACATCAGGGTACAGCACATCAAGGCACAGAGCCCAGCAAATCAGGGCACAGCACATCAGGGCACAAGGCACAGCACATCAGGGCACAGCACATCAGGGCACAGGGCACAGCACATCAGGGCACAGCACATCAGGGCACAGGGCACAGCACATCAGGGTACAGGGCACAGCACATCAGGGCACAGCACATCAGGGTACAGGACACAGTGCACATCAGGACACAGCGCACATCAGGGTACAGGGCACAGCACATCAGGGTACAGGGCACATCACATCAGGGTACAGGGCACATCACATCAGGGTACAGGACACAGTGCACATCAGGACACAGCGCACATCAGGGTACAGGGCACAGCACATCAGGGTACAGGGCACAGCACATCAGGGTACAGGGCACAGCACATCAGGGTACAGGGCACAGCACATAGGGGTACAGCACAACAGGCCACATCAGGGTACAGGGCACAACACATCAGGACAGGGCATATCAGGACAAGGCACATCAGGGTACAGGACATGGCACATCAGGGCACAGCACATCAGGACAGGGCACATGGCACATCAGGGTACAGGGCACATGAAACAGCACATCAGGGTACATGGGGCACATGGCACATCAGGGTACATGGGCCACATCAGGGCACATGGGGCATATCAGGGCACATGGAGCACACCAGGGCACAATCAGGGCACATGAGAGCACATCAGGGCACAGCACATCAGGACAGGGCACATGGCACATCAGGGCACATGGCACATCAGGGCACATGAGGGTACATGGGGCACATCAGGGTACATGGGGCACATGGCACATCAGGGCACATGAGGGTACATGGGCACATCAGGATACATATGGCATATCAGGGTACATGGGGCACATCAGGATACATGGGGCACATGGCACATCAGGGTACATGGGGCACAATCAGAGCACATAAAAGCACATCAGGGCACATGAAAGCACAGGTCAGCGTTTACGTGTATTCTTCAAATGCAGAGAATCGCGGGAAGCGACTGTCATAAGTTCACTTCTCTGTCATGTCACGCTGCTACTCCCCGGCGGCCCCCCCTCTCTTCTCGTCCATCCCAGATGATGTCACAAATGGGGATGGACGAGAAGAAAGGGGGGACGCCGGGGAGTAGCAGCGTGATATGACAGAGAAGTGAACTTATGACAGACACTTCCCGCGATTCTCTGCATGCATCTGGATCTACACTTCCGCGCCCCCCCCCCCTGCCCTGCCTGCGGGCCATTTATACCTGGTCCACGGGCCACAAATGGCCCACGGGTCGGTACTTTGAGACCGCTGCTTTACGTCAAAAGTGGTTCTAGACCAGCTAGAAAACAGTGAAAATAAATTTGTCATCAACTGAAAGTAGAGACTGCTACAATTCTGTAACTGAACAAATTTCAGTGTTTTTGATTTGATTACAATATTGAATACATTTTATTATTATTATATTATTATTTGTTATAATTATTTGTAGTTATTTATTATATTATAATTTATGATTTTGTGTTTCAAACTTTATCATACCCGGGATGTCAACTAGACTCTTGTTTGGACAATGTACCGCTTTGAGCATCAAAAATCTGACATAACCATACTGCCAGGGAGGTTAAAGCAGTAATAAACCCAAATGCAAACATTTATTACATTTCAGCTTACCAATGCTTATGGTTGTGTTAGTTTTCTTTTTTAGGCTTTCTTTCTTCTATTTTCACCAGTTGATCCAGTCAGTAAATCTTTTTCAATAGAACAAGCTGTCCTACAGATGTATCATTTACAGAGATGAGGCAAAATATTTAACACTGATTTTTCCTTGCATGTTCCCCTCAGATCTACAGCGACTGCACTTCCAAGTGCACTTGTAGTGCGCAGTGGAATTTCCTTTAGTAAATGAACCTCAAGGTGTTGTAGTCCTTGCCATGTTCAATTGATTCTGTCTCATATATCAATATAGAGAGCTAAAACATCTTCATTTCCAAAGCACAATAACAGACAAGTGAGAGGAAAGGCCCACAGAGTTAGTCCCAGGAGACAAATCTTGCAGTGTCTCGTGGGGTACTCAAATCAAGACAGCCTTATGAGTAGGGGAAGTTGGCACTTGCTGCATGCCTGCATGATGTGAAGCCAATATTTATACATGCAACAATTAATTTAACTAGACTGTAACTGAAAATTCAATGCTCAACCCAATTATTTCATAGAACCCTGGCAGCTCTTGTACTGAGTAACTTATCACTTGACTTAATGATGCCAATATATAACTGTCTGTCATCATGCTCTGGGGCAGAAGAAGGCTAGAAAACATGTGTAGTTAGCTGCTGCCAAAAATAATATGAAGTTATTGATTAAGCAGATAATAAATAACTATTCAAACCAGTGCTTATTGATTGAAAAGAAGATTAAAGCAATCCTTTACTTTGCCCTTGCAGGGCAAAGCAACAGTTTTTTTTTAATCACCACTCCCTGGCTCTCCAACTGCATATACTCACCTTTCCTTCTCTCCCATATCTCTGTTCAGTTAACACAACCAGTCCTTAGTGGTAATATTAGAAAAAGCTGACAGTATGCCATTAAGGAAAAGTTAAAGGAGAAGTATAGCCAAAGCTTGTTTGGCTGTACTTCTCCTATGGACCACAGGAGTGCAGTTCGTTTTGCACTCATGTGACCTGTTTTCAGCAGAGAGCGGGCTGAAGTCCGCTCTTTGCTGACTTCACAGAAGTCGGTCCAGGGTCTGCGTCATCAGAAGTCGGGATCCGACGGGTCTCTGGACTGACACCCGGCTTAGCCTCTCATGAGCCGCTCGCTCCGCTTCCTGTGATTGACAGTCTGCAGCCCCCCCTGTGATTGACAGTCTGCATCCACCTAGGTAACTATGATTCTTAAGTGAAATTCCAGGCCAAAGTGAAATTCCAGACCAAACCTATCAAATCTTAAAAATGCTCATTCCCCTCTCTTAATACCTATGCTGACTAACCTGTGTAAGAAAGATGTATTTACTTAAAGTGGAGGTTCACCCTAAAACAATTATATAACATTATATCCAGCATACTTGCGACATGAACTGTATGCTGGTATTTTTTTTCCGCCGTAAATACCGTTATATTGTTATTTCCCCCCTGCCTTCCGGGTTCTGATTCCCGCGGGACTGGGCGTTCCTATTCAGGAGGTAGATGATTGACGTCTGGTGAAAAACTTCCCAAGGCGCATAAGGCGCGTCACCAGTTTTCCGTAAATAGCCGACCTGCGAGTCGACTGTATACGACGCCTGCGCCCGCCGTGTAGAGCTAACTAAGCAGGCGCCATATAGAGCCGACTCCACTTTTTTCACTTTTTCACTATTTCACTTTTTTCAGGCCACTCAGGTCCAATCACATTATTCAGCTCCCCTATGTAAGCCAGCGGCGGCTGCAGGGGAGAGGAGGAAGTGCCAACAATAAATGGACCATAGGAGCTTATGGGTGAAGTCACCCTTCCCAGGCATTCCAGTCATTGTTAAGCGCTCCATCCTCTTCCCTGCAGCTGTTGCTGGCTAACACAGGGGAGATCACATGACCAGACCAGAGCGGCGTGAAAATAGATAAGTATGTAAATATGTCTCTATTACACAGGTTAGTCTGCATTGGCGTTGGGAGGGGGAAGGGAGCATTTTCAAGATTAGTTAGGTTTTAACCTGAAATCCCACTTTAAAGCCCAACCTTTTTTTTTTTTCAAAACATCAGCGAAAATGTTTTTCTTTTACCAATTGAAAGATACAGTGAGTAAAAGAATGCAGTAAGAGTCACACAAAAAACTGGAATGTCTTTAATCAATAATAGTATTAATAACACAATAGCAATTAAAAAGTGAATATTATTTCTTCTTTTATGAATACTCATTGATAATATTTTTTTTACATGTCGGTAACTTATCCCTTATTTTCTTTATTGTCACTTCCTTATTTGTAGAAAGGTCAATTACAGGGATCACCTGATGTGCTATCTCATATTTGCCAAATGATCCTCAGATTTGGAATCCGAAAGAGTGTAGTGATCTCAGGGGCTTAGTAAACATTGGGCTTAAAGTGTATGTAAACCCTAACAAAGAATATCTCCTAATTTCTTCCTTTGGGGTGCTAAATACACAGTTGAAAGAACAGTGTTAGATCCTGGCTTTGGGACCACGTTGGCCTGGAGCAATTGATCTGCCGCTTGGGACTCAGTAATCGACTGGGTCCCACCTAAGGAGTTCCTGGGCTGTCCGTCCTGTTGGAGGAGGCTGTACGGTGGAGGGTCTGCCTGAGGAGTACCAACAGAGGCTGGTGTTCCAATAGGGGCCTGACCATCCATGGGGGACCAGGGGAACCGGACACTGAGAGGCTGAATGTTGGCCGCCTATCAGTCGGTACCCAAAACCTGAACTACCTGAAGGAGATCCAGGTGTCAAGTCCAGTCAAGGGGACTTCAGACCACTATTTTCTGCAATCATTTGGGAGGGTCTGTGGCAGAGACTTAACCCCAAGTTCGAGTGTTATTCTGGCTGCTTGTAAGAGAGGCCTGTCCAGGTGCGCTATACCCATTCCGGCTGGAGTGGCGAAGAAAAGTTTGTCGTTGGAAGCAGGGCTGTTTCCTTTTACCTACACCTGAATCCATAGGCGTGCGCACAGGGTGTGCCACGTGTGCCCAGGCACACCCTAATCACCCTGTGCAGCACAGATTTCCTCTACTGCCCTCGCTCCCATCTACCCCCCCCCCCCCCCGCAGTGCTGCCAGCTTCCCTCCTCTCCTATCGGCTGTTGCTGCTGGAATGCTTTAGAAGTGGGGAAGGGGCCAGTAAATATGTAATTTACTGGCCCCTTCCCTGTCTGAATGAGCACCATGAGCGATCGGTAGGGTGTGTTTGGGCTTTGGGGTGCACACCCTAATGCAAAAGGCCGCGCACACCTATGCCTGAATCTGTGTTCTCCACCTTTGCTATTCCTCTATTCTTCACCAAGTTCAACTGTTTTACCTTGTTGCGTAAATAAAAGCACAAGAAAAAGACACCTATTGTGTGGACATTGCATTACTACAGCTCTCATCACCTACCGTAGACGGCGGAGTCACAGAGGTAACATGCCACCCAAAACAAACCAGCAGCTCTTCCGGGGGTAGTGCTACATAGCATTTGCTGCTCTTTCAAAGGAGCAGTGTCTTGGAGTCTCTGCATAAGTCAGCGCTCAAGGAAACCTATAAGAGGGGATCAATGACAAATCCATTTTAAACCTTAACACCAGGGATACTTTTCGTTTCACCATTTCACTGATGTGTCCATATGTGACTAAAGAATTGCCATTTCAAAATGACAACAGTAATTTTTCTTGAGTAGCAGGACTTATTGAGTATGAAACAAATTAATTGGTGAAGGCTTTAAATTGTTGTTAATTTACATTTAAAATTCTTAAAGTCAATACCAAAGACCCGTACCTCCTTTTCTCCCTCAAAGTTTTCTTTTAAAAAAAAAATCACTCAACAAAAGTCAGCTGTTTTTGTCCATATTATTTCTTAAAAATTAAACATAATAATAGCTAAGGAAAAAAGCAGATGTGGCATAACAAATTGAACTTATTGCAAGCCATAAAGGTTTTTCATGGCAATGTCCACACAAGGCTTCCCTGCTATAGACTGTATTTATGTAAGATTACTGGTGTTGGTGGGTTTAAAAGATCTGACATAATTATTATGCATTTTTTATTAAGTACACTTGGACTTGACATTGTACACAATTTCCATTACCATGAAATAAAAAAAAAAAACGTATCCATTACAGATAAAAAGATTGTTTTCTTTATAAAATACACAGCATAAACTCTGCAAGCCAAGAAACATCTAATAGATGGAAAAAAAAGATCTTGATAATGATTATCTCCTTGATCTTACAAAGTGAACAGAATAAAGCACTTTAGATAAACGTATAATAAATATAAACATGTTATCTAAGTGGCATTCAAGATATTTGCTGATTAAAGGTACACTTAAACCTAAATAGTAACTGCTTTATGGTCTGCCCATGGGGATATTTTAAATGGCAATTAAAAGGAATGTGTAAGCTGTACATTTTTTTTTTAAACACAATGGTTTTTCTTTAATGCTTGATCTTAAAATTAAGGTCCATGAATTGGCCAAGCCACTTACAATGCACTCTACTAGTGGCTGTGGTGAACTACCAAGATACAAATGTGTATATTTAATACTATAATAAAATATAAAAAAGCAAGCTAATAAAAATGTGAGTCATACAAAAAATGTACTTTAAAAAAGAGCATACACCTGTGCTGGACATGTAAGGCACACAAGGTAATGCTTACGCATATTTTGGGATTGCCCATGTATACTCCTATTTTGGTGACAGGGTCGCCGAAATAACTCAGCAATTTACAGTGATTTACTTTTTTGATAATCTGGCTGCTTTCCTCTTAAATCTAACATCTTTATCTAGTAAACGCTATCTCAAACCCCCCCTTTATCTTTTTATTTTCCCCCCTATATCTTCTAAATGTGGCGAGGGCCTACATTGCATGTATGTGGAAACAGCAGTCCCCACCCACAATTGCACACTGGTTTACTAGGGTGAATGACATACAGGGCGCATCTGTGGAGCATCTTACTTCTACCTTGGGGGATAAATCTGAAGAACATACAGCTAGATGGTATTACTAGGATGATGGATCATCTAAAAGAACATTTGCAATACTGAAAAGCCCTCTCTATTAGTCCTTTGATGCCCTTCCTGACAACCCCCCCTTTCCCTTCCAACCCCCCTTTTTTTGTTTTTGTTTCTTTTTTTTTCTCACCAAGACCCCCTACCCCCATCCTTCTCCTCCTCCTAATACCCCTCCGCCCCTCACCTACACCTTAAAAAAAAGAAATGGGTGAACATCGGACTCATATATGCGATTTAAGTTTACCCCTTTCAAGGGATCAAGAAATGACAATTGATGCTTTTCACATAAATACTGTTGTATGTTTATCTGCTTAGTATCCTGTTATGTCTGCCTTTGATGTAAACCTCTAAATAAAGAAATAAAGAAAGAGCAAATCAAACTAACAATAATATCCTTTGAAGGCAAAACTTTAAAATAATTAAAATCGCAATATGTAAGTAAGTAAGTGAAAACTGTGATTTACCATATATAACTGCATGTTATTTTTAGGTTAATTTTTTTTTATTGGGTAAGGCAAACATTTAGACAATTCATCCATACAACATGGGCGGGGGGGGGGGGCATATGAGAACACATCATTACTGTAAAAGAAAAAAAGAAAAAATTAACAGGACATACTGGGTGGATTTACTAAAACTGGAGAATGCAAAATCTGGCGCAGATCTGCAAACCAACCAGCTTTATTTATTTATTTTTTTCAAAGCTTAATTGAACAAGCTGATGTTAGAGGCTGATTGGCTACCATGCACAGCTGCGCCAGATTCTGCTTGCCCCAATTTTAGTAAATTAACCCCACGGTTTTTATAGAAGGTAAAAAATGTATGACATTTTTAGAGTTAGAAGAATAGAATGTGGAACAGTCTAAATTGTCACAACAGGTTAGTTAAGGAAGCCAAGCCTGCTTAAAATATTCCACTGTATCAAAACTTATTCTATATACATAAGGAATTGTTGCTATTTATCTAGAAAACAAGGTGTTCTATAACTGTACAAATGCCAAGATTTAAGCTTCCTCCAAGTCAGGTTCCATTACTGCAGTGGGTTCATCAGTACATCAATCAGAACTCTAATGGGCAGAACATTATCATTGTTGATAAAATATTTTGCTATTGCTGGACACATACAATAAAGGCAACATCTTTCTTTTTGATGAGCAGAAAAAAAAAATACATACACATACTTTTCTTATCACAATGTAACTGTGAGTTCTCTTGTAGTAACTGTAATACACATTTCCTATATTTAAAAGAGAACCTTGTTTTACTATTAAAGCGGAGGTTCACCCTAAAAACATGTATATACCATTCCATCCATCATACTGCCGACATGTACAATATGCTGTTTTTTTTGTTTTTTTTCGCTGTACATCCCGCTGTATAGCTATCCCCCCCCCCCGACTTCCGGGTAGTGGATCCCACGTGAGTGGGCATTCCTATTCAGAGACTAAGTGATTGACGTGATGACAAAAGCTTCCACCCGGCGCATAATGCGCGTCACCAGTTTCCGAAAGAAGCCGAACTGCGAGTCGGCTCTATACGGCGCTATACGGCGCCTGCGCACCGACGTTCGGCTTCTTTCGGAAACTGGTGACACGCATTATGCACTGGGTGGAAGCTTTTGTCATCTCGTCAATCACTTAGTCTCTGAATAGGAACGCCCACTCCCGCGGGAACCACTCCCCGGAAGCCGGGGGGAAAATAGCTATACAACGGTATGTACAGCGGAAAAAAAACAGTATACTGTACATGTCGGCAGTATGCTGGATAGAATGGTATATAGTTGTTTTTAGGGTGAACCTACACTTTAAGTAATACAATAACCTTAGGTATTGGTGACAAACCTTTATTAATCAACCAGCTTCACAAACCTAAATTTACAGTATATACAATAGTCTATAGTTTTAGCTTAAGAAATGTCACAGGTAAAATCAGACAGCTGAAGTCACACATGTTTTAAAATATGCAAGCACTGATCCTTTCTGTAACAATTTGTAGGCTGTAGCTAATGGCAAGTAACTCTGCTGTGTTTGACGTAAGGGTTAATGGATAGCAGCTCCCAGTGCTGCTTGTCAAGAAGGAAATTGACAGGAAAGGTCATGGTGGAAGATTAGGTATTTAATCAACTTGACTGTTTCCAGCACTGAAGGTGTTGTTAGAACTGCCCTGATTAAAAAGGATGAAATGTTAGTGCTACGCCTGTGCTCTGGCTGAATATCTGAGAAGTGGGATGGATTGCAGCTATCTCATAGGACATCATGAGCTGTATCGCAAAGGGAAAATATCTAGAGTAATATGTTTTTCAGTGCGGATAGCAGCAGCTAAATACATTTTCCCAGCACATGTAATTGTATATTAAATTATTTTTTTCTCAGTGTATTGTTTCTGTGTATTTTCATTTTTCCATTTTCTTTTTTTTTCATACAGAGAGGCAGTATGTTTTAGGAACATCTCTTCTGGGGATTGGGGTTGGCCTTTCTTTTTAGGATATCCTACGCATATTGTATTAGTGGTTCCTTCCTGTTTTTCCTAAATATATTGCATTAAACTTTTTTGTTACCGATGCTGAAATTAAATGAATAGAGTAAATATCGGTAGAATGCTATGCACTTATACCCAGCTATCATGTGTAAAGTTCCACTCTAACCTTTCCCCACTGTGCTAAAAAAAAAAAAAATTCCCATACATCCCGGTGTCATGCCGAAAAAGGTCCCCCAGCGGATTATGCCCCCTCTGTACTGCGCAGGCGTGGCGCTTGCCCCCAAAAATGGCCGAACATGTAGCTCTAGACGGCGCCTGTGCACACTTCTGACATCCAGGCTCATTCCTTACCATCCCTGTGGACATGGAGGATGTTAAAAAAAGAGCCAGGAGGCCGAGCGAGCGAAGCCAGCCGTCCGAGCGAAGCGAGGATGTGAGGCCGACTGGCCACTTACAGCGAGGTCCATGCAGGCGCCGCATGTTCGGCAATTCTCGGAGGCAAGAGCCACGGCTGCGCAGTACAGGGGGGGGGAGGGCTTAATCTGCCGGGGGGACACTGATCGGCAGAACACTGGGACACAGTGCATATTATGAATAATAATGATAGGGTTATGCTAGCACCTTCAGATGATTGGACACTGGGAAAAAACAGGTCCTCAGGGTCACAGTTGCCAACACTAATTGTTTTTTTCCAGGGACAGCTTTAATGCTGTGCAAGCCATTGTTGGCCACAAATGTAAAGTAGGGGTTCTACACTGGCCACCAATGTATTAGGGGATTCTACACTGATCATCAACAAAATGGGGAATTTACAATAACCAGCAATGGAAGTGGGATTTTAAACTGACCACCATTGGAATCTATCTCTTTAGGCATCCAACTTCCATGTGCCCTCTCAGATCTTTAGGCTCAGAATTTTCAGCCCCCTATCTCATGCAGCAGGATCTTAAAGCGGATCTCCAGCCAAAATTTAACATGATCGCATAATTAATAATGCTCCAAAACGATGCAGAAACCGATATTTTCAATAAAAATAATATTCACAGTATCATAAAACTAGATGGTCTTCCGGTCTGCCTTCGTCTGGTTTTTGCTCGGGTTTCTCTTCGTTTCCTGTCCCGTGCAGTGTCTTCTGGGAGCTCGTTTCATAGCTCCCTTGATATCGTATTCTTCCCATGTTAGACAAGATATCGCGCGATTTCATGGCAACACATGCCAAAGCCGATGGTCCCCGTTGCTTTGCGCGCATGCGCGAGATCTAGCGGTGGATGCTGGGACATCAGCATCCACCTGGAAAAGGAAGTGCCGGGCTGTGGGCTTATGCCCACAGTTAAAATGGTGCCTACACCGGAAGGGGGAATATAACTTATTATTTAACACTGCAAAGCGGCGGAGTGGCCGGCGGAGACAGGACACATGAGTTGCAGAGGTTAAGGTAATTTAAGTTTTACATCGCCAATTAAAAAAAAACGTATCTGGCGTGGGAGATCCGCTTTAAGGACTGGGACAAAATAAGTTAATCCTGGCTCAGGAGAGCAACAATCTTAAAAATGAACATCTGATCTTGCATGCTTTATACACTTCAAATCATTCCAATCTCTTTACCAGACACATTTTTTTCTATTTAAAGACCATGATGTGCAAGGAAAGACCCCAGAATACTCTTTTCTCTTTTGACCCTACCAAAACATAGGAAGGGCATTGGCCTTCATGACTTTTGGAAATACTACAGGGCTTGTAACCTAACCAGAATTATGGACTGACATCGACACTCCCTGTTTAAAGACTGGATATCTTTGAAACAATGATTTTCCCTGTATCCCCTTGATTCAATTCCGTTGCCCCATGATCTGTATTATGCGACATCTATCTAATAAATAAAATGACCAATGTCACCAATTTGATTTTACCAGGATTTCCCACCTGGTTTACCAGGGAAATTTTAGGAAGTGCATTGATCCAAACCCAAAATTCTGACGGGACACTTTTTTTGACAAAGGTCGCTAGGAAACCCGATATCATTATGGGCCTATTTCTATGTGAGGCATTTTTTGAACACCACAACAGTTAAAATGTATATGCATGACAGCATACCCTGTTTAGGTCAGTATGTTTAGAAGGTGTCTCTCAAAAACATATGATTTCCTTTTGCTATTTGAACTTATTTCACAAGCCCAACCAAAATAAATATAAAGCTAGTGTTCAATAAGAACAGGATCTTGTTTGTTTATTCTCTGAAGATGAGTGGTAATCTGTTAATATGATGATACGCAAACTTCACTGAATATGAACATGCAGCTAAATGGATTTAAATTAAGGGCTAGGTGATACCATGCATCAGCAGTACTATACAAATGTTGTCCTGGAGTTACAGATAGCTATTGTCAATATGATAATGATGTGGGTACGTTACTTCACATTTGGTAATATTGCCATGATCTGCAATCTTAATGGAGAGAAGTGCACCGCATCTGCTCAATGGTCTCGGGCTGTTCCCTTGACTTCACTCCTGCTCAATACTTATTACACCGTACCAGCTTATCTAAGCGCCAATACTTTAAATCTTTAGCAATGCATATGGTGAACGCTCCTGGAATGTATGTACCTCTCCACTGGAGGAAAACACAAACGTCAACAAAAGTGGAATGGTTTGCCTATATTAATAAGATTGGAAAGAACTGATATACATGGAAGAACTGATATACACCACCCAGGATAGTTTAACACAATACACTAATGCCGCGTACACACGATCGGTTCATCTGATGAAAACGGTCTGATGGTCCGTTTTCATCAGACGAACCGATCGTGTTTGGGCCCCATCAGTTTTTTTCCCATCGGTGAAAAAACTTAGAACCTGTTTTAAAATTATCTGATGGTTAAAAAAACGATAGAAAAAAACGATTGTCTGTGGGGAAATCCATCGTTTAAAAATCAATGCATGCTCAGAATCAAGTCGATGCATGCTCGGAACCATTGAACTTCATTTTTCTCAGCAAGTTGTTGTGTTTTACGTCACCGCGTTCTGACACGATCGTTTTTTTTTAACTGATGGTGTGTAAGCAAGACTGATGAAAGTCAGCTTCATCGGATATCTGATGAAAAAATCCATCAGACCGTTTTCATCGGATGAACCGATCGTGTGTACAGGGCATAAGACTTGTTTTAAGCCTTAGGCACTAGGCTCCAAACTGAAACCCCAGTCCTAGTTTCACAAGAAACCATTGACTACAAAGCCCTCTAAACCGGAGGAAAAGTCTACTTCACAGTGAGGGGGCTCCTCCACTCATTCAGGTGGGGGGGTTGCTTTGCGGCCTTTTGCGGAAGTTTGGCAATGGGAGCTTGCAGGCAGATAAGTCATTGTGGCTCAGAAATGTAAACTTGAGTTCATAGCCTTTTTCCTCCACGATTCATGCTTTCAAATGTTTCTTCAGATGCACAAGAGAAATGTGCACGTTTGTAGGCTCTCAAGCAACTTCTAGCTCAAGAAGTAATTGTTTTGGTTCTGGAAACAAAAAGGTTTCAAGGTCTTTACTCAAACCTTTGTGCGGTTCCAAAATTAAGCTGTGTTTGCACTGTCCTGGGTTTCAAGAAACGCAACAAATTTATAAGGGTTCAAAAATTACATATGGAATCAATGTGGTCAGTGGTGGCATCTCTCTGGCAAGGAGATTTTCTAGGATCAATTGACATTAAGAATACTTACCTACACATCATGATTTTACAACACACCAAAGATTTCTGAGGTTTGCAATGAAAGATGCCACTTCCAGTTTGTCGCTCTGCCATTCACCTTGTCTGTATGAAGGTTGGAGTATCTCAATTTGGACCAGACGAAAGTGTCCCCCCCCATACAAATGTCTTACTCAGAGAGCTCAGGTAAACTTGCTAAAGACTGTGACAAATCCCACAATTTGTTTTTGCATGAGAATTTTGAGGAAAATGGTCGCCCCCTTTGAGGTTGTTATGTTTGCCCAATTTCACTCCAGACCCATCCAACTAAATGTCCTGGTGGTGTGAGGTAAAGAGGAGTCATTGAAATCCCCAGTGAAGTAGTATCCCAGCATAAGACTGTCTCTGTCTCTGGTATCGTGGATCTCCTTTCAGGTTCTGGAGATAGAGAGATTGTTTATTTCTCTATCATGGAAGGTCCTGATAACAAACGCCAGCCTAACCACTGTTTAGTTCTGGGAGCTTGATCTCCACTGAAAAGGTTGTTGCCTATTACTATTTTGGAACTTCATTGGTCAGTGTCACTGGAAGGCTTTCCTGTGAGGGTTCAGTCAGACAACACCACAGCTATGGTATACATAAAACATCAAGGGGCACCAGAAGTTGGGCAACCCAAGTGGAGGTGGACCTCAAAATGACTTGAACAGAATATCATATTCTGACAAATAAATTGGCATGTGATTTTTCTCATCAACAGTTGAGGGGGTAGTGGGCTCAGAGTGTTCAAGGAGATCTGTATTTCTTGGGGTACACCAAGTGTGCTTCTTCTGGCATACAGGTTCAATGAGAAGCTGGACAGGTCTTATATAAAGGATCAGGGATCACTAGGCACATGTGGTAGATGTTCTAGTGACACACTGGGATCAGTTCTCCCTAATTTATGCCTTGCCACTTGCCTTGCAGCTTCTGCTTCGTCTATCTAAAACTTGGCTCTGGCCTGGAATTTCATTTTACAACCTCATTTGATAGACATTTAAAAGCAGCGCAGTGCTATATGAAAATTGTAATTCGTTATATTCTTCTGTTTTGGATGATAGTACTTCTTTGCAAATTGTGTTTTTAAATGGTATTTTTTTGTATCGAAACCATTAATTGTAAAGCAAGCTCCCAAGAACTGCATTTGACAACAGTTGCAACAAATTCAAGGACATACAAATATCAGTCTAGTTGTAAACCATGGCAAAAGAAGACATGGTTATTGTTAACATATGCATTTCGATTTGATGAAATGCACTCGTTAAAATACTGACCCAGTTTTAGCTGCCATAAATTTCAGTAAAGAGTGAGCTCATTTGCTCATTAAATTGATTAATAGCTGTACAAATATGACCGCTTGACTCTGAGCAGCAAATATAGCGTAATGCTGCGTAAAATACCACATGTCAGATTAACATTGCATTAGAATGTACAATCAAACATGATTGCTGTGTATGGTATATGAAATGAATATTCAGATTATCATTGTACTTATCCTTGTTCAAGTTATTTCTAAACCAGAGGGAAAGGCTGCCATCCTCACATGGCAGAGCTCATACATATAATAAGAGATGAAGCTTGACACTCCCTTTATGTACACATATACACCAGAGAATGACAATGTGCATGGTGTCATGCTTCAAATCTTACAAAATGCTCAGATGTCATTCTACATGTGACCAAAAGTCATTGGTGATTAACTAAATAGGGCCAGCTACAGCCATCGGATGGCAAATGGATGCGGGCACATCATACTTTAATTTTCATGATTAGTACATGAACTAATGTCTGGTCACATTGCATTATTTTATAACCGGAGATACCATACCACACATTTTTAGAGAAATATTTAATATAAAACATTTTGAGTCTGTGTATAGTAGATACGCTGGTTGTTTTCTTTGGGATTGGCATATTGGTCATAGATAAAATGTTCTTGGTCTATTCTCAAAACAGTTTGTAGATGGATTGTGCTTTTTTTTTTTTAGCAGGCCTCATGCCTGCATAACCAGCTGCTTTTAATAGATTGCTAGGGGCCTTAGACATTTTTACTACAGTATAATTTCTATAATGTGTGTTTGTGTGTTTTTTCTTTTGTATATGTGCAGGTCAGACCTGTATTTCAGCACTACAGTGTGGTGGACAGCAGCCTAATTTGTCTCTTCTCTCTTATAACTCATAACTGCAGGTTTGTATTTCTGCTATGACTGTTTTAGGTACTTACTTCTGTCTGCTTGTTTAGATTCAACAATACTGCTGTAGAGTGCAATTAAAGAAATTTCTATAGTGATATCCCCACACTAATGTGTTTTAGATGGAAGCTAAATGCTGCCTCTGGTGCTTTGTTCATAAGCGACCAATGCTTACTTCTAAGGCTCTTAAATCCCTTTTCTATTGATTTTGTTAGTAGCTAATAACGTAACCTCCCTCTAATTAACTGCCAGGAACACAGAAAGAAAAGTTCTCCAAATTATATGATTATTTTTATCCACCTTGGCTCTAACTACAACTTCTCCTCAGGGTAAAATTACTACACTGAATACATTTTTCTTTTTTTTCTTATGGAAAGGGCATTTACCAGCTGAAAGATCAATTTTTCCATACATATATCTTATCTCACATTTATTATTATTATTTAAATGGATCTTGCAGCAGATATATTTTTATGTTTAAGTAACTTCAGTGCAAAATACATTCACGTATTCACAACATTTCTGCAATACATGTACATTTCCCCACATTTTACCATTAAAAAAATACTGCTGGTACATATAAATACCTGTTGATCTGCTAGAAATTCAGTGTGTTCCTAACCTACGGTTTGGCTTTAACCCAATTTGTGCTAAAATTCTTTCCTGCATTGTCAGCCCTGCCTGGTGAACTACAAAACTCTGTCTACCCCTTACCCCTCTTTTACTCTCGACAATCATACATTTGTTGTTACCTTGACCACCAGGAGCCTGCTTATGCACTGTGTGTAGGGCAGTAATGGACAACTTGAAAATCATGGAGGGCCTCAAGTGTGACCTCAACGCCAAAAAATGTTAACACCCCCCAAATTGATGGTCAGTAGAAGTGAGAATTAATCCCCATACACACACATTGCTGATCAATGGCAGTGAAATGACCCCCTACCCCCACCCTCCTGCATTGGTGGTCAGTGACAGTGAAAGTTAATCCCCATTCCTCCTCTGCCTTGGTAGTAATGGGAGTGAAATTTACCCCCCTTCCCTACACTGGTGATCAGTAGCAGTGATAGTTAACCCCCGGCCCGATCATTGGTGATCATGGCAGTAAAAGTTCACCCCCAACCCTCTCATCACGATCACTTATCTATCACATGCTCCCAGGCCAGGATTTTACTTGTATTATAGGTAGAGATAACTCTTTCGCTCCTCCATAGACAGAGGAGACACCCTAAGACAGGAAACGTGTTAATGGCCGCATCACCATGTGAAAATAAAAGAAGAGAGAAACCAGAAAACTAATATAGCCATGACATCTAAGGGTTGATAAACTGCAATATATTCCAATTTATTTTTTTGTGTGAAGATGCACATTAGATACATGTATGACTGACTTGTGAGTGTAACACTTAGGCCGAGTACTCACGAGCAAACATGTCCGTTCGAAATGTCCGACGGGCTGTTTCCGGCGTACAAGGCTGTTTTTTCATTTGGCCCGCTGGCTTGTACACACCAGCGGACGATATTTCCCTGCGGACCTGAACGCGTGCACGTAATCCACGTTTGACGTCACTATAAAGGGAAAGGCCAAAGTCAATGGCGACGCCCTCTGTTCCGCTTTTGCTAGTTACGGCTTTGCTCGTGTTAGTGAAGGTTTGGTTAGAGCTGATTCGCGCTTCTCGGTCTCCAGGCTTTAGCAGGTAGTATTTTCTCGTTCAGTGCGTGTGCTTGTGGGTACGTAGTTGGCATTCGGGTACAGGCGTGCAGTTCGTTCTGCTTAGCAGATTCGTACTGTGCGTTCGTATCTGTGTGTCGTGCGTTCTTTGCAGGTACCGCTGGATTTGATTGTGCTTTCTGTTGGAGTGTGTTCTTGACTGACCAGCCGGCCGGTTTGAAGCCATGATGGAGCAGCAGCGTCAATTTTCGCGAGTTGGTGCTGTTTATGGGATGGCTGCTGGATATGTTCATTATTCCAGTACTTTGGCCAGAAACAGGGGGCGGAGGCGTTTCTGGACCAAGAATTGGTTGCGCCAGCGTGACCAGTTCTCACATATGCCTCTGCTTAGGGAAATCCAGGAGAATAATCCTAATGACTATAGGAATTTTCTCCGCATGACGGACCCCGTATTCAACAGTCTGCTGGAACTTCTGTCCCCCTATATCACGAGGCAGGACACTGTGATGCGCCAAGCCATCACGGCCGAGCAGAGGCTTATTGCCACGTTGCGGTACCTGGCGACTGGGAGGAGCCTGCAGGACCTCAAGTTCTCAACAGGCATCTCTCCGCAGGCGCTTGGGGTCATCATACCGGACACGTGTGCTGCCATCATTAAAGTTATGCACGAGGAGTATATGAAGGTAAGTTTCCTCATTTTAACCTCACAATGTGTCTTTAATAATGTGTCAAACTAACTTTTTATTTTATTTCCCAGATATGCTGTGTGTTTAACTAACGTTCCCTTTTCTCCCTATGCATGTTGATATCAGCTTTTACATGTTATTTTTATTTTGGCCTACCTGCATATTTTGATCTTACCCAATATTAACCTGTCCAGCATGCTATCTTCGGGCCAACCCCCACCATGCCACTTTATTTTTTTTTTTTTGGTTTTCTAAAAACACTTTTAACACCCCCCACCCCCCCTTCAAAGTGTTTTTGTCCCCATCAGAGGGCTGTGGAGTCTCTTATTAATTAAGTGGGCCTATATATTTGTGCCCCGAAATTCTCCCTTCATAATTTGCAAATGCTATTTTAAAAATGTAAAGTTGCACAAGGATGCTTGTATGATTATGTTTGCAATGTTTATGTGCCAAAGTACTAAATCTCTTTTTTTGTTTGTCCCCACAGCTACCCTCCACACCACAGGAATGGCAGTCTGTGGCTTCCCAATTTGCCGAGCGGTGGGATTTTCCTAACTGCGGTGGAGCAATAGATGGGAAACACGTCCGCATTGTGCCCCCACCCCACTCGGGGTCCTACTATTATAATTACAAGGGTTATCATAGTATCGTGTTGATGGCGGTGGTGTCGGCACAGTATGAGTTTCTATATGTGGACGTGGGGAAGAACGGCCGGATGTCAGATGGGGGAGTGTTCTCACGGACTGATTTCTATGATCGTCTCCAAACTGGTGGTCTGGCATTGCCACCAGATGAAGATAATGTGGAAGGACTTCCGTTTGTGTTCCTAGCGGACGAGGCTTTCGGCCTTGGACCTCACCTAATGCGGCCTTTTCCCCAGAGGACCCTCACCTTAGAGAGGAGTGTGTTCAATTTTCGGTTGTCCAGGGCTCGGAGGGTAGTCGAGAATGCCTTTGGGATCCTCAGCAACCGGTTCCGCCTGTTCCTGACATCGATACATTTGGCGGAATATAAATTGAACACCGTTATATTTGCCTGCTGCATTTTGCACAATTTTCTACGCAGGCACTCCCAGACGTACCTAGCCTCCATGGGCTCTGAGGCAGGACTACCCTCAGAGAACATTCCTGGCCTGGACACTGGTCGCGCTGGCTTGGCCCCCCAATCTGCTCGTGAGGTACGCGACAAATATGTTGAGTACTTCATGGGTCGGGGGGCCATTGCTATGCCAGATCATATTTCTTTCTAATTCGGCCCCCAAAGAAAGGAATATTCTCACAACTAATAAATAATTAGACCATTGGACTTTATACAGTTGTTTGTCATTACTGCTTTTTCTCTATTTTTCTGTCTTCCAGGTTATCTCCAAAAATAGTGCACTTCTAGTGCCAGATTTACTTACTCAGATGTATTAACTAACCACATTTGCACATTATTCACTCATCTACTAACTGGGTATTCAGTCTAGAAATAAGAAGCCACTCATTTTTCTGCTTTTGATGTCTCATATTTTTTTTTTTATTTTAGTCATTTTTTAACAAGAAATGTGTATTTTTAGGCAGAAAACATTTCCTGCAAATTCTTGAGACAAAATATTTGCTTTTAATTATTTATTTTTTTGTCTTTATTGACAGTGATTATCAATAATAATGATCGAAACACAATGTAAGAATAATTTCACTGAAACTATACGCAAGAATTTTTGGGCTTGTCATTTGTTTGTGTCTAATTTTTTAAACAAGATTTTAACACAACACAAAAATTTTTAGTTTTTTTACCAAAATTAGTTAACTTCTTTCTTTAGGTGAGATTTCTTGTTCGTTTTGTGATCTGAAACTGGAAACATTTACAAACCAAAAAAGATCAACACCAAACAAAAATTTAAAAAAAGAACAGCAGTCAGTCATATGGATGGTGTGCTTTCACACTGGAACACGCCAAAATTTCTAAATGCACACATTCAGTGAAAACTCGCCAAATGTCATTGGTTAAACAGACAAATGGCCACATGTGCTATCTGACATCATGGGTGATCAATGTCTGTGTTTTGTGGGAGCAAACCCTTCCTCTCAACTACTTGAGGATCGAGGAGGGGTTTGTACCCACAAAGCACAGACAATAGATAGTCTGTGATGGCAGATAGCACATATTGGCACACTGTGTGTGCATTTAGAAATTTTGGCGTATTATAAAGTACAAAAATTAAAAAGGGTTTTGTGGGCGGGGGATGGGCGGGGGATGGGCTTCTGTGGTTCAGTCTTTGACACGGCCCATCATGTCAATGATATTTTTGTAATTTTGTTCGATGACTAGCATCCTTTGTCGCATGTTCTCCATTTCCGTGCTACACTCTGAAATGACATTTCGCACATTCTGCTCCATGACTAGCATCCTTTCCCGCATAATGTCCATTTCCGTGCTGCACTCCATTAGTTGCTGTATAATGATAGAAGCACTTGCACGTGAAAAATGTGCTACTCCATCTTCATCCCCTAAAAATAAACAAATTGGCATTCAAAATATGTAAATAATTTCCAGCCTATCTGCATATGTTTGGCCCTATTAATATAGGGGTGACACTGACCTGATGGCCTGATAATTTCCACATCCCCAATTTCTTCATCTTCTATCACTCCTCCTTCTTCCACCACCTCCCCATCATCTTCTATCACTCCTCCTTCTTCCACCACCTCCCCATCATCTTCGACTCCTCCTTCATCCATCAATCCACCTTCTTGCAATTCGCGAAATTGTTCTTCCGCCACTTGCCCTTCATCTGATATAAATTCTAAGTCCAAAATAACTTCTTCCTCCTCTCTTCCTTCCTCCTTTCTTCCTTCCTCTTCTCCTTCCACATCCTCTTCTCCTTCCACATCCTCTTCTCCTTCCACATCCTCTTCTCCTTCCACATCCTCCTCTCTTCCTTCCCCAGCCTCCTCCTGCTCAACATGTGGAGGTGTTTGATTTTCCGGGTGTCTGGCCCTCTCTGCCTCCTCCAATTGCTGGCGTCTTCTTTCCCCTATAAGAAATAATAAAAAACAAAAGGTATACTCATCAGCACACAGATATTGGATATCATAAATCGCACACATTGCATAGACGATACATTTATGATGATTTTTGGTTGTTTATTCTTTCAGCAATCCTCCATTTTTGGCGTAGTTCTAGGCCAAGCTCTGATCCTGCCCCTTTTTTGCAAAGAAGTGACACAAATGGATGTCCCCCCAAAACATTAATTCTCGTCGACCCTCCAAATAAATATACTTAGATTTTTGAGACACAGGTGCTTTGCATTTCAAGATGTTAAAACATCAGCTTTATTTGCATTTTGGAGAATGAATCTTGTTTGCCTGTCACATTCACTCAATTTAATTTCTGTGATTTTGCTATTCAACAATGTTGGAAAACCAAGTTTGGGGCCAGTCAGCCATGTCCAGGTGTGTTGTTCCTGGAGTAACGTCACATTTTTGCTAAACAATGTCATATTACGCGTGTTTACTATTTCACAAAATTTGTTTAAGGTTGTTATTTGACATAAACACAATACAGTATCTACACGTGTTCAAAAGTACAAGCAGGCCAAGGAGGCAGATGTGAAAAAATACATGTCAACACATTATTGCAGACATTTCCCCCCCCCCTTAAATAATATGGACTTACTTTTACGCAGAATTTTGAGTATCTTCTTCATGTGATGTGGCTCCCTCAATTTTAAATCGGACCAACGCTTCCGTAGTTGCTCCTTTGACCTGGTGACACCAAACATTCTCCTCATTCTCCTTGCCACCTTGTTCATTATGTGTGACTTTCTACGGTTCGGTGTTTTGTAGGGCCCACATTCACCATCATAATCCTTCCTCCTCATGATGTAAACCAACTCCACCATTTCTTCGAACGCCATATTAGTGGCTTTATATCTTTTAGGCCTGGATCGGGACGGTCCAGCCTCTGTCCCTTCACTTGCGCCATGAGAGCTCCGTGCCCGCTCGTGTGACATCGCCATCTTTCCTTCCCACAGAGATTAGGGGCGTGGAAACGAGGAAATGTCCCGTCAGGGGCGGAGATGAGGGCGGGGATTATTGCATATGCGGAGTGTCGCGAATGCCAACAACGTATTGACGTAGGTTACGCGGAGAATATTCGCGCGATTCCAGAACCTACACAGTTAACGCCATATTTACTTTTTCAATTGATTAGGGGCATGGCAAAGGTGACGAGGGCGGCGTTTCATACATACGCGGAGTGGATAAAAGGCGCTTGACGTGATTACGTAGGTTACGTGTTAATTCAGCGAGCGGAAGAAACGAGGATTGTGAGAGAGGCAGGTAAGAAATTTAAACATGGGATCAGCAGCGGGCTCTAAAATGTAGAGCAATGGGATGGGGGTTTGGTCTGTTGGTTGCACAGTTTTATTAAGCTATTATGTCTCTTGGATACCAGAATGTGATTTTCGTACCCAAATGCTTTTGTAGACATCACAAAATAGAGAGATCAAAAATGCTGTGACTCATTATCAATTATGTAGGGTGTATTCAGATCAGGCCAAGTATTGTTCTGTGTTGGTTGGACAGAGGTCATTAGGAAGTTTCTTTCAGGTAATCAATGCTGAGGGGCAGGATATCTACACATGCAATAGTGCCTTGATGAATGCTGTCATTTGTAATAATTGTGTATGGTTGTAGATTTATATTATTTCCTGCAATGTAACCAAAGGGGCGGCATGTATAAAAAAAATGTTAGCTAAAACCAACCAATGGGGCAGAGCTGGCCAGCATTTTCTAAACAAGAGACACTGTGTTTGTATTTCTATATAGGTACTACTTTTTAAACAACATATTCTATCAATGTAAATGCTGAGGCTTTTTTTAATAGTGTTTTTGGTTTCTTTTTATTTTTTCAATCTAGAAAAAAAAAGAGTAAATCCTAATTTCCCAATGGATCTCCTGCAGAGCCAAGAGATTATCCAGCACTTGCTGGATAAATTTAGGGAAATGCCCATCCTGTGGGATTCAAAGCAGGACCATTACCACAATAAGGACGTACGAGCGGCAGCACTTGAACAGCTAGCAGCATACATGAGGACATGGGTGCCAGAATGCAGTGCCAACATGGTGAAGGATAAACTTGCCAACCTCAGGGGCACATATAGGAGAGCGTACAAAGCTCACCAAAAGCAGCTAAGATCTGGAGCAGCAGCAAGACCACCAAAGGAACCCAAGCTGTGGTATTACAACCAGATGTCATTTTTGCGGGATCAACTGGAAGGCAGGGCATCAATGTCAAGTCTGAATCCCAACCTTTCCTCCACGCTACCTCCCAGCGGGACTTCCCCAGATCACCACAGCCCTGCAGAGTCGGATGAAGAGGGCCTGGCTGACAGAGAGGCAGATCTGCGCCTCTACGATGATGAGGTATAGTAGTTTCATAACTATTTATGTAATAATCTTAATTATTGTTTGATTCTTGACTTGATATTGGTTAATAAAATACAAGCTGGGAAGTAAAAATCTAAAATCGTGGGCAAACAAATAGGTGTCAGGGATGACAACTGCAGGGGTCAGAGGGTGAGTCTGTTTTCAAGTTTAAATTCAAGGCAAAAAATAAGATTCAAGCATGAAAATGTGAGTGAGTATATTCCTAAATATATTACAACATGTCCCTTTTTTTTACACAGGAAGAAGAGACCAGCCAGGAGGTGGCAGATCCTCTCCTCACTGTCAGCCAGGACGAAGGGGTCAGTGGCAGCCAGGAGGAGGCCGGGCCCAGTGGCGTTCAGCAGCTCCCCAGGACAAGCACCACCAGCCAGGCTCCTCCCCTTTATATTAGGCCACCAGGCCGTAAGAAGAAATTGGGGGCAGTGGAGGAAGCCAGCCTGAAAATGATTCAGGAGGCGAGTGCCATCATGAGGGCCCCCCTCAACCCCACTGAGGCCTACAGTGCCTCCGTGGCACATGACCTCAATAAAGGCACGGAGGAGCAGAGGCAATTGGCCAAGGGCATCATCAACCAGGCCCTTTGGTGGATGCAGAGGGAGCTGCTGACCCCAGACACTGGGCTATGTGACCCGGCCCGGCTTGCTGAACACCATTCTCCTGCTGCCACATCATCCCCACCTGCAAGGGCCCAGGGAAGACCCGCTGGAAGGCAGCCTGGAAGGAAGGTTGCAAGGAAGAGGAGACGTTGATGCCCTGCCTTCCATTTGATCCCCCACAAATGGCATCTTGTTTGGACTACCACAGCTTGGGTTCCTTTGGTTATGTGCTGCTGCTTCAGATTTTATTTAGTGTGCTTCCTGAGGTTGGCTAGTTTATCCTTCACCATGTTTCAAATGCAAGTTTGCATGTATGTTGCTAGCTGTTCAAGTGCTGCCATTCTGTTTTTGATCCTTTTTATAATTTGCTCAAATAAAAGCCTTTTTGTTGATTTGAAAAACGTGCCTATTGTTTGTAATACTGTGGGTATTATTTTAGGCATCAAACATTACAAACAAATAAAATGTTTAATCTAAAATATTCACTAACTCATGTATCATTTGGTGTGCCAACATGGTAGACAATTTAAACAACCTTCAAAAAAATCCTGTTAAATATACAAACAAAAGCTAAATCAAAACTATTTCCTATTAAAATATTCTAAATGGTGACATAACTATAAACACCTAAAGAAAGTGGGAAAGATAACCATTAAACATTAAAAGCAAAAAATTTGAAATGTGGAGGACCACTAAAAATATGATACGTCGGGCCAATAAAAGTTTGCAAAAATCTTACTACATCACAGCTAACAAATGTCACTTTTCAGTATGGAACAACTCAGTTGAAATAACATGAGCTAAATAACTGATTAGTTATAGCAAGAGAAGAATGAATAAAACGACGGCATCAAGCATTGGTTATTGTGTGTTTTGCTTCAGTGTTCTATTGCTAGAATTAATCTTTCTATTGACGAATGTGCCATATCCCAAACAAACGTGAGTTTTACCTGAACGAGCGCTCCCGTGGCCTCATTTAGTCTGAGCATGCGCGGGGTTTTTGTACGTTGGTTTTGTGTACTCACCACCAAACATGTACGTTCGGACAGGATTTGAGCGGACGGTTTTAAAACAAGTTTGGAAATAAATGTCTGCTGAAAAACGGCCCGGCGGGCAAATGTACGGTGAAATTCTGTACGCTCGTAACTACACACGACCAAACATGTATGCTGAAACTGGTCCGCGGGCCAGTTTCAGCAAACATGTTTGGTCGTGAGTATGGGGCCTTACAAGTATGTATTACTTCTCACAGAGATCACAGTACTCCCTTTGACAATGCCTTAATCTCATTTTCTTTCCAGAGCAGGGGCAGAGTAATCTTTGTTCAGGCATCACCCAGGGTCAGAATCTGTGAAATAAATAAATTAATTAATCAGCAATAAAACTTATGCACATAATATTGCAAAACATGCATTATATACATTTTTATTGCTCTCTCCATAAATGAACTAAAAAATTCACCATATATCATACTAAGTAACAATATATATATCAGTGTCCCTAACTGGTCCTTGTGCACGCTCCCTCTTTTTTGACAGTCCACGCAATATGTCCAATCTCCAACAAATATCGATACTCCAACATAAACATCACCATATAACGTGTGATCCCTGCACCTTCGATCCAATGCTCTCACCTTGCTATTGGAACCCAAAAGAATTAGGTCTAATGTGCCTTCTCTTTTAAATGGGGTTTCTATTGCCATGACTGGTCTTTCCTCCAAGACTCACTGCTCCCTCAATCTGCCTCTATCCTGGTTGATTCGGCAGGTAAGTAAGCCCAATTTCACAAAAGTTACAACAAATTAAATAATCATAGCGCTATCTGCCTTAATTAATCTATTTCATGAAAACTATTCTCTAATAAAACACTCACATTGTATAGTGCACTATACTGGTGCACCACAGAAATTGCATGTACTGCCCCCTTATGATTTACAAGACATCAAGGAAAGAAGAGTAACCCCTGGAAGTCGCACATCTATGGTGTCCTACTGCGATGAATGGAGTGCCAACCTCAGCCTGGATTCCGACCAGGCCACACCCCAAACACTTTCACTATGCCCCCCGAAGCTTAGTCATGGGGCATGATTTGCAAGACACTCAGCAGCTTACTAAATGGTGTTCCCCGGTAATGCTGTGTAACCTCATTGACTTCTCCTTTATATTTCAGTGTTAGATTTGACTTCCTGGGCTGAAGTACTCACTCAGAGATGCAACAGTCATGTAAATCCTGATGTCTGTTCTTGGCTGTCTTCAAAAATGTCTGACAGATATCACCCTCAAATAAATTCAGCCATACATGTTCTATTTTTTATTTTTTTATTTTTTTTAGTTTAACCAGTGGGTTGAACGAAAAAAATGAGACAATTTCCCCATCCACACATTCAATGTGGATGGAGGAATCCTTTCCGTTGAGCTTTTGTATTCTGACAGTGGTGAAACTTCCCCGCCATCAGAATACAATCATCAGTGTTGCCAGCTATAGCCAGCGGCACTGATAGTTTGACAAAAACCTGACGGTTGGTTGTACACAAGCCGATTGATAGATTTCCTTTTGTACAACCAGCCTGCCCATACATGGATTGAAACTGAGACAGTCTATGTTGGACTGGGTGAATTTTGATCCACTTAGGCCCCGTACACACGGCAGAATTCAGCCAGAAACTCGATCGGAGCTGAATTCTGCCGAGAAACCCGGCGTGTGTACACTTTCGGCCGAGGAAGCCGACGAGTTCCTCGTCGAGCCAAATAGAGAACATGTTCTCTATTTCCTCGTTGTTCAATGAGGAAAGTTGGCTCGCCGAGATCCTCGGCGGCTTCACACAGAACTCGGACGTGTGTACGGGGCCTGATAGCTGTCGTAACTGAAGCTTAGACTTGTCAATCCACAAAAAAATGCATGTGAAAAATCCACCTGATTCACGCTGTAAGGCCTTTTGCACACTGCAGCTTTTTTTCGTTACTGAGCTAAAATACAGCCCATTAATTGTAATGTGCCTATGCACACAGGCGCGTGAACAAGACCTGTGCATTCTTCAGTAAAAAAAAATAATTAAAAAATCTGCATTTTTGGTCAGTAATCCCAGTACGCCTGTGTGCAAATACACATTTACACATTGCGCAGAACACGTACGAAGACGTTTTTGCACGTGCTCGCAAATTTGCTTGAAATTTCGCAAATGCATATGTGCGAAAATACATAAAAAAAAAAACCCGTCTGAAAAAGTAGATGCTCAAACAGGAGTATCGTGTGCAAGAGGCCTAAGTTATAAAAAAAAGTAAGCAATAGACATTATTGAAAACCATATGCGCAAATGCCATATGCGTTTGGCGCACATGAACTAAGCTACACAAAAAAATAAAGGTATTTAGGGAACAAAACATGTTTTGTTTGATTTATTCTTGATAGTAGAGAAAATATGGGCACAGTAAAATATGCTGGGCCTGGTTAATGGCAACGGGAGGGGGGGGGGGGGGGAAATACAGTAAAGAATTTGACCTTTACAGCCAATCATGTTTTATCTCCTATTCTGATAACATGTGTAATCAACCCACTTTGTTATATGTCAATTTAAGCTGTATTTAAATTAGTTTAGTGAATGTAATAGGTTAATTTTTTGTTTCTGAGTAACTGAAAATGGCTTACAGTAAATCAATGAAACATCTTTTAATGGGTTGAACTAACAACAATAAGTCAATAGAGATATGTATTTGCTAAGTAGATTGGGTGTAAACTAGAATGAGCATAATGCATTTAGAGCCTGTGGGATATAAGTGCGCTGTTTATTATTAGGGGAGTTACCTGCTAAACAGATATGTTTAAATAAATAAAATATTTAATGGATTTTCTTTGTTTTAACAGGAGTGCTGAATGTAATGGCAAGGCTTCATAAGCACGAATGTACAAAGCTTGCTTTTCAGTCATCATTTTCTGAAAAAAAAAATACTTCAAAATGTACAAAATATACCATCATCTAGCTGTATTTACTATAGGCATACACAAGGGTATTAGAAGCAAAATCCAGCAGGAGCTACAGAGTATAAAAGAGAAGAGAGGCGCCTCTAAGTGTAGCAATATGTTGCTAAATGTTGTACCTTCATTAAATGTAACCATATTGTTACACTTAGAGGCACCTTTCTTCTCTTTTATACTCAGTTGTGACATGACGCTACTCTTATATCAAGACATCGCTTGTATATCAAGTGAAAATGTATTTAAAAATGTTGCTTGTCTTGCAAAACACTCTCAAACCAAGTTACTCTCAAACCAAGGTATTTAAAGGGAAACATTGCATGGTACTTGCTTCTTTTTTTAAGCATTCAATTAATGCTCTCTGTGTTTCCACTGGGATGATTCACTCTTTCTAATTGTCCTGATCACCATTGTCATCTAGAATGAAAGTGAGGGTAAATCCAACATTTGTAGTTGTCAATAGAACAGGAATATATGGGTTTACTTAAAATGAGGACACTTGTTCCCCTGACAACTAAGATTGGATTTTCCAAATCCCCTAATCCCCCTATGCATAAGTCTTGGGTAACCTCTGTAGGCAGTTCACTACTTTTAGAAAGCCATATTTACCCAGGCAGGGGCTTCCTGGTACAGTACATTCAAAAAACTGTGGGGACTGTGGAGACTGTGGTTGGATACCCCTGGTCTCTGCCCAAGGGAACTTGTATACCCGAGAACATTTCTGTGCCTGGGTAGGCCATGAGTGTATGACTTACATTTAATTACGACAGATCTCTAAGATAATACCTTATTCTGAGTGAGAAAAGTTATTGTTTCACCGTGAAGATGGTATGTTGGAAATGGTTTAGATGGCACCTATATCTGTATTCAACTATGTGTACGAATGTATTTCTTTGTTTTTTTTCTTTCGTACAAAATGTCCTGCCTTGTCCTAGATTGTCAAACTGTTTGTCTTTAATAAACATTTTTTTTGATAAAAATAAAATTGATTAAATACAAAAGATTGGATTTCCCTCACAATGGAAAGATAGTACAGGAAGTAAGGGGAAATTTTAATTATATGACCCAGGTGCTAAAAAAAACCTGACAGTGGTTTTAACCCTTGCTATCCAAATTTTAAAAAAACTTTGTCAATATAATTTAATTTCAGGTTATATTTATCATTCCAGTTTTGCATAGCATTAGTATAAAACATTTTTGGTTCTTTTTGTTCTTTCACACTCTGGAAATAAAATAAAAAATCATACCCAAGTACTACTTATACTGATGTAATTTCATCTCATTAAAATAATCTGATTCGACTATGAATGTTGTGTTGCCAGGTTGAAGCCTAATATATGAGTGAAATGCATGGTATTAACCATCATTCAATTGCCAAAGATGTCAAATAGAATGGAAGTGGGATGAATGGTGTGTTGAATGGTACTCAAAGGTCGAAGGGGTCTTCTTTAATGCTTCATATATTTAATCAATACAGCAGATAAGGTCACCCTACTTAGTACTTTGATGATGTCATTGGCTCAAGGAAACAATAAGTTAACATATTTCTTCTCCTCACTATTTTTTTAAAATAATTTAACAACAGACTCTTTATCCTAACTTTCCCCTTATATCAATGCATCTAGTGTTGATTACTTGCTGCTGCTGACCACTGCTATGTTATTAAATTTTTTAGAAAATATGACCTTATTATGGGATCTTGGTCCAATCTATGATTATGATTGCTACTGATTCATTAGAATGAGTATATCCAATGGGAATTGGAGAACAATGAGGTAATCTTCAGGTCACCAAGAGAAAATAGGACTCCTTCTGAGTCATTATCACATAGTGAAGTAATCTACAACAATATGACTTGTGGGACACAATTACCTTATTGAAAATGTGGGGGGGATTGGCCTGTATAAATATTGAATACCTAGACAGAAATATATTTAAAACTAACTAGATTTCAATTATACTAATTGTGTGTGATATTTTGGGATATATTTATCAGCTTTTTTTATCATGCAATGCAGTGGAGATTTATGGGTTGATTTACTAAAGGCAAATAGCATTTCCCGGGGAACAGCCATTCCAAGAAACCACACAGATGTGCCCCAGCATCTCCAGGCCTTTTAATATATACTGCAAATGATAGTCGCTTAATGTAAATTGTACTTTTACTGTAATATACACATACAGTGTTTCTATCATTTGTTGTTTTACTGTAACTGGAAAAAAAGTTAAAAAAAAATGTTCAAAAATATATAATCTACGCTAAGAAATTCTATTGTTGCTGTGCAAAATTACTTTTGAAAATGTATCTCCAAATTTACCGTCTAATGGCTTCCTTGGTGATGAATGTTAGGCCAGCCATAGACGGTTTGGATTGATCAACTTGGGTACAACCAGCCTGATGTATTGTACATGTAATTATCGCTAGCAGCTGGTAAAGCCGCTAGCAATAATCACTGTCTTCCCCCAGTGGAAGGGATTCCCCGTTAGCAATATCTGTGTTAATGGGGGAGAATACAATAGCTCAGCAGGAGGGATTCCCCTGTCAATACTGACTATCCGTGGTTGCAGGAAAGAAATGATTTCCAAGTGTAGCGCCTGGTTACTTCAAAGTACCGGAGCTATTTAAATTTAGAGGGAGATCTGGTTAAACTCTGATCTGGTTAATGTATTCAAACTTGGGTCTCTGTTTCATCTTGGCAGTGCTGTGGGCTCATTCTGTTGTTGCTGGGGTGCTCTTCCCACCCCAGGACAGTATGTGGCAGCAGTGGAGTCAAGGCTTGGGTACTCTTCCCCAGCAGCCTATCAGGAGGGTTAGGCCTCGCTGTGCATGCTGGGGGAGGGTATTTATGGGGCAGACGCCATTAGTTCTGGGTATTCTTCTTCAAGTGCGGCATCCACCTTTAGGGTGTATGACCCACGGTGCCCTGATGTTATGGCCTATCGGGCCGGGGCATGCGTGCCACGCAGAGTTCCTGGTTCCGGGACCAAGTTTGTCCAGAACAATTGAGCTGTGGCAGGGAGCCCAGTGGTCGACTGGGTTCCCAATCCTGAAGATCCCAAGCGGTATAGCTGTTCGGTGGGGAGTCCATCTGAGGAGAGCCAATGAGAGGCTGGCGATCCAATAGGGTCTCGACAAACCACCGGGGATCGAGGTATCCGGACACTGAAGGGCTGGTCACCAGTCAGTCGGTACCTGAAAGTAACCTGAAGGAGATCCAGGCGTAATTCTACTAAGGAGGTTCATCTCCGTAACCACAATCAGGAGGGCCTGTGGCAGAGGTTTTTCTCTGAATCCATTCCAGGAGGGTCTGTGGCAGAGACTTCTCGCAAAAGGTTCCAGTTCATTCCAGGAGGGTCTGTGGCAGAGACTTTTCCTTAAAGTTCGAGCGATACTCTGGCTGCCAGGTCAGTGAGAGAGGCCTGTCCAGGTACACTATTCCCACTCAAGCAGGAGTGGCGCAAGAATTGTTACACGTGGGAGCAGGATTGTTTCGCTATTGCTACGCCTGAATTTGCTATTCTCCGCCTTTCAACTCTACCTTCTTCACCACAAGTTTTATTGTTTTAATAAAGAGCACAGGAAAAAACACCTAAAGTGCCACACAAAACAAACCAGCAGCTTCTTCGGGGGTAGTGCTACACAAGTATGGCCTGCATTAGGAACATTCCCTGGCATTTAAAGCTACACAGGTAAATCACCTTAATCCAATCAGCATAGTGCCATAAAAAGTGTCAAGGCATTGTTCAAGAACATAACAGTGAAAGTTTGTGAAACAACCCTGGTCTAATTGTGTAACAGCCGCTTCTGCTGGCTGTTCCTTTTTCAAATAGGCGCCTTCAGCGCCGTAATGCGTTCCATGCTGGAGCGCATACGGCGATTGTGCGATGACATCAGCACCCGGTGCCGTGATGCGATCCAGCCTGGAACGCGAAAGTGCGCCGCACACGGCGCTTTGCTTGAATCAGTGCTCATGCACTGCACCTGGACTACTCCTCTGCTCCCTATAAAGGCATTCACTTGGCTTCTAAGCCTTGTTCTATTATTTTTAGCCGTAGCTTGTCAGCCGTAGCCTGTCAGCTGTAGCTTAGTTTACCTTACACATGAAGCTGCCGTTGCTCCCTCTGCCAGAACATCGCTCCAGGAAACCACTACTAATTTGCTGTTAAGACTTCCTCTACAACAACAGCATTGCTGGGAACTACCTTTATGCCTTGAACACCTTGCACCATGGATATTCCATCTCCTGCATTAAGATACCTACAAACGGATAAGTAGTCATTCCTTCACTTGTAGTTCTATAGGAAGATCTAATGCTAATGTTTCATCTATTACAATTGTAGTATTACAAATAACGTGTGGATATTAACATATCTTCTGGGAGATACTATTGTGCTAAAGCCTGTTTGCAAAGGAGTACCTTAAAGGGACAGCTACCCCTAAATTACTACAGCAATATTTACTTCATGTATGCTACTATACATTCCTGAGCTATAATGCCTTTCATATGTAACCATTACTACATCTACTAATATAGCTCATGTCTGCAACTATATTTACCTGAGCTATACTGCCTCTCATATGCAAATACTGTTATATGTACAATATTTACCTCAAATATGCTACTATAATTACCTGAGCTATATTGCCTCTCATACGCAAGTACTATTACTCAACTAACTTGTATTATGCAAGTAAGAGTTGTCACTACTACTTTTATTTACTACAAGGTCAACATAAGTACAAATCCTCATAGGCCTTGTCGTAATTGTTTGAACATGTTCGCTCTATCTTTTCCATGCTAGAGGTTGATGCTATTTCAAAGCAACTCCCCTAGTGGCCTAATACATCTCTACATGTTTAAGTTGATATGATGTGGAGAACCCCCAAACTCCTGTTGCTAGGAGCGACGCCTGAGGTCCCTTACTGATAATCACTTGCATGTATTGGTGTATTGGAATATTGACCTTGAACTTTAATTTTAAACGCTAAGCTCTGGTCGCATGTTGTAATGCGTCCATTCTTAGTAGCTCAACGTCTTTCTTTATGTGACACAGAGATGATGTATAGATCCCCCAAACTCCTGTTGTGAGGAGTGACGCCTGGGGCCTAATACTGAGTTGTCGCATAGAGAATTGCATTGAAATCCTTGCTAACCGCAGTTGTGGTTCACTCCATTCACCAGTGCTGTTACAAATTGATGGAATATGTTACTAACATTCATATGAACTTAGTTATAGAATGTGTGCTAAAATGTCTTTGGCATTATAGAAATGTTAAATATGACAGCAGTGGTGGCCCGTCCATTATAAGTGCAGGAATGCCGCCCCCCTAATCCATGCGTCCGGTCCCTAATCTACATGCAGGGAGCTGGACGCATGCATTTCAATGTTTTTTTTTTTTAAGCACATGATTAGAGCCTGAGGCTATAATTGGCTTCAAAAAAGGGTGGGCTCAGGGCGCAGAGCACCCTAATTAATATTTACTATTGTCTTCCTGATTCTCCTCCCAGCCAAATAGGAAGCGGGTCTGACCGAGAGGAGAATCGATCATATTGGCCACTGAGAGAAGGATGAGGGAAGCTGCCATTTATGAATGGGTAAAACAGCTCTGTAAACTTTTCTAGTTCCCTACAGCGTGTGCTCTCATATTCTGAAATGTAGATCTCATTTAGCCAGAGAAAAAATGCACACTTGGAAAATGATTTTAAATGTAAATTTGACAGCTTCTCATTATTGATAGGCTATAGACTTGTGAATCAGCAGTAACCAGGCTAAAGGGACACCCTGGCAACGTCTCTTCATCCTGCTATAGTGCAAGTGGTACAGCATACATGAGGGTGACAAAGCTGATCTGAATTCATGAGCAGTGCAATATCTTAGTCACATGAAGCTGCATGAGGTGGTCTTCACTGGATGAACACAAATTTGTGAGCCTTTGCAGGGGGCAAAGAGAAAACAGGCTAACTTCTAGGCTCAATTAAAAACAACTGTGTTGCTTTGATATTTAATATTAACAGAATCATTTTAAAGCTAAATAAACTTTCTGATACTCCTCTTTAAAAAAAACCTGGGTCCTTTGCTTCCTAGTGCAGGAGAGAGTTAAAGCGTAATCAAACCCAAAGCCCATAATGTAATATGTTGCAGCTCATTCATTAGATGTGGTGTCTTTTTTTAAAGTGTTTGTTAACCCCAAAAAAAAAAACTACAGATCGTGGTCCCTTAAAGCAGATTAACCACTTCAGCCAAGGAAGAATTTACCCCCTTCCTTACCAGAGCACTTTTTGCGATTCGTCACTGCGTCGCTTTAACTGACAATTGCGTGGTCGTGCGATGTGGCTTCCAAACTAAATTTAAGTCCTTTTTTTCCCACAAATAGAGCTTTCTTTTGGTGGTATTTGATCACCTCTGCGTTTTTTTGTTTTTTTTGCGCTATAAACAAAAATAGAGTGACAATTTTGAAAAAAATACAATATTTTTTACTTTTTGCTATAATAAATATCCCCCAAAAATCTATAAAAAAAACAAAATGTTTCTACAGTTTAAGTCGATATGTATTCTTCTACATATTTTTGAAAAAAAAAAATACGCAATAAGCGTACATTGATTGGTTTGCGCAACAGTTATAGCGTCTACAAATTAGGGGATAGATTTATTGCATTTTTATTTGTTTTTATTTTTTTACTAGTAATGGCGGCGGTCTGCGATTTTTATTGTGATCGTGACATTGCGACGGACATATCATACACTTTTGACACATTTTTGGAACCATTCACATTTATACAGGGATTAGTGCTATAAAAGTGCACTGATTACTGTATAAATGTGACTGGCAGGGAAGGGGTTAACACTATGGGGGCGCTGAAGGGGTTAAATATGTTCCCTAGTGAGTGATTCAAACTGTAGGGGGAGGGGAATGAAAAGGGGAGGAGACCGATGTGTGTTCCTCTGTACTGGGAACACACATCGGTCTCCTCACCTCTGACAGAACATGTTTACACACACAGATCCACGGTCCTGCCGCGAGTCACGTGACCGGCAGTGAAGACAGCTCAAAATCGGTGACTTACATAGTGTGCCATGCCAGCCTCTAATAGGGGATCTGGCATAGACTTATTAAAATGGGTTAACAAACACTTGTTTTTCCCTGGTGATCTAACCAGTAAAACACCTACTGTGTTTGAGTGCCTACATTCTGGATTAAGCAGCACAGGGTATTGGACAGCAGCATTGTTAATCTGGGGCAAGGTAAGTGTTGGATGCAGATTTCAATGCACTAACAAATTGAAGCCAAACTCCAACTCACACTTTATAAGCAGTTACAGCAAACACCAAAGTTTTTTCCCTTTTGGTTTTACTTAAATAAAAATGCTTATCATTGTAAGCACCCCTGTGCTTGGTAAATGGTTTGTCTTATCCCTGTAACTGATACATATGCAGCAGGGGTCAAGTCCTGGGGAGAAAAGTGTGGGAACTCCCACCCAAGATCCACTCCCCCCCACCAAAAAAAAAAAATTATACGCTCATATGCATAATTACTAAACCGCATGTTTTTTTTTTTCGATCCACTGTACCTTAGTAATCCCTTATGTTACTGGCTGCTTCCTGTATATGGATTCATCGGGTAGTGTGCAGGTATTCCGTCACTACACAATGAATGTCACAGACCTCCGCAATGTCTCCTGGGAACAATGACAAAAGCTCCCAGGAGACCTTGCGGCATCGAGGAAGTGACAGGATACCTGCACACTACCCGATGAATCCATATACAGGAAGCGGCCAGTAACATAAAGGATTACTAAGGTTTGCCTGCCCCTGACAGTGACTCGAGCTGGGCATCGCCGCTTAGTGAAGAATTGGCTTGGGCGGCTCGGCTGCTCTCGGCTGCTCTAATCCTGCAAAGGGAACTGTGTTCCTGCTGTGAAAAAAGTGCAGGGACGCCGTTCCCACGCATTCCCGCAGGACTTGAGCCCTGATCTGCAGCCATCACATCTAAGAATTGGTAAGACGCAATATAATAAGTGTTTGCTTTTGGGTTATTTACTGCTTTAAGGTCTCTATTTTGCCCCAGTATTAATAATTTGTTAATCAGTTGAAGCCCTCGTCATCCCAATTGTCTTAAGCTAAGTGTAAGCCTCAGACTCATTGCCAGTATTAGAATAATGTTCTGAATTAATGTTAATTTTGTATAAATACTTAAATGATACATTTTTAGACAAAGAAACAGTCTAACAATGATCCCAGAATGATGATTTCCTAGAACCTATTTGGTACAACATTGCAAATAATTACCAGAAGGTTTTTTTTCTATGCCTTAGGGGAAACATTAAGTAAAACTATTTACTACAACACTTCTATTTTTTCCCCTTCATAAAACAATTTTCCATTTCTGTTGCAGGTTTTTTTTTTCTCTAGCTCAAACTGAAATTCGGTTTTGCTAATGTAGCCCTACCCCTGAAGGAGCTGCTGGTTTAAATTTGGGCCTGCCGTTACCTCACCACGTTCGTCTTAGGGGTCCTCCTTGAAGAGTTATTCACAAATGTCTGCACCAACACTTAGTCTCTTTTCTTCCAAGATTTTATTAAACAAGCTCAAATAGAGGAATGGAGGGTTAGGGGGAGATTCCGCTACCTTGCTTTGTGGATCACGGGTACATTCTTGGACTCAGAGGACAAACCGTTTCCACACTGGATTCAGCAACCACCGGATAGGCCTCTCTCACTGACCTAGCAGCCGGTGCGAAGCTCGTTCAAAAGTCTCTGCCACAGACTTGATGAGTGCAGTCGAGTCGTTGCACAGTCCCCTGCCACAGGACCCGTGTAACCACCCACACACTTTGAAAAGTTCCAAAGACACAGCTACACAGTACCAGGATATTTCAGCCAGCCGGCAGCACTGTGAGGTAGATTGGCCAGGATGCGTCCTCCAATTGAGTCCTCAATTGCTCGGCCTCTTTCCGCAGGTAAGACAACACAGGACCACCCCTGGACCAGTAGCCCCAGAAACTCAAGGGCCTACTCTCAGTAAATGGAACCTTGGGCCAGCAGGCCGCGAGGCTGAAGAACTGCTAACACATCCCTGAGGCCAGGAGGGGCAACAGGTCAGGATTGGAAGACCCCGCCAGGATGTTATCTGTCCCTTAAGTACCCTCTCCCAGAATGCACAGCGGCGGGACCACGCCCACTGGGCTGCTTCTGGGAAAGGAATACTCAATACACCCAACCCGCTGCATTTCCAACCTTGTCCCATGGTGACAGCGACACCTACAGTCAAGTGGAAAATGTGCAATGCAGCTGAACTGGAACAGAAACCAATAATTTGACATAATCATTCCGAGCTAAACTACAGCTCAGATAACGTAAATTTGCAAATAGAGCCTAACCAACAGGAGCAGGGCGCTACACTAACAATAAAAAACAAATAACTTCTGGGCAAATGATATACATTGCAAAGATTTTGGTGAACTTTATTAGTACTTTACTTAGTAGATATACACCCAATCAATAAAATGTCATTATAAAAGTAAATTTTTACCTGGTGATGCTACCATCGTCTTTGTTTAGGCCTTTCCTAGATCACCCCTGAACCAATATCATAAAGGATGTGTGTACCTCAAAGATTATTCGCCATAATACCTATTTTGTTTTGGACAATACAATTAAATGAAACAATAAAATGTCTTTATATAGGAACACAAAGCCAGAGATGGGGGGCGTGGCCAAGCCAGCGGAGAGAATGGACGCCTAATTCCTAAGCTCCTGTCACCTCAGAAAGCACATTAGCTTTAAAGACAGGTTTCTGCTTTCAAATTGCCAGGAAAACACTCTGTGAGTCTGAGAGAACCTTCTGCCCTTGGTCAAAATACCCATTGCACAAAAGAAACTGCTTTTCGTGGCCGCCGTGGACGAATTTCCCGGACCGGGGGACGCGCCTCAGGAAAGACCGCGGCTTCGGCCTAGTCACGGAGCCGCGGCCATTTTGATCCTCCCGGCGTCCGAGCCGTACGGTTCTAACTGACCCCCCTCGCTCTTTAACATCCCTCCTCAGCCGGAACCGGGGACCGAGCAGCCTGGGGGACGTCACCGAAGCACAGCAACCACCTCACAAGTCATCTGAAAGGCCGCACACTCGGCTCTCAGCCTGACGCGGCGGCCATCTTGGTCCCCTCAGTGAAGGCTCCCAGCAGAGTTCCCAGCTCACCCCTGCTCCTGAGCACCCCACCACCTCTCGGACCGGGGACCGTACAGCCCGAGGACACCACTGAAGCCATCAGCACCAGGTAATACATACCTGTAAGCCCATGAACTAGGCACAAATACCCAGTGTCGGCGGCCATCTTGGTCCTCCCTGTGGAGGCTTCTGAGGACCACACCTGATACCCCTGACTAACTTAAATTACATCACCCCTAGAATTGGGGACCTGAGGGGTCTGGGGACACAGCCAAGATATCACCCCCCCTGGATGAAGTGCCTGGTGGTCCGCAATTCCGGCCCTTGCCCTACATAGATGGACATAATGTTTCTCCTGGTGACGCTTTTCTGCTCTCTATACCCGGTCTTCCAGACCCCCTATTAATCCTCCAATCTTTCTGAATACCAATAAAAGGAAGGCAGGGGAATAACATTAATTGCCATATGCCATGCATGGATTGAATGGTGGATAAACTCGCAAAGTCAGTCAGAACTCCAACCCGACAGCCAGCTTGGATCACCCAGTGGTGACCTATAACACTCCTGAGTAAATTGACTAACCTCACTGCCTAGTAGCAATATACCCCCTTGCAGCACACCGTGAGGAGAAACTGCAGTATACAAAGGCACAAACTGCACGGGGAAAGAGAAGGTAATTTTGTTATTCTTTTCTTTCTCCTCTCGGGTACCGGTGAGTATGGGAACCTCATCCCGCCCTTCCTCGGCATCTCGTTCCCGGTCCCCCAGAGAACACACTGGAGTAGCAGGACATAGCACCACGGAACAACCTCGCAATCCCCAAGGGAGCATGGCACCCACCCGCCGGGGTCGTACCCAGAGCACATCCCAAGCTTCCTCACAATCTCCCACAGAAATTGTGCTGACGGCTTCGGAACCAGAGATATCCTCTCAAATGATGGGGGGTATGGCGGGCACCGGGAGTGCTGGAATGCAACAGATCAATATAACGGATTTAAGAGCAGTGGCGGCAGACATCAAAGACACTCTTGCCGCAGCAATAGCAGAACTCCGCATAGACCTGCGCTCTCTTTCCGACAGGGTGTCAATTACTGAACAGATGACGGATGAACACGAAGTAATTCTTCAAAAATCTACCAGAAAGATAGATGACCATACCCTCCAGCTGAGGGAAGTGAACCGACAGCTGGAAGATTTAGACAACAGAGGCCGACGCCGGAATCTTCGCGTAAGAGGAATGCCTGAAGTAATTGAGGGAGATCAAATCCAAAGAGAAGTCACCACCCTATTCAACTCGATTTTAGGTAAACCCCCTCAAACCTTCATCGATTTTGAAAGAATACACCGTGCCCTGCGCCCAAGGGGCAGAGATACAGATCCCCCTAGGGACATAATATGCTGTATGACCGATTTCAAACTAAAAGAAGAAATCCTGAGCAGGGCCAGGGGTCAGAGACTGTATTGCGGTGAAACCCCGGTCCAACTATACCAAGATCTTTCAGGAATCACCCTGCAACATAGGCGCGATCTTAAACCATTGTTGGAAGTATTGCGGTCGAGAGACATTAGGTATAAATGGAAATTCCCCTTCTGTTTGGCAGCCTCGAACCAAGGTCGCAATGCTTCTTTGAGAGTGCCAGAAGACCTGCCCAGGTTTTGTGAAACACTCGGCTTGCCACCGATCTCAGTGCCTGATTGGTATGCACCCTACCGCCGGTCAGTTGGGAGAAGAGGGAAACCACCTGAAACACCTATGGAAACCCAAGCTACCAGGTTTCGCAGGATGAGATCTCCCTCTAACTCAAGAATCCCTCAGAACTCCTCTGGAGTAAGAAGAGAACAAGACCAAATGACCCCACCAGAGGCCAGGAGGGCCAGAAGAGATCATAATGAGTAAAAGACTTGACATTGGTCCAGGTTATTCAACAGCCCTTGAAAGTTTTATCAATTGCTAGTTGACGTGCTCCGTTCCCCCCCTTCCTCCTGAGTTCTTAATGGGAAAGTTTTCCCCGTTGTCTAACCAAGTTCATCTCCCATCGAAGACCCTGATACTGAGAGATACCTCTCTCTTGCACACTTAGGTCATGAAGTTATTTTTGATCCACACTATCTGTCGTCATGGGGCCCAACATAATCTTCCCTCGGGGGTTAACAGCGGAAACATCTTGACCCCAGAAGTTGCTCTTGGGACACCTAAGATGCACTTTGACCAAAGAACATTGTACTGTCATCTTGTCCTCTATTGTTAGGTTACTCATCTACCCTCTAGTATCTCTGGTAATTCTATACTAGTGTGCTCTGGATGACCAAAGACACCGATAGCCCGGGAATAGATCCCCAGTCACTGAAGTTACCTGAACTCAATTCGACCTTCACTTCACTGGGGTAGTATGACTCTAGTACTCTATTCTAAAACCATTACCAATTACAGTAAGGTTCTCATTCCTGTGTCATTAGAGCTCCAGGGTCTTTTTGGCCTCTCCCCTCCCCTTTATGTCGTTACTGACCCCTCGATATCCAGGAGTATCAACGGTAACAGGTAAACAGTCCTGACCAGGTGTGTTGGCAGCATATCCATGCCACTGACATTCCTCCCGGAAGGGAGACTGCATAACACGTTCGGTCAAGTTGCAGTTTAAAAATGGGAGATTATTACTGTTAATAGCGAATATATAGTACTTTCTAGATGTTAAACAGGTTCTCTTTATTACGCTTTCTTATAGGATAAGAAACAGTTTTTTTTTTTTTTTTTTTTTTTGCTTTGATAGAAATGTGAGATTCACACTGAGAGACCCCTTATGGTTCAAATTTAACCAGTGTTGGTGACCTACCTTAGGTCACTGGCAAAATTGGTACCTGGTGCATCTTTAATAAGCTCCATGTCTCCTCTCAGTCTGAATCCATTCTGGGGTGGCTTGGCTAATATCGGTTACATTTATTTGTTTGTTTAAAAACCTAGTTAGAAACTCATATGTAAAGCTTCATTAACAGTATTTCTTGTTCCTTTGCTGGCTTGGCCAACCCCGCAACAGTGGTGTGCTGGCACTCCTGGAATCGTGGTAGGATCCTGGGGGTCTGGCATCCACTGTAATTTTCCGATTGTTCTTTGTAAATAGAAAGTGAGTGGAATATCCTCCACCACTTAATCGGTAACTAGAATTTACGGGCCGCTTGGCCCGCTCTACCAACACTGCACTTGTCATTGTTGACCTCACTTGAGGCCTGTACGCTTCCCATCCTGCCCCTTTCCTAACATAGACCCCTTCCTTTTCCCATCAGATTTAGTGTTCCGCAGACATGTCTCCGGTATCATCCCCCTTACCCCCTGCACAGAGAGCGGGACCTTTAAGTCACATTAAAATATACTCCCTGAATATTAGGGGATTGAACACCCCCGAAAAACGGTCGCGTTTACTTTTCTTACTACAAAAAGAAAAAGTACACATAGCTTTCCTCCAAGAGACACATTTTCGTGCAGATACAATACCTAAATTAACTGACAGGAACTTCCCTCTAGTGTTTCACGCCCCTAATAATGAGGCAAGATCCAAGGGAGTATCGGTATTAATTTCGCGACACTGTCCTTTTGAAATTCTAGATACCCAGAGGGATCCTCAGGGACGATACATATTCCTGCGGGGTACCATACACAATGTGATGTACACAATAGCGAATATTTATGCCCCCAACACAAAACAAGTTCCCTTTTTCCGTTCGACCCTTTACCAACTTACATCTTTCCAAAGAGGTACCCTCATTTTAGGTGGGGACTTTAATGTTCCCCTGCAACCAGATCTAGACACATCCAATGGCTCCACCTGTTTAAAATTCAGTGCGCTGAAAGCAATTAAGTCCACCCTCTCCACTTTGTCCCTTCATGATACTTGGAGAACACTCCACCCAAACGTGAAGGATTTCACATACTTCTCACCACTGCATAAAAAATATTCACGGATAGACCACCTTTTCCTCTCACAAAACGATCTTACCGCCCTAGTAAACGCCACTATCGACCCAATGCTACTGTCAGATCATCACCCGATCACTATTTTACTATCGATCCCTACGAATCGTCCCAGATCGCCCATTTGGAGACTGGACGACTCTATCTTGCTAGACAATAATCACACCTCAGACATATCTAAGGTCCTCTCCAATTATTTCTCGGAAAACTTAACTGAAGACACGTCCGCTCCTCTGGCCTGGGCCGCCCATAAGTGCGTGGTTCGAGGACATTTTATCTCAATAATGGCCAAGAGAGCCAAGGTACGGAAAGCGCACATTTTAGAGCTATCAGAAAAAATTAAGGCCCTGGAACTAACACACAAACGAACATTAGCTACCCAAACACACGACGAGCTAGTTAAAGCCCGTGAAGAACTCCTTGGCGAAATCAAAAAAAGACTTGCCCGTAAACATACACTGACAAATAAACTTTTCTATGAATATGGGAATAAGTCGGGTAAACTTTTAGCAGCGGCCTTACAAAAAAAAAAAGGCATCCCATACCATTAACAATGTCACGGCCATTTCCGGGGAATCCATAGTCACTAACAACGGAATAGCAGATCAATTTGTCAGATATTTTTCTGGGTTATATAATCTACAGAACTCCCGTCAACAAGAAACAGCTCCTGATAGGAAGACCTTGATAGAGGATTTTCTGTCAGAATTTTGCCCAACACATACCGCCCCTGACGATATTGCCGACCTAGGTTCCCCAATCACTGCGGAAGAAATCACATTAGCAATAAGCCAACTTAAACCGGGGAAAAGTCCCGGCCCAGACGGCCTGCCACTTAGCTACTACAAGACATTCTCTGACACACTATCCCCCCATTTTCTCTCTACCTTTAATACCATTCTGGACTCCCCTTCACACACAAAAGACTTGTTAGAGGCCCATATCTCCCTGATTCCCAAAGCCGGCAAAGATGTTACGCTTGTCACCAGTTATAGACCGATTTCGCTATTAAACGTCGATATCAAATTGTACGCCAAAATACTCTCCAACCGTATCCTCCCACTGATCCCTAAATTTATCACAACTGATCAAGTTGGCTTTGTCCCTGGCAGAGAGGCCAGGGACAACACTATAAAAGCTCTCAACATTCATCACTGGCTGTCCTCCACAAAGAATAGTGTTTTTTTTCTGTCATTGGATGCCGAGAAGGCGTTCGACAGAGTGGCCTGGGACTTTTTGCAGGCGGTCCTGACTAAAATGGGACTTCCACCACGTCTTACCCAGATGATCCAACTGCTGTACTCTGGTCCCACAGCCCGGGTTAGGGTAAACGGCCACCTGTCGGACGCCTTCTCCATAGCCAATGGAACCCGTCAGGGTTGTCCCCTATCCCCTCTAATCTTCATTCTTACGATGGAACCCTTTCTTAGAAAACTTAGGGCGAACGACGCAATCAAGGGTATTGAGATCCGGGGAAAGCAATACAAGACAGCGGCTTACGCAGATGATGTCCTGCTATTCCTTTCGGATCCAATAACTACAATCCCCAATCTCCTGAAGGACTTTAAATTGTTTAACATTTTGGCCAATTTACAAATTAACTTCGACAAATCGCTAGCTCTTAACATTTCTCTTCCAACCCCAGTAGTGGACCTATGTAAACAAAACTTTCCATTTAAATGGGAGTCTGAATATATCACATACTTGGGCATTAAAATCCCCAAAGACCTAAGTAAGCTATTCTCATTAAACTTCCTACCAATTCTCTCAACTATCAAAACAGACCTAGTGGACTGGAACAATGGCAGATTTTCGTGGTTTGGTAGATCAGCAATCCTTAAGATGAATATCCTTCCAAGAATCTTATATCTTCTCCAAGCGGTCCCAATCATGATCCCACAGGCCTTCTTTACAACATTCAAAAGACACTGTAGAGTATTTCTTTGGGCGGGCCAGGCACCCAGACTGAGTTGGGATAGACTGTCTCAACCAAAGCACAAGGGGGGCCTGGGTATACCTGATCTAGCCCTATACCACAAATCTTGCTTGCTTACTAGACTCGTAGACTGGCATCTCCACATTGGAAACAAGGATTGGATTGCCTTGGAAAATGCATTCCTCTCCTTCCCGATTACCCATTTGCCATGGATAGACCAGCGCTCGATCCCTACAGAATGCCTTAATCACCCTTTAATAGGTCCTACACTCCAGAATCTTAAGACGATATGTCGAACCCTGAAATTAACTCCCTCCCCAGGACCGTTGACACCTCTATCGCACAATCCCGATTTCATACCAAATATAACCTACAAAAATCCAGTGACGGGTCCCAACTCCCAAGCCATTAGAGCGCACCAATTCTTCCACAACGGCGACTTATTATCCTATCCAGAACTAATAAAGGCATTCCCTCAGGTGAACATGTCTATATTTAAATATCTCCAAATCAAACATTTTTTAGGGCCCACTCAGTCACATCCGAAATGGTATAGAGATCTCTCTCCCTTAGAACAAATATGCACGGCGGGAGAACCAAAGCGCCATCTGATTTCCACGTTACATTCATTACTATTGCCAAAATCGCCTCCTTCCTCAAACACTCGCTCAGCCTGGGACAAGGATCTCTCCATGTCTCTATCTGACGAAGACTGGAACACTATATGGGAGCACACACATAAAGGAACTGTTAATGTCTCCGCACAAGAAAACCGATATAAACTTTGCACCAGGTGGTATCGAACACCAGATAAGCTTCACAAAATCTTTCCAGCAGTTTCCCCTTCTTGCTGGAGGTGTGATGGGGCGGAAGGCTCATTGTTTCATATTTGGTGGGAATGCCCTCTATTAGCCCAGTTTTGGAAGGATGTGCATGAACGTATCACACAAATTACAACAATACCAATAAGCCTTACTCCAGCGAAATTTCTGCTACATCACACCCCCATACCAAGAGTACAATACCGAAGATCATTAATTCTTCACTTAATAAATGCTGCCACCCAATGCATCCCTATTTACTGGAAATCTAAAACTATTCCAACAATTGAAGAATGGCATACACGTGTTGACAGGGTAGAAGAAATGGAGCGTCTTATCCATCAATCCAAGGACACACACGAGAGATACAGACAAACATGGGCATGTTGGACCCTGTATAGAAACCCCCCTACATAAATACCTCTCAGTGCCCTAGAAAACCCTAGCATAACATCAGTGATCAGATTCACTTGACGATCTAACAATCAGATACTCCTCCACCCATGTGTCCTCCCCATCTACCTCAATCCCCCCCCCTCTTTCCCACACAGGGATGTACACCCCCTTTGGACATTGAGTCCGGCCTCGCTCTTCTCAAGGGGTAGGATGGGATAGGATAGGACATAGATAGCTCGGGCTTGCCTAATATTCGCTGTTCCCCTCCCTGCCCCCCTTTTCTTTCTTTTTGGCCTGATTACTGTAGGCCAAATCTATTTTACCCCGACCTCCACCACTCTCCTCTCTGCGCTCCCCACAGATTGTCCCCGACTAGGGGTGGGTAGGGCAGAGGGGAGCCTCTTTCACAAATATGGAATGGGAATTAAGAGGTCTCGAATTCCTCGGTTGGTATGGGATTTACGGTTTACATTTTGACACTTACTCTTGGACTATGATCCGTGTTTAAACCGTATTTCATTGACCTGTTTCATATGATATACTCATATACATGAGCCTTTATATGTATTTGTTACTGTTGGACCTTGTTAAGACTTAACTTGATATGTGAACAATGTATCTAAGTCATGGATTTTGCTGTATTGCTGAAAATCTTTAATAAAAATGTTTATTAAAAAAAAAGCCAGAGATATACAGAGTATACAGAAGCACAAGGAGGTATAACACCACTGAATATTTGGTGATAGCACAATAGCTTGCTATCTGGGATTCTATAGTATGGTAACGTTATGTGTAACATCTTCTTTTAACCTTAAAGGGGTTGTAAAGGTAAAAAAAAATCTATAAATAGCTTCCTTTACCTTAGTGCAGTCCTTCTTCACTTACCTCATCCTTCCATTTTGCTTTTAAATGTCCTTATTTCTTCTGAGAAATCCTCACTTCCTGTTCTTCTGTCTGTAACTACACACAGTAATGCAAGGCTTTCTCCCTGGTGTGGAGAAAGCCTCTTAAGGGGGAGGGGGCGAGCAGGCAAGTCAGGACACTCTCTACTTTGCAGATAGAGAAAGGAGCTGTGTGTTAGTGGGCGTCCTGACACTCCTGCTCGCCCCCTCAAGCGGCTTTCTCCACACCAGGGAGAAAGCCTCGCATTACTGTGTGTAGTTACAGACGGAAGAACAGGAAGTGGGGATTTCTCAGAAGAAATAAGGACATTAAAAGCAAAATCGAAGGATGAGGTAAGTGAAGGAGGACTGCACTAAGGTAATGGAAGCTATTTAGGGATTTTTTTACCTTTACAACCCCTTTAACAAGGTTAAGAAAGGCTACTCCAAAGAATAAGCAAACCTTGTTTTTTTATGTAAGGTTTGGTTTAAAGAAGCTGCTGGCAGGCCTTAATCAAGTTTTAAGGAGTACATACAAAAAGAAATAAGCGTATCTTGACCATATTCTGGTCAAGATTTTGATATATATATTTTTTGAGGACTTTGATGATTCAATTATCTATATATATTGTTTATTCGTTTTGGGTTTATTATTTTTGTTCACCTGGTCTAGGGCAATTCTTTCAACACACCCGTTTTTTGAATTTATGGTTTTGATACATTGTTATTCACTCTGTTGTGATTGCACAATCTTAAATGATTGGGGTTGCGCGCTTATTTCTTTTTGTATGTATGTCTTTGAAGTATAAGTATTTAAGCTTTCAATAGGCAGCAGCATCCCCCTTATTTATATTTATATTCATTTTTTCACTGATATTTTTTACATCCTTTTTCCTCTATTTTAGAGGTAATATATCAATATTTTTGTTCACTTGTGAGTGGGTTTAGCGCAGAGTTTTTTCCTTTTTTTAAGTTTTAAGGAGTGCAGGAACATCCTGAAAGCCTGTTGAAGATCCAACTAGATCACCCTTGAACCAATATCATAAAGGATGTGTGTACCTCAAAGATTATTCGCCAAAATACCTATTTTGTTTTGGACAATACAATTAAATGAAACAATAAAATGTCTTTATATAGGAACACAAAGCCAGAGATATACAGAGTATACAGAAGCACAAGGAGGTATAACACCACTGAATATTTGTTTCTGTTCTGCTGCAAACATTCTACAGGCTGACCCACAATAAAAATTAAAGCAATGCTTATGCCATATCAAATAACTAATCCAGGTATTAATGATACTTTTGAGAAATTATGTTAGTTGTATGTTCACATGGAAAGGCTGTTCTGACCTAGAGCTCATATTAGAACTGCTGACATTAGCTTGGGCTCCATGATCCATAACCCATTTAATAGGCTTTATGTGCTACATTTTCACCAAATTGGCTTCTTTTTCTCTCAGTAAGTAAAAACAGCAATATAACACTCGAAGTGTATTTAATTACAGCAATATAATGGCACTTTGCTTGAACCTGATTCATTTCAGAACCACTCATGTTTTCCTGTGAAAATACTTGTAAAATTGCCACTTTATAATTACATTGTACTTAGAATGAATACCCATAGTTGCTTTTATAATAATGTTAATCATTTAGCTTGTAATATGAAAATGTAACAATATTGCCTATTAGGGTGTTAGATATAAGATAGAAGTTCAGTTCTTAATATTTAGCCTTACAGTCTAACCCATGCAACCATCAAATAGATACACAGACACAATTAGAATTAAAGGATTTAAAGACTTCAAAGTGTTAAGCACCAGGGATTATTCCTGCGATAAAGAAATCTTTATGCTTTCATTTTTACAGTGTATTTTCTTTTTATGCTATTATTTTTTAACAAAACTTCAGTTTGTGACATTTAGGCCCCGTACACACGGTCGGACAAAACCGATGAGAATGAACCGAGGTTCAGTTTCATCGGTCCAAACCGACCATGTGTATAGCCCATCGGTCTGTTTTCCTTCGGTCCAAAATTTTAAAACATTCTTCAAAACCAAACCGATGGACCACTGCCCGATCGGTCCAAACCGATGGTTAGTACAGAAAAGCATCGGTTCAAAACCCGCGCATGCTCAGAATCAAGTCGGCGCATGCTTGGAAGCATTGAACTTCGTTTTATTCAGCACGTCGTGTGTTTGACGCCACCGCGTTCTGACCCGATCGGTTTTTGGAACGATGGTGTGTACGCACATCAGACCATCAGGCCACTTCAGCGGTGAACCGATGAAAACGGTCCGTCGGATCATTCTCATCGGTTTGGAACGACTGTGTGTACAGGGCCTAAGGCCCCATACTCACGAGCAAACATGTCTGCTGAAACTGGCCCGCAGGCCAGTTTCAGCAGACATGTTTGGTCGTGTGTGGGCGCGAGCGGGCCGAATTCCAGCAAACATTTGCCCGCCGGGCCTTTTCCCAGCGGACAAATATTCCTGGACTTGTTTTAAAACAGCCCGCTGGAATTCAGCCCGCTCGGACATGTACGGTCGTCAGTACAGACCTACCGTACATGTCCAGGCGCCCGCCGTCCCTCGCATGCGTCGAATGACTTCGACGCATGCGTGGAAGCATTTTAAAGGCGGGCCGCGCACGTCGCCGCGTCATTGTCGCGGCGACACCGCGTCATCGACGCGGCGACACCGCGGACACGCCCCGCGTATTGTTTACGCGCGGACTTCTGTACGATGGTGTGTACAACCATCGTACAGAAGCCCTCTGGCAGACATGTATGGTGAAAACGGTCCGACGGACCGCTTTCACCATACATGTTTGTCCGTGTGTACCCGGCCTCAGGGTTAGAATATTTTGTTCTCAAGCTGTAAGAGCTGACATGTATTACAACTTGAAAAGTACAAAGGATTTATGCACCCAAATATTAAACATCCTCTTCCACGCAAGCTAGCGCTTTAAATGCCCACCCCCTACCCTACAACACATACACACACTCATAACTGATGTGCTTTCTGTATTGGAAGTTATTGGATGAACTATATAGTGATGCAAATTTTGTATCAGTGTATTGTACTTTCAGTGTCAACAGGGATAGTAGGCAGACTGAAGCGCGATTAAAACCCTGTCTTCTGCTGTCCCTGGAGGGCACTGTCTGAGTCAAGATTTTTTAGCTTGCCTTATGCTTGGAATAACTGATAGATCACCCTGGAAACTTCATCTGTAAATAAACAAATCTTTATTCTTAAGTCATTCAATAAAAACTCCACTTTTTGGTGCCACATGCTCATATAGACCTTTCTCGATTGATAGTTGCTGAGTGGAGATGCAAAGCATACAGTGCATCCGGAAAGTATTCAAAGCTCTTCACTTTTTCCACATTTTGTTAAGTTACAGCCTTAAAAAATAGATAAAATTCATTATTTTCCTCAAAATTCTACAAACTATACCCCATAATGACAACGTGAATCGAGTTTGTTTGAAATATTTGCAAATTTATAATAAAAAAAAAATGAAAAAAATCACATGTACATAAGTATTCACAGCCTTTGCCATGACACTAAAAATTTAGCTCAGGTGCATTCTGTTTTCACTGATCATCCTTGAGGTGTTTCTACAACTTAAAGCGGGGGTTCACCCTTAGAGGGCACTTTTCCCCCTTAGCTTCCTGCTCGTTTTTACTAGGGGAATCGGCTGTTTATTTTAAAATATGTGCAGTACTTACCCGTTTACGAGATGCATCCTCTCCGTCGCTTCCGGGTATGGGCTTCGGGAATGGGCGTTCCTTCTTGATTGACAGTCTTCCGAGAGGCTTCCGATGGTCGCATCCATCGCGTCACGATTTTCCGAAAGAAGCCGAACGTCGGTGCGCAGGCGCAGTATAGAGCCGCACCGACGTTCGGCTTCTTTCGGCTACGAGTGACGCGATGGATGCGACCGTCGGAAGCCTTTCGGAAGACTGTCAATCAAGAAGGAACGCCCGCTCCCGAAGACCCATACCCGGAAGCGACGGAAGAAGATGCAGCTCGAAAACGGGTAAGTACAGCTCATATTTTAATACAAATAGCCGATTCCCCTAGACCGAACGAGCAGGAAGCTAAGGGGAGATTTTTTTTTTTTTTACAAATGGGTGAACTCCCGCTTTAATTGAAGTCCCCTTGTGGTAAATTCAGTCGATTGGACATGATTTGGAAGAGCCCAAATCAAGCCATGAAATGCAAGGAATTGTCTGTAGACCTCCGAGACAGGATTGTATTGAGGCACAGGTCTGGGGAAGGGTACAGAAATATTTCTGCAGCATTGAAGGTCCCAATAAGCACAGTGGCCTCCATCATCCGTAAATGGAAGAAGTTTGGAACCATCCGGACTCTTCCTAGAGCGGGCCGCCCAGCCAAACTGAGTGATCAAGGGAGAGGGGCCTTAGTCAGGGAGGTGACCAACAATCCGATGGTCACTCTGACAGAGCTCCAGCATTTCTTTGTGGAAAGAGGAGAACCTTTCTGCAGAACTCCACCAATTAGGCCTGTATAGTAGAGTGGCCAGACAGAAGCCACTCCTCAGTAAAAGGCACCTGACAGCCCACCTGGAGTTTGCCAAAAGCCACCTGAAGGACTCTCAGACCATGAGTAAAAAAATTCTCTGGTTTGATGAAACAAAGATTGAACTCTTTGGCCTGAATGGCAAGTGTCATGTCTGGGGGAAACCAGTCACCGCTCATCACCTGGCCAATACCACCCCTACAGTGAAGCATGGTGGTGGCAGCATCATGCTGTGGGATGTTTTTCTTTCTTTATCATCCTAGAGATAATTGTACAAGTCTGATTCCTGAAATGTACAAATTGTTGTTTTTTATTTCCCTGTTCTTTTTATCTGTCTTGCAATAAAAGAAATTGTTGGTATTAAAAAAAAAAAAGGCTTCTGTAGTTATCCAAAAGGCTTCAAAATGGCATCAACTGGCTTTTTTAATTAGGTAAAAAGTCTACCTCTACTGCAACATCTTCTATCCCCAGCCCTCACTGCTCTGAACATTGTCTCGTGGCTGCTATGATTGTGAATACAATAGAGTGCCCACTTAGGTAGAGGGTATTTGAAGAGTCCCTCTTCAAATGGATTGTACAAAGATGATAAATGTTAATGACTAAAATAATTACCATGTAGGTTAGACAAGGGGTAGGCAACATTTGAGAGATGGAGATCTAACTGGACAACAGTTTATAAAATGTAGTTTTAGTTTTATATTTCAATATTTTTATAAAAAAATATCTGACAATAAGAAATCTACCATATAAATAATAGCCCGTTCTCGGGTTTTCATTATATCAGAGACACACAGTGCCTTGAAAAAGTACTCATACTCTTGACATTTTCCACACTCTTTATGTTACAACCAAAAACGTAAATGTATTTTATTGGGTTTTTATGTGATAGACCAACACAAAGTGGCACATAATTGTGAAGTGGAAGGAAAATGATAAATGTTTTTCAGAATTTTTTACAAATAAATATCTGAAAAGTGTGCCATGCATTTGTATTCAGCCCCCTTTACTCTGATACCCCTAACTAAAATATAGTGGAATCAATTGCTTTCATAAGTCCCCTAATTAGTAGTGTACAGAGGTCAGTAGTTTGTAGGGCAGTGTACTGAGGTCAGTAGTATGTAGGGAAGTGTACAGAGTTCATTAGTATGTAGGGCAGTGTACAGAGGTTAGTAGTATATAGGACAGTGTACAAAGATTAGTAGTTTTTAGGGCAGTGTACAGAGGTCAGTAGTAGGAAGGTCAGTAGCATGTAGGTCAGTAGTATGTAGGGCGGCATACAGTGGTCAGTAGCATGTAGGTCAGTAGTATGAAGGGCGGTCTACAGAGGTCAGTAGCATGGAGGGTAGTGTACAGAAGTCAGTAGCATGTAGGGCGGCGTACAGAGGTCAGTAGCATGTAGGGCGGCGTACAGAGGTCAGTAGCATGTAGGGCGGCGTAGAGAAGTCAGTATTAGGCAGGGCAGTGTACAGAGATCAGTAGCATGTAGGGTGGCGTACAGAGGTCAGTAGCATGTAGGGTGGCGTACAGAGGTCAGTAGCATGTAGGGCCACATACAGAGATCCGTAGCATGTAGGGTGGGGTACAGAGGTCATTACCATGAAGTTCGGCAGAAAGGTTCCCTTCTGGAGTGGATGAAAAGGTATAATAGGGAACCTATTAAGAGGGAATATGGTGGCCCTCCTGCAGACTGGGTTGGAGAGGCTCCTTCACTTGGGAGAGACATATTTATCAACAATATCCTTTTAGAAGTCACATATTTACATAGTTAGTCAGGTTGAAAAAAGTCCATCTAGTTCAACCATAAAATAAATAAATAAAATAAAAAATATCGTACAATCCCATATACTCAATTCTATACCCCCAGTTGATCCAGAGGAAGGCTAAAAACCCCAGCAGAGCATGATACAATTTGCTACAGCAGGGGAAAAAATTCCTTCCTGATCCCCCGAGAGGCAATCGGATTTTCCCTGGATCAACTTTACCTATAAATGTTAGTACCCAGTTATATTATGTACATTTCATAAATTATCCAGACCTTTCCTAAAGCAATCTACTGAGCTGGCCAGAACCACCTCCAGAGGGAGTCTATTCCACATTTTCACAGCTATTACTGTGAAGAAACCTTTCCGTATTTGGAGATGAAATCTCTTTTCCTCTAGACGTAAAGAGTGACCCACGTGTCCTATGTGTTGACCGCAAAGCGAATAACTCAACACCAAGTTCACTATATGGACCCCTAATATATTTGTACATATCCCCCCTTATTCTCCTCTTCTCAAGAGTGAATAAATTCAGTTTCTCTAATCTTTCCTCAAAACTGAGCTCCTCCATGCCCCTTATCAGTTTGGTTGCCCTTTTCTGCTTTTTCTCCATTTCCCCGGTATCCTTTTTGAGAACTGACACCCAAAACTGAACTGCATATTCCAGATGTGGTCTTACTAATGATTTGAACAGGGGCAAAATTATCTCTCTCTCTCTGGAGTCCATACCTCTCTTAATACAAGAAAAGACTTTGCTCGCTTTGGAAACCGCAGCTTGGCATTGCATGCTATTATTGAGCTTATGATCTACCAAAACCAAAGTCTATGAAGATAAATTAATTCCACTTTTTCAGACTGCTGGAATATTGTAGAAGTTTGTCTCATAGACTGTTAGTCTGAGGTGGAAGGATGCCTCTACTGTTATAAGGCTCATAGTCATGTTGCTGTCCACCAAAAACTCTATGTAGGCAGGTTGTCTACTGTGAGTTAGCTAGCCAGTTCGGCTGCCAAAGTCATGGAAAAGGAGTTAATGTTTTTCTGCCTTCTCTGGGTTAGTTTGTGGGTTTCTTGGGGTCCGGCCTCCCATCCTGTGGATCATAAAAGGAGAAAGGTCCGGGTCTTCAACGCATGGGAATTATTGAAGAAGAAAAAGAAGAAGAAGAAGAGGGTGCTGGGACCTGTTGTCTGCTCCAGGGATGTTAACTCGTTAGGACACCATAGTTATGGACACTACCACTCTGAATCTTCCAATTATGGACTTTACCCCTAAGGACTCTAACTGTTTAGGTATGCTGGGTTGGCCACAGTTAGGTTTAGTTAGGGAAAGGACATTTTGCTCTATTGTAACTGTTATGCTTAACTGAAGTTATTCATAGGGGTGCATTATGGGTTCTGGCATATTCAAAAGAACCTGGGTCTGTAAAAGCACCATGGGGTATGAATAACTCCACTATGAAAGGTTAACTTGGCAAGTAAGAGGAAGGTAATTGCCATGGGTAAACAAAAATGACAACAACAATTACAGCAACCGTTTGGTATGGCACCTGGTTAGGTGACAGGTCCTCCGGTAGCGAGAGGGTCTGTGCTCAAGCTCCCTCTCCTTTGGTGACAGGGAACAGACTAGCATTATGAAGATGCAAAGCCTGATCACGTGGTATGGGAAAGAGAGAGTGAATGAGCATGCATGTGGCCAGCTAGGTGCTCAGCGGGACTCCATTCTGTTTGGGAGTGAGGTAACAGAGGACGCTGGATTGGTGGAATGGGCACAGGCTCTGCAAGTCCCTCCTAATGCAAACATCTCAGTTACAGTTGTGTAGTGACATGCGACAAAACCTCTCACAGAGGAACTCTGTCTTTTACTGCTTCACACAAGTAGCCAATCTCTGAGTCAGGGACTGCCTTAATGTTTGATTTCTCACATCACTGCAGCCTACACCTGGTCCTGGGCACTGGTAAGCATATCTTCGATGAAAAATAATTATTATTAAATTAGGACCACTGTATGGGTGAAGCACGTGTTGGCTTTAACTGACGAGAAGAGTCAGACAGATTGCACAGAGATTTTCCAACTTGCGATATAACTAACATGTTTGTTGTACTCTAGATTAGGCGTTAAAACAATAAGTAGGGCAGGCCCCATTAATAGCAGGACAGGATGGGAGAAAGACTTAGGTCAAATGACCACGGATCAGTGGAGTGCGATCTTGAGGGGGGGGGTATTGGTTTCGATCTCCCCATCTCAGAAGGTATCACACTTGTTCCTCTTGCACAGAGTATACTATACCCCCAGGAGAATGTTCAATTTCGGGTGGAGAAGTACTGACGAATACCCAAGGTGCAGAGCGACAGGCAATCTTATCCACATGATGTGGAAATGCCCAAAGTTATTTAGATACTGGGAGGAGGTGGTTACCATAATAAATAAAACTTTTAAAACTAAGCTAGAAGCTGAGTCTAAGACATGCTTGTTAGGCAGTATAGAGGAAAATAGAGTGCCAGCCAGCTCCCTTGAAGTGGTACTGAGATGCCTCTTCCAGGCAAGGAAGTTAATTGCGTTGAGGTGGCAGGCCCAGATGCCACCCACTGTCAAATCTTGGGTTGAAACTATTAACGCAATGATTTGGAGTGAGAGAGTGACACTTACTCAACAGGGGAATTATAGTAAGTTTGTGAGGATGTGGAAACCCTGGCTAGACGAAACAGGATGTTCTATATAAAAAGAGGACAGTCGCCATTCAAATTCAATTAATATCTTAACCCGCTATCGGGTATTCCTTTATGGGGAAGACGCATTTAACGAAGTATATTAACTTCAAAAAACGGCTCACGGTGTGATGGGGGGATGGGAGGGCGGGCAAGGGTTTGCGAGGTGGGGGAGGGGAGGCGAGGTATGACAGTTCAGAAACAAGTGGTCTTTCATTTATTCACAATGTTATAAAGTACGAGGGTAGGATAAGATAAGGGGAAAATAGGGAAAAATGTATGGTTGTGTATTGTTTATATTATGTACGATGGTGTAACACTTTTTGTATCTTTTTATACGCAAACAACAATAAAAAAAATATATTGAAATTAACATGTTTTGCACTGAGCTTTTTGCAGCCACCTTGAGGTATTGTCACTCCACTCCAATGTCAAATCTAATTTCCTTGAAGTATTCTAATTTCTCTAGTCTACAAAGTATCTCTTGTAATGCTTTCTTGGCCACCTGTACACATGGATACCAAGTGATGAAAAGATAATGAGACATTTGATGACTGTAATCCTTCTTGACAGTTTTGGTTAGGATAATTTGACAAAGTTACACAGACCCTAGAGAGCACAAGTGATAACGTCCATCTGACTTTAACATGTGACTCAAAGATGAAGAATACATGTCGCAAGATTATTTAACACACATCTGTCAAAGCTGAAAATGTTTTGCAGCTCTCTACGGGCACTTTAATGCACAGCAGAGGAATCCTCAGGAGTACACTTCAGTGAAACCCTTGCATAATGCAAGAGGCCTACACACTCCATTTATGGATTCTTCTCTTATTAAGAATGTCAGCTTGCGTCTCCATTTTGCTAAATGAATTGCGCACTCACGCCTTCTTTAAACTAAGGATGTTTGCCATTTCAGGATTCTTGTTTGTTTGTATTGATTGGAATCAATTTAGAAAATTATTTGTAAGGGATATAAAGATCAAACCTTGTATGTAATCTACAAACATAATATATGCTAACCAACGAGAGGATGCAACTATTAAAATAAATAAGAGTGTAAAGCGGAGTTCCGGCAATTTTGTTTTTTTTTAAAGTCAGAAAATACACCTACTGCAGCTGCTGACTTTAAAAAATATGGACACTTACCTGTCCAGGGTGCATGCGATGTCGGCACCCGAAGCCGATCTGTCCCTCGGCTCTCGGGTGGAGGCGCCGCCATCTTTGGTAAGGTAATCACTTCCTGGTTCCCTACTAGTCACGCTGCACTCTCTCACTGGTCTCTGCTGTTTTCTTCTGGAACCTGTGTGTCTCCCAGAAGACAGTGGGGGGGGGGGCAGAGAAGGGGCCGGACATGGCAGATCTATGCCCGGAAGTAGGAGCAAATACCTGGCTTAGACAGGTATCTGCTCCCCCCTGAAAGGTGGCAAATGTGACACCAGAGGGGGGGAGGATTCTGAAAAGCGGAAGTTGCATTTTTGGGTGGAACTCTGCTTTAAGACCACTTTCACACTGGAGGTGTTTTTCAGGCATTTAGCACTAGAAATGGCACCTGTGAAGTGCCTGAGAAACGCCTCTCATTCCACCCCAATGTAAAAGCCTGAGTGCGATGTGCTTGCAGGACGTTTGAAAAAGTCCTGCAAGCAGCGTCTTTGGGGCGGTGGAGGAGAGATGTATCCATTGAAATGAATGAACAGCCAGCAAAGCGCTTCAGCATCGGCTTTTTTTGGGTGCTTTTAACCCTTTATTCGGCCGCTAGAGGGGGTTAAAAGTGCTGCCGCTAGTGGCCGAAAGCACCGCTAAAACGACGGTAAAGCTCCGCTAAAACCGATAATGCGGCCCACTGTCAGTGTGAAAGGGGTCTTACAGTGAACTTCTCTCGTGTCCCCCTTTGGGTCTGTTTATTATATCATTGAAAGTGTATTAAAATCACAAAAAGAAAGCACACACTGGCCTTGTTCATCACTTCTAGCACCACTTTAAAATCCAAGAGGATGCTCACAAAAATGTTAAAACTATAGATAGGTAATCCTCTATCACAGGGGTCTCCAAACATTCTAAACAAAGGGCCGGTTTATGGCCAGCGGGAGTGGAAATTTTCCTGGCATCAGTGAGAGTAAGCATTGCCTCATTTGGTATTAGGGACAGGAACACTGACAAGTCCTTGGTATCATAGGGAGGAATAGTACCCCTTTTTTGGTGTCAGTGGGAGAAATGATGCCCCATTGTTGGTGACAGAATAGTGTCTTGTATCAGTGGGAGGAATAGTGCCCAAAGGGCCGGAATAAGGCAGGCAGAGGGCCACATCCGGCCCTCGGGCTGCAGTTAGGAGACCACTGCTCTATCACATTCTATAGACAGGAGCTCTGAGGAAGAGGGCGTGTCCCTTGTCATCTGCTAATGTATCCAAAAACAACACGAATCGATCTCCTGCGCTGTGTGTGCCTCTCTGCGACTGTAAGCCCTTCGCTTTAACACTTGGTGATGGGTTATGCACTTCTCACCGCCTTCCACAAAATGTGGAATTCAAAACACCAAGACATGAAAAGAAACAGAAAGCACGTGGACCTAGCGCCTTATCCTCAAACAAAGGTATTCATTTGAATAAAAGAGTACATTTCATACTCACAAACAATTCCTCTTCCTCAGGGGCTTTGAGGAAGAGGAATTTTCTCGAAAAAGCGTTAGCCAGCTAATGCCTCCAAAGAGATAGTCCCATGTGGTGTGGACGATTACACTGACTAACGTGGAGGACCAGTTAAGATATGCTTTTACCATGTCTATGTTTGTGAGTAAACTTGCTCTTTTATTCAAATAAATACCTTCGAGGATGATGCGCTAGGTCCACACGCCTTCTGTTTCTTTTCATTTGCTAATGTATACCTGCATGCTGCATATTAACAAATAAGTATTTTATTAGTTATTTTGAGGATGGAGATGTGACTCTGAGAAAGTCGTTTTCCATATCATACGATGGAGGATTGCATGCCTGCAATTTCTTGCATTTTTGTTGATATTGTTCTGAGTATCTTAGCAGATTTCACAAATAAAGTGGTGCTATAGATGATGCACAAGGCAGGAGCACTGTCCCTGTTTGTGATTTTAGTAGAGTTTAAAGATTTCCTGGATCTGAGAGTTGCTCACGTTAATCGTATTACTGAATGAGAAAAGTTTCCAATTTTGTGTTTGTCCTATATCCTTTAGCACTCTGGCACTGGTGCATTTGTATCATATCACTGAAAGTGATTTGTTACAGTATATCTATGTATTTTATAAGTGCAAAAAAACACCCCTTAACAAAACACAAATCTTGCGAACTTTTTGTACACTCAGCTTCTGCTAATTGTTATCGGTTAGCATTGCTCTCAGCACTCCCTATGGCAGAGTATGGACATTGGGGCGTTCAAGTGGTGGACAGATAAGGATCTATATCGTATCTATCACTTTTTTACTCATCGCTGCCACCTTTACGCTTCCCTATGTTTCTTCAGTTCTGGAGATGTTTTAAATGGAATGGTTTCATTTTCATCAAATAGCCCATTTTTACATTCAATATGGACCTCTGGAGATCCCCCTGCCCTAACAACATATGAGCAATGGTGCACTAATGATATGGGTTCTAGAGGGGGTATTTATATGTTATACGAGTCGCTACTCTCTCCATCTCAGAAACAACCATACATGCTGGCCTGGGAGAGGGGCCTTGACTGTGCTGAGGACTTGGAGTCTTGGTATGCCAGACTTCAAGGCTCCTACAAAGGCATCTTGAACATTTCTCTGATAGAGGCCAGTCTTACAGTACTGACCAGATGGTATCTAGTCCCTACGCACCTGGCCAGGATGTATAATACAGCCACTGCATAGTGCTTCAGGGGTTGTAATCTACGAAGCTCCATGTTTCACATTTGGTGGGAGTGTCCTAAAATTAGTGAAATAAGGTATTTTCGATGCTCCGGAAAATGGCTCTCCATTGAGCAACAACCAAATCTAGCCAGACATAATGACCTACCATCTGGGAGGCCACGTCCACTGAAATACCTTATTTTCTTTAGACGATTGAAACATAAGATCTCTTGGATTGTTGTTCAGGAAAAGATCGCAGGGATTATTAACGATCAAAGTAAGTTGTTTGACTAGACCTGTGAGCCTTGGGTGACCTATATACATGTTTCCTGATCAATGATGCCCGGTACGGTACAAACACGGGACCCATCACCTTTTACACCAACTTTCTTTCCAACCTAGGTCTCCTTGTGTCTAATTTTTCCCAATTTTCTTCTTCTTTCTTTCTTCTCTTTTTGGACCCCTTGTTGTCCCTCTTTAATATCCATCATCTTATCTTTCTTGATGTGGTATTGATAGTGACTTATGGTATTTTGCACCGACCAGGAGTGCCTTACGAATACCTTGTTGTATAACATGCTCTGTAGCAATATCAAGGGCCTTTATATACACTCCCATGCATTTCGGGGGTTTTAGTTATTGGTTCTTGATATTGCCTATTTTTTATTTGACATTTTGCAACTACAACCTTGTGTTATGGATTTATGATACATGTTTTGATTTAAAAAATGTGATATTGTTGACGTTTTACTGTTTTTCTATGCTGAGATAAATAAAATAGAAAATTGAACGTAAAAACATATATTTTCAGTGATTTTAGTGTTAAGCAGTAATAATGAAAAAAATATATATCTGAGCTACCCCAGTTTTTTATTTATATAACGCCATGAGTATAGTGCTTTATGTCTGTATATGACCTTAGCAGGTCATATGAATCTTTAAGGGTGTGAAAAAAGGGCTCAAGATGGCAGCATTTTCAATATGAAGCTAAGATCAAAACCACAGGGACATGACCCCAAACTAGAAGGAGGAAGGTTAAAAACTAATTTTAGAAAGTATTATTTTACCAGAAGAATAGTTGATGCTTGGAATTAGACTTCCAGATGAGGAAGTGAGACAGTAATCGGTAAGTGGATTCAAAAATGCTTAAGACAAACACAAATCTATATTCAGACAAAAAGTATTTGGTATTTTTCTGCTGTCACTCTTCCATGCCTCTATGTTGACAAATACAGAAGAAGGAACTTTCCATTGGTGTGTCTGCTGGTCTAAGGACAACCCCACAGGAACCTTATGATACATATAGCTATATACATAAATGTTTTGAAAATGTTTTTCTGAAACTGTATTGTGTTAAGTAACAACGTAAATTATTTTTTGCTGGAGTTCTTTTTTAACAGACAAACTTCATGTATGATAAGATCTGCTGCCTTACTTTTCAGACACATCTCTTCCATTTAAAGTGTGTAATTCTGTTCATCAGCAAGTATTTGCCAGTAAAAAGAAGTCAATAAAATGCTCTGAAACTGACATATCCCATTATTATTCCATCAAAAAACCTCTGCACTAATTAGTCTTGTTTGCTCGGCATAACCACTAAAATGGCTGTCTAATGCTCTTTCAAAGAGCAAAAGTAATCCTGAAGATTAGCGCTATCTGACAAAAGCACCACTTATTTTACTGTCTCAATTTTATGGTGCAATATTTTAAATTATTGATGTATAACAGAAAAGTAATGTTTTTGTTTTTTGATCAGGGTGTGTTGAACAACTTGGGTCCTGTATACTGGAGCATTGATATCCAGTGCTTGTGTGTACAGAGGCCCACGAGCTGCACAGAGATGGAAGAAGACATATACTGCAGACGGTTTCACATACACTACAAATTATCCATATATAATAGTGATTCGAAAAGATTGTTTATTTGTAAAACTACATTTGAGATAATATATAACATAAAAAATGTTCCAGGTACAGGAAATGCCTATTGTGTACAGCATGCTTAGTTAATGTGTATTTAAACCCAAAAAACAGAGAAGGTATGCAGTTCACAACACATTGTGCTACTGTGTTCCTAGTCTGTAAGGGGCTGTTGCTTATCTAACAGATACTAAAATAGGAATCAATTAGAGCAGTAAAGACCAAGTAGGAAAAATCTATTGGAGTTTTACAGACTAAAGGAGAATAGGGATGAGCTTTATGTTTGAGTCGAACATGAGTTCGACTCGAACATTGGCTGTTCGCCATTCGCCGAACAGCGAACAATTTGGGCCGTTCGCGGCAAATTTGAAAAGCTGCAGAACACCCTTTAAAAGTGTATGGGAGAAATCTAAAGTGCTAATTTTAAAGTTTTTCTTTTAAAAGATATTTTTATTAGGTTTAAGACAAACCAACAAACAGAAAGAAACACATACAAAAAAACAACAACAATACCACCAGACAACCTGGTCATAAACATTAGGCAATACACACAAAGCAGAGGTCCAGACATTAGAGATGCCTGAGGCATGGCCCATCAATGGTCAAGCAAGAGTAGTACAATCAGTGCTGGGAGAGGGTTGGTGGACTAGCCAACCATCTACCCCAAATTTTGTGAAAGGTTTTGCTCCATTACCGGAGTTCAAAAGTAAGTATATACATCGGGATAGCGTCATTAATACGTTTTAACCAGAGGAATTTCAGAGAGGTCTGTGCGCCCTTCCAGGGCAGTAAAATAGCTTTTTTAACATAGAAGAAGAGTATACGGAGCAGTCTCTTGGCATGTGATGATAGGTATAATTCGCCAAAAATGCCTAATAGGCAGTTCTTGGTGTGGATAATGTTTGGGAGGCCTAGCGCCGATGAGATGAAAGCACCCACTTCTTCCCAGAAGTCCCGAACTGCCGGGCATGACCAGAAGCAGTGTAGGAAATTGGCCTCTTGGCCACAGCCACAGAAACAGGCAGCCGAGGGCAGGAGACCCATCTTGTGTAACCTAGCCAGGGGGGGGTGGGTTTGATGAAAAAATTTGACCTGCATGATGCGGTCCCGGGAAGCAATAACAGAGGTTTTATACGTATCACTAAATTCTGACCAGTCCTCGTCTACCAGGGAGATGTCCACAGAGGTCCATTTTACCTGAGCTTTGTGAAACCTGGGGTTAAAGTCAGTCATTAGGGCTGCATAATAGAGACAAGTTTAGTGGGATCTGGCTGTCTGAGTAGTTTTTCCAATGGGGGCAGGTCAGTGGGATCATCCAGGGAGCCAAACTGGGCACGAATAGCATGCCTGAGCTGGTAGTAATAAAATAGGTACGTTCCTGGTAGATCGAAGTCTAAACATAGCTGAGAAAAAGATTTAAAGCCCTGAGCGTTGTACAGGTGGCATAAATATTTAACCCCCCTGGAATACCAGCGATTGGGATCAGGAAGGGAGCATAGTTCCTGCAGATTAGGGTTAAACCACAGGGGTTTCCTGCCCCAGGGGACATGTATGAATGCAAAAAAAAAATTCAAAAACGTCAGTTTTTTCGGGAGCAGTGATTTTAATAATGCTTAAAGTGAAATAATAAAAGTGAAATATTCCTTAACATTTCTGACCTATAGTATGCCTGTAAAGTAGCGCATGGTTTCCGTGTTTATAACAGTCTCTGCACAAAATTACATTTTTAAAGGAAAAAAAGTAATTTAAAACAACTCGCAGCTATAATGAATTGTTATAAAAGAGCTGTCATACAGCTTGCGTGTCATTCAGCCGGGAGCCTCCAGTGTAAGCGGGACTGGGATTGTAAAAGGATTATGGCACTGGAGTTTTTTTATTAAATGACATGTCCCAACTTGGTGTGTGTGTGTTTTTTTTAACATTTTGACACTTTTTTTGTGAAATGGTTGAAGGCATGTCGTCTGGTACGGTTCAGGAGGGGGGGGTCTCTCTCGTCCCTCCTCTTTTCCTGCAGCCTGCCAGGTTGTGTGCTGGGATAAGGGTCTGGTATGTATTCTTGGGGGGAACCCCATGCCATTTTATTTATTTGGCGCAGGGTTCCCTTTAATATCCATACCAGACCTGAAGGGCCTGGTAATGGAATTTGGGGGGACCCCCATGCATTTTATTTCTTTTTTTAATGACTTTCAATTACTTTTATCTGTATTGCTGGGACACGACAATTCATTATAGCCGCGAGTAGTTTTAAATGACTTTTTTTTTCCTTTTAGAAATGTCATTTTGTCTCACCAAAGTATTGGCCAACAGACTCATGAAGGTTTTGCCATCCCTTGTCAATCTCCAACTCCCACCTGATGAGACTGCCTCCCGGGTCTTGGTGTCCCTGGACATCGAAAAGGCTTTCGATACTGTCCGATGGTCCTATATGATGCAGGTTCTGGAGGGCTTTGGCTTTGGCCCTACTTTCCGGAAATGAATCGGCTTATTATACAGGGCCCCTACGGCCCGTATCAAATTAAATGGCAGGCTTTCGGCCTCCTTCCCGAATAGGAGGGGGACAAGGCAGGGGTGTCCTTTGTCCCCTGCGTTGTTTGCCCTGGTGATGGAGCCCCTGGCTGAGGCCTTGCGGAGGTCGAGCGAGGTGTCTGGCATACGGGTGGGCTCGGTGGTCGAGAAACTGGCATTGTACGCAGATGATTTAATCCTCTTTCTCAGGGACTCTGGTCCCTCGCTCACCGGGCGAGTCAGCTCCTGGACAGTTTTGCGACTCTTTCTGGCCCCCGAGTCAACTGGAACAAATCGCTTATTTTACCCATAGACCCCGGGGGTGGGGAGGTTGAGGGATCCTACCTCACCTCTGCAGTGGGCTGACACCATAAGATACCTAGGGATTAATATCTCTTCCAATACCCAGGACTTCATTAAACTTAACTTGTCCCCGGTGCTGCAATGGTGTAAATTAAAACTGAAGGCTTGGTCGAATCTCCCATTATCTCTTAAAGGGAGAATCAACTTAATTAAAATGAAGCTACTTCCGGTCCTGTTGTATATCCTGCGGCACTCTCCGGTCTGGATTCCCGAATCTCTCTTCCGGCAGCTGGACTCCTCAGTGGCTTCCTCCTTGTGGCAATCTCGCCCGGCTAGATTCAGCAAGAAGATACTGCGTAGGCTGTGGACACAGGAGGGACTTGCCTGCCCAGAATTTCACGCCTACTACCTAGCAGCAATGCTCACCCATGCACATAACTGTCTGGTGTCGGACGATACTAATGCATTAGTTGTCCTGGAGGCAGCGGACTTGGGATCCTTTGAGGCCCTTCACAATGCCCTCTATAGGGTGTCGGGGGGTTCCCAGGTACCTTTAACATTGGCTATGAAAGCGACTGTTAAGGCATGGTACACGGTAGTGATCAAACCTAATTTGGTGAAGGCCAGATGGTCCCCTAATACACCACTCTGGTGTAATCCAAGGCTGCGGGAGTTCCACTCTCTGCAGGACCCGGTTTGTGGGCCAGCAAGGGCATCAGGTATTTGAACGATATATGTGATGAGTTAGGGTTATTTACTTTTGACAGGCTTAAACACAAAGTCCAGCTCCCGAACTCTTTCTTTTTCAGATTCCTGCAGCTCCAACATGCCTTTAATTCACAATTCGGGTCGGTCCAGCTTCGGCTGGAACCTGATGACTTGGAGACTCTCCTAGGTGATGCTGATCTCTCCAAGCCGTTATCCCAAATTTACCGAGCACTCCTGCCGTCCGTCCAGGTTAGTATGGATGGTCTGCGTGGTTTGTGGCGGGCGGAGGTGCAGGAGCTGGATGATGAAGACTGGGAAGATATGTGGGACTATCCATTCCAGCAGCTGGTTGCTACTAGGGACAAATTAATCCAATTCAAAATCCTCCACAGGATCTACTACACGCCCCAGCGCCTTCATCGCATATACGCGGCCTTGTCGGCCGGCTGCAGCAGGTGCTCTGGCACTCCAGCGGACTTCACGCATATATTCTGGGATTGCCCACAGATTCAGGACTTTTGGTGGGAGGTAACTCAATTTATCCACAGCCTAACCACCATCCCTATTCCCCTGACAATTAGTGTCTGCCTCCTTGGCCTGGTGGAACAGCTGGCGTTTGCCAAGGCAACACGTACTCTAATAGGTATCCTTCTTTTTTATGATTTATGAAAAAAATTCAGTTTTTAAAACTTTTTTTATGATTTTTTATGACAATACCTTGCATATTAACCTTTAAAAATTAGCAATTTTGATTTTTCATGTTTGTGTCCCATAGACTTTAACTGTGTTCGCATGTTAGAACACATTTTTTGCCTGTTCGCATGTTCTGCTGCGAACTGAACCAGGGGGTGTTCGGCTCATCCCTAAAGGAGAAGAATCAATTGGACCTATTAAAATGACTTAAAGGATAAGTATGGCCAAAGCTTTTTTGGTCCTACTTCTTCTATGGATCACAGGAGTGCAGTTCATTTAGCCAGCTGTCAGTTGATGTCATCAGCCGGTCCAGCCTTGGGAAATATCTGACTTTACATTAGGGATCCATCAAGATGCCTGAACCAACAGCTGTCTCAGCCTTTTAGCTGTGCCTGAGACTGAGCCAGCTGCTCCCTCCCCTTCCCAGCCCAGCGCTCCAGTGAGCACTGGAAGGGCAGCGACTGACAGCCACGGATCTCTGCTCAGAGCGGAGGGGAGAACTGAGAGGCTAGCTGTGTTTAATTGCTCAGTTCTCATTTCAGCAGCAGGGGACAGATGCAACATCAGATCGATGCTGCATCCACTACGTTTTTTTTACATACTCCATACTTCTCTTTTAACTGCCTAAAGCCGACCATATTACATCAGGCCCCCTCCTCCACACCTAAACATGGCCATTGGCTCCTGCTGCTGTTGGAAGGAGCATGGAGCGGGGCAGAGCCATGATCTGTGTGTCTCATAGACCCACAGAGGCGGCTCGGCAGCGAGCATGCACTCAGCAAAGGCCAGGAGCGCTGGCGGGAAATCCAAGAAGAGGAGGATCGGGGCTGCTCTGTGCAAAACCATGACACAGAGTAGGTAAGTATGACATGTTAGAAACACTTTAAAGTGTAAAAATAAATAATGAAGAGAAAAGTATATGCTTACCTTACACCCAGCTTCTACAAGGGTGAGGGTGACATGATATACTTCCAAGGCAATTCTGATCTGATTGGTAGTAGTTGTAATAAACTTCGTAGCACTGACTTTTTACATTAAACGTTATATATAAGACAGAAACATCAAGAACCATGCAGTAAATATGGTTTAGAATAGCCCTCCTGCATCTGAACCAGTCGTTTTCATATTACTAACCAAAGGGAGAGGGGTGGACTGATGTATTAAAGCAATTGTAAGAGAACTGTCAGAGCTGTCCCCTCGAGTGCGCGGCGACGCGCGCGCACATGCGCGCGTTTGCGGGCGAACTCGTGGCAGTGTGCACGCACGTGCACGGGAGCGCGCCCGCGCGCCCTTGGCGCCAAACGGCCTATTTAAAGGGTGCACTGACCCCAGCCTAGTGCTGACGGATCTAAGCTATTCTGGTCCCTGTTTCCTGTGCCTGTTCCTGCGTTCCTAACTTCCTGTTACTGAACCTCGGCTTCCTTGACCTCGCTTTGGATTTGCTTCTTCTCTGATTCCTGGTTTCTGATCTTGGCTTCCCACGTGACCCTGCTTTCTGCCCGATGACTTTGTGCCTTGCTGCCCGCTCGTTGCTGAACCCGGCTTCCCATGTGACTACGCACCTGTCTCCTGTTTGTTCCGCTGCTCTTCCCGGGTACCTGCGACTTGGTCTCTGCAACCTGCTGCGACTGTCTACTTCCCAAGATTCGCATCACCTGCTGTGGGCTTCTGGAATTACATCTGCGGGCACTCGTGTCTCCCCTGGCCCTTGGTTTCCCCTGTCTCCACTCTCAGTGGGACCAGGGCCGGAGATTCAAGAGAGGCTGACCTTGTCACTTCAGACTTCACCTAGGTACGTGACAGTATCCGTCAGCCATCAATGGAGTCTGAAAGGGAGGCCTTTTCTTTCAAAGACATTTGCCAATCCCTCTCGGCACTTGCCCACACAGTACAGAATCTTCAGACAGATCTGAATCGGATGGAAGGTCAGCTTTGGGATCAGCCTGTTTTCTCTCCTGCTGTTGCGAACTCTTCAGTTCAAACGGACTTCAGTCTGTGCTGTGTGACCGCCACGCCTCCTGAGCCCAGAGTGCCATTGCCTGAGCCTTTTCCTGGAAATCGCAAACAGTTTCGTACCTTCCGAAATGCCTGTGAACTGTATTTTTCCTTGCTACCCCAAACCTTCTCTTCCGAAGACACCAAGGTGGGGTTCATCATCACCTTGCTACTTGGAGAGCCTCTTTCCTGGGCCCATCACCTTCGGGAGCAACAAGACCCGGCCCTGGCAACCACGGACTCTTTCTTCTCTGCCATGTCCCAGCTGTATGCCGACCCGTTCCTCCAGCAATCGGCGGAATCCACACTCGGTAGACTCCAGCAAGGCCCAAGGGCTGTAGAAGATTATGTGTCAGACTTTCGTGTTCTGAGTATGGATACTCGGTGGAATAGAGCTGTTCTCCACCATCAATTTAGTCGTGGACTTTCTGATCCATTAAAAGATGAATTAGCACGCGTGGGAATACCCACCTCCCTGGAAGATTTGATTAATCTTGTCATTCAGATTGACCGTCAGTTACAAGAAAGGCAATCAGAGAGGACCAAGACCAAGCCATCTGCATTTCTCAGCCCCGATTCTTCAATGTCCATCAAGAATAAGGAGCTCCACGAACCCTCACGTGGAAGTTACCCGAGACCAGCTCTGTCTTCTTCAGAACGCCTCCGGCGACTACGAAACAGACTATGCTTGTACTGTGGGGGGACTGGTCACCTTATTCAGACTTGTCCCGTGAAACCTCCCAAGTCTGCCTCCCTGTCGCCCCACATGATGCATCTCCCTGGAAGGGGCCCGAGCCACCTCTCCTTAACACTTCAGCTACAGTTACCAGAAAAGACTGTTCTTGTACCTGCTATTATAGACTCGGGGGCTTGCAGTTGCTTTGTGGATGTTACGTTCGCTACCTTACACCAATTACCCCTATGCTCCAAGAGGCAGGGGTTTATCGTCCATTTAGCAGATGGTTCTGGGCTAAAGTCTGGACCAGTAACTCAAGAGACTATACCTATTCCCTGCCGTGCTGCCTCTGGTCATCTGGAACTCCTTTGTTTAGATGTGATTGCTTCTCCAATGTTCCCTATAATCCTGGGGCTACCCTGGCTAAAAGCCCACAACCCCCATATAGACTGGGCCTCTGGACAAGTCTCCTTCACATCCGATTATTGTCAGGTACAATGTTTTCCAGAAAGGATCTGTAACTCTACTCCCCTTCTCAGTATCTGTCCGGACCCTGAAACTGTAAAATTAGTACCTGTTGCCTACCATGAATTCTTGGATGTGTTCAATAAGAAAAGTGCAGATACCTTGCCCCCACACAGGACTTATGACTGCCCTATCGAACTTTTACCCGTATCCGAGATTCCTTTCGGTCGAATCTACCCGCTTTCAGAACCTGAACTAGAAGCCCTGCGCAAATATATAGACGAAAGTCTGGAAAAGGGGTTCATTCCACATTCTTCCTCACCTGCAGGAGCTGGTATTTTCTTTGTCGAAAAGAAGGACCACTCTCTAAGACCCTGTATTGATTATCGGGACCTTAATAAAATCACTGTCAAGAACCGGTACCCACTTCCGCTGATTCCTGAATTGTTCCAGAGGCTGCGGTGAGCACAGATATTTTCCAAACTCGATCTTAGGGGTGCTTACAATTTAGTCCGGATCAAAGAAGGACATGAATGGAAAACAGCCTTCAGAACACGCTTCGGGCATTTTGAGTATCTGGTTATGCCCTTCGGGCTCTGCAATGCCCCGGCCACCTTCCAACACTTGGTAAATGATGTATTTCGGGACTTTCTTGATCTGTTTATCATAGTCTATCTCGATGACATTCTCATGTTCTCTGAAACGATTGAACTACACCGTTCCCATGTGAAGAAGGTCTTGAGTAGACTCCGTGAACATCACCTCTATGCCAAGGCTGAGAAGTGCGACTTCGAAAAACGTACCATACAGTTTCTTGGACTCGTCATCTCTGCTGACGGCATTTCCATGGATCCCCAGAAGGTTGCTGCAGTTCTAGAATGGCCGGCTCCTACTGACAGGAAGGCAGTGCAGAGGTTTGTGGGTTTTGCTAATTTTTATAGAAAATTTATTAAGAATTTTTCTGGCATAATCTCGCCTATTACCCAACTAACGAAACAGCATGTTTCTTTCCGATGGACTCCTGAAGCACAAGTATCATTTGAACAATTAAAGACTCTGTTCACTTCGGCTCCCATCCTGAAGCAACCTGATCCGTCCCTGGCCTATGTTTTGGAGGTGGACGCTTCCGAAAGTGCCGTTGGGGCCATTCTGTCGCAGCGACAAGGTCCTAAATCCTTATTACATCCTGTAGCCTTTTTCTCCAAAAAGTTGAATCCTTCTGAGAGGAACTACGATGTTGGGGATCGGGAACTATTAGCCATTAAAGCTGCACTCGAGGAGTGGCGTTATTTGTTGGAAGGAGCCGCCCACCCTATTCTCATATTCACTGACCATAAGAACTTGGAATATTTGAGGACAGCCAAGAGACTAAGACCCCGGCAGGCAAGATGGGCATTATTCTTCTCCCGTTTCATATTCCACATTACCTTCCGTCCTGGTTCTAAAAATGCCAAACCAGATGCGCTTTCGCGCATGTTCCATGAGTCAATTCAACTTTCAGAGCCAGACACCATTCTGCCAGCCAAGAACTTTCTTCTTCTTCAGTCAGACCTGATGTCCCAAATAAAGACGGATGTGGCAGAGCATTCCCCATCTCCAGATTTATCTCTCCAGTTTAAAGATGGGCTCTACTATCACAAGGAACAAATCTTTGTCCCGGAACAGCTCAGAGTCTCTGTTCTCAAACGGTGTCACGATCATCTCCTGGCAGGCCATTTTGGTATCCACAAGACTATAGACTTAATTTCCCGTTCTTTTTGGTGGCCCGACCTGATACAGGACTGTAACAAATATGTAAGATCCTGTGCGACATGTCTGCGCTGCAAGACCAGCCGTGCCAAAACTTGTGGTCTACTGGAAAGCCTTCCAGTGCCTGAGAAACCCTGGAGCATGATCTCTATGGAATCTATTGTAGAACTTCCCCCGTCTGAGAACTTCACCTCTATTTTTGTTGTGGTAGACCGTCTGACCAAGATGGCACACTTTGTCCCTTTACAGGGCACCCCTTCTGCCGCCGAGACGGCTTCCACATTCATCAAAGAAATAGTGAGATTGCATGGGATCCCTGACAACATTGTCTCTGACCGTGGGGTGCAGTTCACCTCCAGATTTTGGAGGTCCCTGTGTAAAGCATTAAACATTGAGCTCCGTCTGTCCACTGCTTACCACCCCCAGACTAATGGACAGACGGAGAGAACTAATCAAACCCTGGAGCAGTACCTGCGGTGCTTTTCCTCCTTCTCTCAGGATGACTGGTCTTCCCTTCTCCCACTGGCGGAGTTCGCATATAACAACTCTATCCACTCTGCCACCAAGCAATCACCCTTTTTCGCCAATTATGGCTATCATCCCTCCTTTTTGCCTGAACTGCCTGTTGAGTCCTCCGTACCTGCTGTACAAGACAGACTGGACTTTTTTAACACTAACAATAAATTACTCCAGGATACCATCTCTAAAGCTCAAGCGAGTAACAAAAAGTTCTTTGACAAGAAGAAGAGAGGTAACTAAAATCTGGAACCAGGAGACAAGGTCTGGTTGTCTACTGCAAATTTAAAGCTGAGATGTCCCTCCAGGAAACTTGGACCAAAGTTTTTAGGGCCTTTCCCAGTTAAAAGGAGAATTAACCCTGTGGCTTTTGAGCTAACTCTACCTAGGAACCTGAAAATTCATCCGGTATTCCACATCTCCCTACTAAAACCAACAGTGCCTAACCCATTTTCCAATCGGGATCCGGAAAGCCCTCCTCCACTTCTTGTCGAAGGCAACGAGGAGTATGAAGTCGAAGCTGTTCTGGATTGCAAGACCAAGAGGGGTCAAACTCAATTCTTAATTAAATGGAAGGGTTATGGTCCGGAAGAGAACTCTTGGGAACCAGCTTCCAATGTGCATGCCCCACAAAAGATTCGTGCCTTTTTCCAGCGCCATCCGGAAAAGAAACGCCTGAGGGGCATCCGGAGGCTGCCCGTAGGGAGGGGGCAATGTAAGAGAACTGTCAGAGCTGTCCCCGCGAGTGCGCGGCAACGCGCGCGCGAACTCGCGGCAGTGTGCGCGCGCGTGCACGCGCACGTGCACGGGAGCGCGCCCGCGTGCCCTTGGCGCCAAACGGCCTATTTAAAGGGTGCACTGACCCCAGCCTAGTGCTGATGGATCTCAGCTATTCTGGTCCCTGTTTCCTGTGCCTGTTCCTGCGTTCCTAACTTCCTGTTACTGAACCTCGGCTTCCTTGACCTCGCTTTGGATTTGCTTCTTCTCTGATTCCTGGTTTCTGATCTCGGCTTCCCACATGACCCTGCTTCCTGCCCGATGACTTTGTGCCTTGCTGCCCGCTCGTTGCTGAACCCGGCTTCCCATGTGACTACGCACCTGTCTCCTGTTTGTTCCGCTGCACTTCCCGGGTACCTGCGACTTGGTCTCTGCAACCTGCTGCGACTGTCTACTTCCCAAGATTCGCATCACCTGCTGTGGGCTTCTGGAATTACATCTGCGGGCACTCGTATCTCCCCTGGCCCTTAGTTTCCCCTGTCTCCACTCTCAGTGGGACCAGGGCCGGAGATTCAAGAGAGGCTGACCTCGTCACTTCAGACTTCACCTAGGTACGTGACAGCAATTCCTGAATGTAAAACTGAAGTACTGCACAAGTAGGCTATGCTACCTGTATAAAATTCAATTTTAATGGAATTATACCTTTAATTCTTAGAGCAGTCTACAGTGCTTTCATGGTTACATAGCCAACATTGAAAGCCTTATGTCCATCATGTTCAATTAAAAAAAAAAAAAGATCAATAACCAAAATAGGGATGTCAAGAGTTAAAAACTATTTCAGAGCTAATGAACAAATAAATCAAACCAACCAGACTTGATTCAATTTTAAATCCATCATATTTGACTCCTGCAGGAGACACCATCTGTATAATCACTCTGTCACCTTGTGTTAATGGCAGCCTCAAAGCTTCTCTGATGCTTTACCTAATAATACAATATTCCATGACGTCAAGCAAGGCTGGACATACCAGCTGATTTGTCTCCATGATATTAATGACTAAATTTGATCTGGACTTAGAACTTTATATTGTGTTCTGTTCAATCTACCATCCTGAACAAAGCTTGCAGTTTTATGTACAGGAACACATACAGTAGTCGTTCCTGGCAGCATGTAAAGTATGTCTCAGTTTTCTTCTATATTTTTCTACATAAATAGAATATCATAGTAACAGCTAGGCTAGCCTTTATTTTTATCCTCTCATTAGAGTTATATGTAAACTGTAAATGCAATGCATACACATTAGATAGTGTTGCTTCTCCACGTTTAATTAGAAACAAGCTATCATGTATCCAGTTATTACCCTGTGAATGTTGTTTAAAAATCCTGAACAATATTATTTTATGCACCCTACAGTGTTGGTATGTGATTTCTTAACGCAAACGTCGGTCTTTCTAAAGCGTAATCCATTCACATGTTACAATAAGATTGTACAACCTTGTTGGGAGGGCTCCCTAGCGTTTGGGTCGTTTAGCTAGTTCCTGGACCTACAGAGAGGCCCTTTGCACAGAAACGTTGTTGTTGCTGAAGCATCACCGTCCACTAGCTTCTAGTACAGCCACTTATAGATTCTCTTTACATACTCTAAAGGCCCATACACACGATCAGAAAATCGAAAATTGTACAATAATCTGATCATTAGTATACAACCTTTGTTTTCCAAAGGAACAAACGGGAACATTTTTCTAGTACAATAACACATCATACGAGTTTCATCAGTACAGTTTTCGTACTAAAATACATTACATCACTTCCAAATTTATATTCTGTCGTATGAGAATTTTCGTTTTCGATGTGGAGCCCAAAAAAAAAAAGATAATTTGTTTGATAATCTCATTAAGTGCACTAGGCTTTAGCCTAGAAAAGAGCACTTCACACTTTAACATGGAAGTCTCATTTACTACAATGGTCGAGATTTAATTAACAAATGGTGCCCCTCAAATGAGTCCTTACTTACCTACATCTTGTGTACTGTTTTTCTTTTTCTCTAATTCTTCTCTTTCTCCACCCTGTGGTTACCCTCCTTTAGATTTATTAAATAACTCTGTAGTGCAAAGGCTTGCTTAATTGAAATAATTTGTTTGGTAGGCATTCTTAAGGTATTAGCTATGCCTTTAATAATGGCAGAGTTGATGGTATAAATTCATAATGCATAGTTAGCCTTAGCGGTGTAAGTGATTTCTGAATTCCCAAGGAATCCTTAATTTATGAATAAGTTCCTTATTTTTGGAACTACAAGGAAGTGATGATAAGCATGGCTGTTTAGGAAGGCATAGTTGTACTTTATAGAAATTAATGTCATGCTTTTGATTAATTTTCTCTTACCTAATACCTTTTATAGTTCCTTAATTTATCTCTGCCACCATGCCATAGCAGTCATGCTCTATGTCTTACCCTAACAAGAGCTAACAAGAGTGAAATACCTGTATCCATGTTCATGTTGTAAGGCTTTATCTGCAGCAATTTTTCAAACATGGAATGTTTCCTTTTCTTTTTTTTTACAGATTTGTAATTGCCTTGCTAAATACTCAAATCTTTTTTTGAAGGTAATACTATATTTTTTGGGCAAAAGAAAAATCTCTACATATTTTTGTGCACAAAACAACAGTGAAATAAAAAGCTTGACAAGGAAGGCCTGGCTATAATAAAAAAAATAGAGGAGTCCTTCCTGAATTCAGCTAGTACAATTATTGATGACCACTCTGCCCTATTGATTAGTGTGCTCTTTGATAGTGATGATTATTATGGTGATAAGGTCACAGTTATTGGAAACTTGTTGGAGAGTGACGTAAGGCTGTAAATGTTGACCAAGCGGGTATAAACCATTAAAAGCATTATGGGCTTTGTGTAAGGACTCACTACAGTCATAAATAACAGCGGATATCATCACAAGCTTATGTTATGCGTAACGCTCATTAACATAACATGAGGTGTATGGTGAAAGTAATTTTATTTTTTTATTGTAGACATACAGTATATTATGTTCCTGTTTTAGAACAAATATAACTTATATACGAATCTTATAGGGATTAAATACTTATCTCACCTTATAAATATCAAGTGTAAAGTATAGTCTTTCCGATGGTTTCAGAGATCAGCCGAGCTGTCCCTGAATATTTCCGAGGCTCCCCGGTGCCCCCACCTCTGGCCACATGCGGTATTGCATGCCATAGAAGTCAGTGGCCCAGATTCAAGAAGCACTTGCGCCCGCGAAACTATAGTTGCGCGGCACAAGTGCTTACTTGCTCCGGTATAACGAGTGCTCCTGATTCAGGAACCTCGTTACACCGAATGCAGCCTAGGATGTGATAAACATAAGCCTCCTTATGCCTTCACATCCCAGGCTGCATTCTTGCGTTGGCCGCTAGGGGGCGCGGCCTTTGTGATCGGCGTGTAGTATGCAAATTGCATACTACCACCGATTCACAAAAGTTGCGCGGGCCCTGCCTACGCAAGGTACGGAGTTTCCGTACGGCGCCTTTAGCATAAGGTTGCTCCTGCTAATAGCAGGCGCAGCCAATGCTAAAGTATAGCTGCGCCTCCCGCTCGCGACGTTCAAATTTAACGTCGTTTACGTAAGTGAACCGTGAATGGAGCTGGACGCCATTCACGTTCACTTACAAGCAAATGACGTCCTTGCGACGTCATTTGCCGCAATGCACGTCGGGAAAGTTTCCCGACGGAGCATGCGCTGTTCGCTCGGCGCGGGAGCGCGCCTAATTTAAATGATTCCCGCCCCCGGCGGGATCATTTACATTAGGCAGCCTTGCGCCCGGCTGCTTAGCATATTGCCCGCGCAATTTACGGAGCAACTGCTCCGTGAATCGCGGGCAAAGCGCAATATTTGCGTGGGCGCAGAGAAAAAAATTTGCTCTTTGCCCACGCAAATATTGCGCGATTCTACTTGAATCTGGGCCAGTGTTATTTTTGTTTCCATTGACTTCTATGGGGAAACTCGCTTTGCTATGCGAGTGCTTTGGATTACAAGCATTTTCCTGGAACGGATTATCCTCATAATCCAAGGTTCCACTGTATACTGAAGTTGGGCACACTGTGTAATTTATTTTATGAAGCAGCGCTCCTTTTTACTTGAATGTTGTTAGTGTGAGAACACATTGAGGTGTTAGCAGAAGCTTCCAATAGATCTGATATATTTTAGGCAGCACATGAGAATTTGTTCTTTTGTTTGCCCTATAAATAGACAATTTCTTCAAACATTTAAAATAAGACACTTTCTGGGCTCTACTTAGCATAATGTCAATACGTCAGTACCTAGGCCACCAAGTCTCAAGTTTAAAGATCACCTTACATGGTCCTATCTGAATACACAATCTTTGTACAATCAACTTTAGCTTTACTTAAACTATTTTGATAGGAAGACCTTCCAAAATGATTCCATCAATCTGTACTCAATCAAGCAGGCTCTTGCACTACATAGGTGTTGCCAGTTCTAACAGGGATTGTATATTGAGATTGTAACCTGGTGAGTTTCATAGTCTGTAATCATTTTGTTCTTATTTTGGTCCATCTTCTGTTTGAACATTTGTAACTAAATAAATCAAATGAACAACAATATACTTCAATATACTTCAGAAACATTTAATTATCTCTTCCTTCCATTTTTTAACCGATTGTGTCCGAGCCAATTCTGACATTTTCTTGCAAGAAAATTACATACAGCCCCAAAAAAAACGTAAGGCCCTGGAAATTAAAATGATTGTTGTTGCAATTTTTTATGTCACATAAAATTTACACCCTGGTTTATCAAAGACAAATTTTTCAGGAAAAAAATCACAATGTAATGAATTTTAGTGGGCACAAACACAATATAATACAATTTTTTGGGCAAAATATAAACGTTGATGTTACACTGAGTAAATAGATACCTAATATATCACACTTTAACATTGCCTACGCCCGTGGAATGGAATGGTGACAAACTTTGGTATGTTAAATTATCCATAGGTGAGGTTTTAAAAGCATCATTAAAGGGGTTGTAAAATTTCAATTTTTTTCACCTTAATGCATCCTATGCATTAAGGTGAAAAAACATCTGATGCTTACAGGCCCCCCAGGTCCCCCTGTTTACTTACCTAAGCCCTCGAAAGTCCCGCATTGTGAACACACTGGCTTCTCGGCTCTTCATTGGATAGATTGATAGCAGCGCAACCATTGGCTCGTGCTGCTGTCAATCAACTCCAATGACGAGAGTGCCAGGGGCGGGGCCAAGTCCTGTAGTTGGCGGCTATGGATGCCGAATACAGGCCTCGGGAGCGCGCCCGCAAGGTATCCCCTCGGGAAAGCACTTCCCAGGGGGGTTAGCTGATGCTGGGAGGAGCCGAGACAGTCGCAGAGGGACCCCAGAAGACGAGTTTCGGGGCCACTCTGTGCAAAACGACATGCACAGCGGAGGTAAGTATGATTTTTTTTTAATGGAACCTTTAGTTACCCTTTAATAGAATTATTACTTTGACTCTGAAATTCATGGCAATACCTCACATGAGTGGTGCGATCATGTTTACATATGTGTGTGGGACCTATGTGCATGTTTGCCTTGGCATGTAATCACAGGGGGATAGGGGTGCTCAATTTTTGTTTTTTTATGTATTTTATTTAAATGTTTTTTACACTGTTTCTTTATTTTTTATTTAACTTTATTGCTATCACAACGGACAAACAAAATCTCTCTAGACCTCTCCTGTGCCCTTAAAAGCAGCCGATCAAACCAAGATCAGTTGCTGTTACTAGCTTGTAAATAAACAAACCGAAACAGGAAGTGACAAAATCCTTGTCGCTTCCAGTTTCTTTGGTCAAAGAAGAGATCAGAGAATGGAAGTTCAAGCTGCTACCGGCTCCTGCTGCTGTCAATTACAGCCAGTGAGCCAATGAGGAGAGAGCGAGGGGCTGGGCCGAGCCATGCTCTGTGTGTGAATGGATACAGAAGCAATCTTGCTTGAGTGCCCCCATAGCCAGAGGCTTGCTACTGGGGACATTCAACAGGGGGAGGGAGGATCCAGGACCGCCAGCGGGGGGCCCAAAAAGAAGAGGATCGGCACTGCTCTGTGCAAAAACACTTATTTCATTTAGAATCACTTTAATCATAGCAGATTTTGCATATTTGTTACTGATGCCTTTACTGGTGTCTAAGCTTGGCAAACTTCTCTAGTATGGTGTACACTTACTTGGTGAATAATTGCATTCCTAGTCATGTCTTACAGTACCAAGTTTAAAGTGAGGCTGTGCTTTTCCTATTCCCCTGAAGCACCTTATACTCTATATAATGTACACCACCAGTATCTTCTCCATTGAAATCAATTGAACCAAAAATGCATCGTTTTGCTTTTCAAAAAGTCCCTGACCCTTTCCAAAAACACAGTGGCTGAAAAAAGCATAGATGTGATCGTGTCTCATAAGAAACTATGTTAAATGGACTGTTTCTGCAAAAAGTACTAAAAAAAACACATAGGTGTGAACCAAGCCTTATTCATTAGTACCTTGATAAAGAACAATCGGGGTTGATTTACTAAAACCGGAGAGTGCAAAATCTGGTGCAGCTCTGCATAGTAGCCAATCAGCTTCTAACTTGGAAGCTGATTGGTTTCTTTGAAGAGCTGCACCAGATTCTACGCTCTTCAGTTTTAGTAAATCAACCCTTTCCAGATTTTGCATAGTAAATGGCTTAGTTTGAAAAATACAACCCATAACTATGTTTCTGCTGGTTTCAGGCTCCAATATATGCACAAATTTTAACTACATCCATGCAGAGGACAGCATCAAATACAAGAGACATTTTAAGCGGCATTTCAAACATACTGATTCCATTATGCAGTGCCTGTTTGGCAGCAATGTTTTGTGGCTGACTACAGCTAGTAAGATGTTGAGAACAAAACTAGCATTGTATATGCACCCTCCTTGTCAAAGCTGCTTGTGTTAGGGGTCTATTTGTAGTATAATTTACAGTAACTAAACAGTATATGGGTGACCATCAGAAAATAAATGAACAAAGTAATGAAAATCTTTATTGTATAAAATTGTAATTTCCAGAATGCTTGAAAATTCCTACTGCTAGAGTGTAAAAATATTTGCAAAAGTGGCAGCAGAAAATAAAGGAGAAACAAGGCCATTGCAATGTTCTCTGTAATTATTTTGAGAATGGCAAAGAAGATTTCCCACTTTTTCCAAATACCTACTTGTATATGGACTTCATTTTCAGAAACCATGAATAATATCCAGGCCCGGATTTCTCACAAGGCCACTGAGGCCAGGCCTTGGGGCGGCAGGGCGCCAAGGGGCGGCATGGATTTCCCAGACGCCCATAACATACAGTTAAGGACGTTAAGTTATGGAGGAATCCGTTCGCTCGTTAAGTGATTGTGGCGATGTCGCCGAAATCACTTGTAAGATGTGTGCTCCCGTCCGTCCTCCCCTCCCCCCCCACCCCACATACCTCTCTCTGCTGGCTCTGTCTTCGGAACTCCGTCCTCCCCTCGGCCACCGAGTCTGTCTCCTGTTCCTCCTGCCGATGTATACAGTGAGAGGGGTGAGCTGTGCTCTTCCCATCTCAGCTGTGACATGAGTTCTAGCACAGTGCTAGGACTCCTGTTTTGGAGGTGTCAGGGTCAATAAAGAGAACCTGTCACCTCCAATTGCTATCACACAGGGAATTGTTTTCTCCTGTATGATAGCAAAAAAAGTGAAAAGAAATTGATAAAAAAATAAATAAATAATAAGAAATAATAATTAAATTATACAATAAAAAAGTAATTAAAAAGTAAAGAATAAGAAAAATAATAAGAAAATCATACACAAATAAAAAAAGTAAGCGACAAGCTACAAATAAATAAAAGCAAAAAAAGTGATAAAAAAGTAAAAAAAAGTAAAAAAATATTTGAACTAACCGTGCCGCCCCTGCCATCCGGTTGCCATTCTCAGTTGATTGGGGGGGGGGGTAGTTCGGTTGGCGGGGAGGGGGTACATTGCGGAACCTGGCCTTGGGGCTGCAGGGAGAGTAAATCCGGCCCTGATAATATCTAGGAAACAGACCTCATTTGATTTTTGCCCTCAGCCATTCAAAACTGATATTTCATACATATAAATACATAGGATCTGACAGGTTGTCACCCTCTTAATTATATGGATCTTTAACAGTGGTGAACACTTCCTGTTGGAATTCCTGGGTCTGTCCCCCAAACATCAAGTCTCACTCCATCCTATCTACGTGTAGCACTCTATCCTATCTATGAGTTGTGTCACAGGCTCCTTTCCCTCTGTGTGGTGGCAGCCAGGCAAACAGCAACATTCACTCCTCTGGCTCAGAAAACAGTCCAGGGGTTGCCTTTTTAAAGCGTTTGCAAGGGATTCTTTTTTTTAAATAACAAACTTGTTATACTCACCTACTTTGTGCAATGCTTTTGCACAAAGCACCCCCCGATCCTCTTCCTTTTGGGTCCTCCACCGGCGGTCCTGGCTCCTTCCACCAATAGCAAGTCTGTTGCTATGGGGCACATCAGCATGGCTCTCCCGCACGCTCTGTCCTCATCGGCTCACTGGCTGTGATTGGCAGTAGAAGGAGGCAATGGCTCCTGTTACTGTATGGGCCAATGAGAAGAGAGAGACCCCAGAGAGCCGTTGCTCTTGTTCACATCGCTGGATCAAGATGGGGCTCAGGTAAGTATATGAGGGGGCTGCAACCAGAAGGTTTTATACCTTTGCATAGAATGTATTAAGGTAAAAAAACTTGAACCTTTACAACCACTTAAATTTATGTAATTACAGATTAACTTGATGGCCTTTGGGGAGCTGTGGATTAGAACACTACACAGGAATGTGAGGCCACTCTTTCTTTTGCAGCTGCTTCTTAATACTGTCCGTTGAGAAGTATTACATAAAGTGAACATTACTGAGACATCATTAGCAATGTTCCAGACCAGGTAAGCCTTAACCACTTGCCAACTGTGATACGTATATATACACAGAAGCAGTTTAAATTGTTATACTGGGAGGATGCCTGTGCCAGGCATCATCCTGGTATTGTTTTTCCGAGCCAGCAATTCTGTTTTTTGTAAAGCAATCCTAGCAGCTTATTAGCCACTGGATTGCTTTTACAGGTGGCGTAAGGAGTCGTTCAGGTGCTTTTAGGGCAGAGGAGAGATCTGTGCTCTAATAGACCCCAGATGTCTCAATAAAGTGGACCTGTCACTGCTTTTTGCCATCACACGGGATGTTTACATTCCTTGTGATAGCAATAAAAGAGGACAGTAAAAATACTTTTGAAAAAAATAAATAAAAAATAATAATAAAAAAAGTTTTAAAGCAACTCCATCCCACAGTGCTCATGTGCAAAGGCAAACACATACGTTTTTAAACACTTAAAGACCAGACACTGCAGTTGTACTTTAAGACTTTAATGCCACCCGTGATCATTCCTGAGAGAGACAGAACAGGGATCTGTCAATGTAAACAGACAGATCCCAGTTCTGTCAGGGGAAGATAGACAGAGCTGCTATTCCTAGTAAATAGGAACAGCGATCTGTCTCCTCCTCCAGTCACTACACTACCCCACAGTTAGAAAGACCTCCCTAGGGAGCACTTAACCCCTGGATCACCCCCAGCGTTAACCCCTTCCCTGTCAGTGACATTTATACAGTAATCAGTGGCTATTTTTAGCACTGATCGCTGTTTAAATGTCACTGGTCACAAAAAAGTGTCCGATTTGTCCGCCACAATGTAGCAGTCCCGCTAAAAATCGCTGATCACCGCCATTACTAGTAAAAAAGAAAAAAATTCTCATAATAAAAATGCCATAAATGTATCCCCTATTTTGTAGATGCTATAACTTGTGCAATCCACACAATATACGCTTTTTGTGATTTTTTTTTACCAAAAATAGGTAGAAGAATACATATCGGTCTAAACTGATGAAAAAATTTGTGTTACATTTTGTTCGGGGATATTTATTATAGCAAAAAGTAAAAAATATATATTTTTTTCCAAAATTTTCTTTTTTGTTTATAGCACAAAAAAAAAAATGCAGAGGTTATCAAATACCACCAAAAGTAAGCTCTATTTGTGGGGAAAAAAGCACATCAAATTTTGTTTGGGTACAGCGTCGCACAACCACGCAATTTTCAGTTAAAGTGACGCAGTGCCATATCTGGTTAAGTATCGTAGTTTGTCGCCATTCCACGAGTGTGCACAATTTTAAAGTATGACATGTTAGGTATCCATTTACTCGGTGTAACGTTTGTGTGACTGTGTGTATGCAAGACAAGTTTGAGCCAACATCCGTCATCGGAAAAAAATCCAAGGTTTTGTTGAATGTCCGACCGTCTGTATGCGTCATTACACTCAGGTAGACACACTCCTCTATGGATCTTTTAGATCAGATCCTCAGTAGAACACCTCTTTTGGCTCCCAAAGAACTTGTAGTAGAATAGGCTTCCTAGATACACACAGCTGGGACCTTGATGAGACAGACAGAGCCTTCAGCAGGACAGCCAAGAAGGGCAGAAGCTCTCCCAGGCTCCAGACTATTTATACAGTCTTCCAGCACCCATCTGAACACCCTCCCCCAAAGATTGTCTGGGGCTGCATGAATATTTAGGCTGCTTATCTGATTATTCCTCCCACTATATTTTGGAAGCCTCCAGAAGACAGAGGGAAACAATCAAACATTCAGCCTGTAGAGCCCTGAGCAGACCAAAGCAATTACTTGCTGCTCTGCTGAATACATCAGAGCCAGAAAACGAAATTTTTCGCTCTTAACTAGCAGCCTATATGGGAAGGTGCTACATACATTTTCAGAATTGTAAAATATTTTGATGAGAACCATAATGTTCATGTCAGCTCGGAATGGAAATGCAAAGACCTATGAGCCGTAGTTATCAACTGCAGAGAAAAGCTAATAAGTGATCAACCCAGCAGCATTTACTCACCACAGAGGTTTAGGTGAACTGACCTTTTCATAACATTTTTTAATACTGGCCTTTTAATAAGACTAGCTTCCTTTATTGTGCCTATTGCACAATTGCACAATTTACAAAAGTTAATTTAGCAATATCTATGTTTTAGGAAGCAGTTAATTTGTGTGCATAATAACAGTGTGTGAGCCTAATCCATTCATGATCAACAGGGAGAAAACTGTAAACTTTGGACTTGTGCCCGGAACAGGAGCCTTGTAATTACTGTAAAAATAGAACATAATGCCTGTTGTATAGCTCATGCTTTGCATCTACAGTAACAGAATATCACTATATTGCTTGCTATTCTTGCCTTGCCTTGCTGTAAGCTACCTGAAGAACTATGGCAAAAGGCCCAAAAAAGATGCAAGACAAACACCTGGAATAATTATGAAAAGATAGGACAACGTACAGGAAAATATACAACAATCCTATATTTCATGAGGCATAAACCTAAAGTGGAGTTCCACCCAAAAGTGGAACTTCCGCTTTAAGCACTCCTCACCCCCTTACATGCCAATTTGGCATGTAATTTTTAGGGGGGGAAGTGGGGTCTACGGTAATAGTGGGACTTCCTGTCCCACTTCCTACTTCCACCTAGGGACTGCCTAGGCGACTCCTCCTCTGCTCCTAGGTGGCCCCTCCCTCTAGGCGATCTCCTGGGACACATGACAGGTCACAGGAGATTGCCTGTCCATTCCGGTAGCGCAGCGACTCGTGCATGCGCAGTGTGTGCCCGGCCGCAAAATGAAAAAGTGTAACCGCCGGGTGCCCAGAATGTGAATGGAGGCGCCGAGGAGAGGAGCGGAGAGAGGAGGGACGCTCCGTGCAGCTGCATCGTTTTTGACTGTCGGAATTTGTTGTGTCCATGTGTATGCAAGACAGCTTGAGTGGAATTCTGTTGGAAAACCCAGTCTGAGTTTATTCCGACTGAAAAAACGGTCGTGTGTACGCAGCATTAGCCTTTGTTTGATCTGGAGTTGCCATGGTGCTGCCTCCTCACCACCTGTGAAACACCCTCTGAAAAGCTATCCAATGTAAATCACTCGTCAGAGGACTACTGTAAGTGTAAATTAACCTAAGAGTTCACACCTAAGCAGGTGCGAAGGATTGCGCATGTTTTTTCTTGGCAGGATTAGGGCAGCCCATTCATTTCATTGTGCTGCCCTACATGCCTAAAAAAATGTACAAAAAGAAGTACATGATGCTTTTTAAAAATGTTGCTGCACCAAAACGTACAGTACTTTGTAACAATGCATTTTGGCACAGGCAAATTAGTGCGAAAGTGTGTGCGTTAGCAAATGCATAGGGGTGCCCTTGAGAAATAATGGCACCAATGCATGCCTGCAAATGGACTGTTTTTTTGTGCACTATTTTGCGCATAACTATGAACCTAGCCTTAGGGAGGAGGCTAAGGGGGTCTGAGGAGATGAGGTTAAGTCTGGGGCTGAGTTTCCCTTCTCCCAACTTGCATGTTGTGAAAGTGACACAAGATTGGATTTTACAACAAAGCAATCTAATAATCATTACCATAAATTATTATGTACCCCAGACTGTTAGCTGTGTCAATAAAGTTAAAGGAGTTGTAAAGGAAATTTTTCTTTTGCCTAAAATGAATTTCTGCAAGGTAGACAGACAGAATAGTGTAATCATTCTGTTAAAAAACGAGTAAATACCTATTAAATTCCTTCATCTATATCACCTCCGGCGTTCTAGTTTCTGTTCTTTCATTCACTTCCTGGTTTGCAGCGCTCGTTCATGAAAGAACTACATTTCCCAGTATGAATTGCGTCACGCCCAGTAATTCACACCTCCTTAAAGTCTCTAACACGTAGAGAGCGTCCTGCCGCACAGATGTAGTTCCCAGGAGGGGGTGAGCACGTTACTGACCACCGCAGTAAAGCCTCCCATCACGGTGGTCAGTAAAATCAGACAAGCAGGAAGTGAACAGAACAGAGAAGAAATAGAGCAACTTCTGAGCAAAAACGAACAATGAGGAAGTGAAAAGAGGAATATCTGCAGGTAAAGGATGCTTATTATGAAAAAAAAAATTTTCCTTTACAATCCCTTTAATGACATTCAGCAATAAAGCACATTTTTGGATGTCTGAAGTCTTCACTAACAAGTAAGGCCCCATGCACACGAGACGCTGGTAAACGTGTGTTCAGAGGCATTTGGACAGCTTTTTCAACTGCCCCTGAACACATTCAATGTTATCCTATGTGTCCATGCACACAGTCACGTTTTTCTGCGTTTTTCGGCAGTTGTGTTTATGCTCGTTTATGCTCGTTTTTTCAAAAGCAAATAAATAGGTTCAGACGCAAAAGTTTTCGCGTTTCAGATGCAAATTGTGGCTAAACGCGGCAAAACGCGGTACCGGTGTTTTGCCGCGATTTCGTTTATAGGCGTTTTTAAAGGTGATATATTTTTTTACATTGGAAATCTCAAAAATGATGGCAAATAATGAAAAACCATTAAAAACACATAAAAAATTTAATTGCTTGCATTGCATTGTGGACAATCAACAACTTGTGGCAGGTGACGTGGCCAGGTGACGTGGCCAGGTGACGTGGCCAGTGTACAATCCACAACTTGTGGCAGGTGACATGGCAAGTGGACAATCCACAACTTGTGGCAGGTGACGTGGACAGGTGACGTGGTAGGTGACGTGGCCAGGTCATGTGGCAAGTGGACAATCCACATCTTGTGGCAGGTGACGTGGCCAGGTGATGTGGCAGGTGATGTGGCCAGGTGACATGGCCTGGTGACGTGGCAAGTGGACAATCCACAACTTGTGGCAGGTGACGTGGCCAGGTGATGTGGCAGGTGATGTGGCCAGGTGACATGGCCTGGTGACGTGGCAAGTGGACAATCCACAACTTGTGGCAGGTGACGTGGCAAGTGACATGCCAGGTAATGTGGCAAGTGAACAATCCACAACTTGTGGCAGGTGACGTGCCAGGTGATGTGAACAGGTGATGTGGCAGGTGACGTGGCCAGGTGACATGGCCAGGTGACGTGGCAAGTGGACAATCCGCAACTTGTGACAGGTGTCGTGGTCAGGTGACGTGGCAAGTGGACAATCCACAACTTGTGGCAGGTGACATGGCCAGGTGACGTGGCCAGGTGACGTGACCAGTGGACAATCCACAACTTGTGGCAGGTGACTTGGCCAGGTGATTTGGCAAGTGGATAATCCACTTGTGGCAGGTGACGTGGCAAGTGGACAATCCACAACTTGTGGCAGGTGATGTGGCCAGTTGACGTGGCAGGTGACGTGGCCAGTGGACAATCCACAACTTGTGGCAGGTGAAGTGGCCAGTTGACGTGGCAGGTGATGTGGCCAGTGGACAATCCACAACTTGTGGCAGGTGACATGGCCAGTTGACGTGGCAGGTGACGTGGCCAGTGGACAATCCACAACTTGTGGCAGGTGATGTGGCCAGGTGACATGGCAAGTGGACAATCCACAACTTGTGGCAGGTGACATAGCCAGGTGACATGGCAGGTGACGTGGCCAGTGGACAATCCACATCTTGTGGCAGGTGACGTGGCCAGGTGATGTGGCAGGTGATGTGGCCAGGTGACATGGCCTGGTGACGTGGCAAGTGGACAATCCACAACTTGTGGCAGGTGACGTGGCCAGGTGATGTGGCAGGTGATGTGGCCAGGTGACATGGCCTGGTGACGTGGCAAGTGGACAATCCACAACTTGTGGCAGGTGACGTGGCAAGTGACATGCCAGGTAATGTGGCAAGTGAACAATCCACAACTTGTGGCAGGTGACGTGCCAGGTGATGTGAACAGGTGATGTGGCAGGTGACGTGGCCAGGTGACATGGCCAGGTGACGTGGCAAGTGGACAATCCGCAACTTGTGACAGGTGTCGTGGTCAGGTGACGTGGCAAGTGGACAATCCACAACTTGTGGCAGGTGACATGGCCAGGTGACGTGGCCAGGTGACGTGACCAGTGGACAATCCACAACTTGTGGCAGGTGACTTGGCCAGGTGATTTGGCAAGTGGATAATCCACTTGTGGCAGGTGACGTGGCAAGTGGACAATCCACAACTTGTGGCAGGTGATGTGGCCAGTTGACGTGGCAGGTGACGTGGCCAGTGGACAATCCACAACTTGTGGCAGGTGAAGTGGCCAGTTGACGTGGCAGGTGATGTGGCCAGTGGACAATCCACAACTTGTGGCAGGTGACATGGCCAGTTGACGTGGCAGGTGACGTGGCCAGTGGACAATCCACAACTTGTGGCAGGTGATGTGGCCAGGTGACATGGCAAGTGGACAATCCACAACTTGTGGCAGGTGACATAGCCAGGTGACATGGCAGGTGACGTGGCCAGTGGACAATCCACAACTTGTGGCAGGTGTCATGGCCAGGTGACGTGGCAGATGACGTGGCAAGTGGACAATTCACAACTTGTGGCAGGTGACATGGCCAGGTGATGTGGCAGGTGACGTGGCCAGGTGACGTGGCAGGTTATGTGGCCAGGTGACATGGCAAGTGGACAATCCACAACTTGTGGCAGTTGACGTGGCCAGGTGACATGGCAGGTGACGTGGCCAGGTGACGTGGCCAGTGGACAATCCACAACTTGTGGCAGGTGGCGTGGCCAGGTGACGTGGCAGATGACGTAGCAAGTGGACAATTCACAACTTGTGGCAGGTGACGTGACCAGTTGACGTGGCAGGTGACGTGGCCAGTGGACAATCCACAACTTGTGGCAGGTGACGTGGCCAGGTGATGTGGCAGGTGACGAGGTCAGGATGAGGTGGCAGGTGACGTGGCCAGGTGACATGCAAGTGGACAATCCACAACTTGTGGCAGGTGACATGGCAGGTGATGTGGCCAGTGGACAATCCACAACTTGTGGCAGGTGGCGTGGCCAGGTAACGTGGCAGATGACGTGGCAAGTGGACAATTCACAACTTGTGGCAGGTGACGTGGCAGATGACGTGGCAAGTGGACAATCCGCAGCTTGTGGCAGGTGATGTGGCGAGTGACACGCTAAATACACGTACACTGCTGCTCTCTCAGCTGCTACTCACTCTGGTCTCACAAAATGGCTGAAATGGTTAAATAATACTGTTTTTTGAGCTTAGGGAGGGTCTTATGATGTTTCTTAACTAAGCGCTTATAAACGCAAATGCGGTAAAACACCGCAAAATTCGCGGCAAAAACTGGCGTTTTAAACGCCGGTTTTTGCGTTTGAAAACATGTGTTTAGATGAGTTTGCATGAGATAAGTTTGCATCTGCGTCTCGTGTGCGTCTGCGTCTCTAACGAATAAAGCCAGAGGTCCGGGCAGGAAGCAGGAAGAGGTATTCGGGAAACAAGCCGTATCAGAAGTCACACAGAGAAGTATCAGGATTCAGGTAAACACTGTAGACCAAGCAGCAATAAGTCAGTGTCACAGCTCTGTTTAAATAGGCCGACTGGCGCCAGTTCTGGTGACAGGTGCATGCGCGCATGCGCATTAGCAGAAGCGCTCGTGGTCGTTCTGAGCATCTTTTGTTGGCGCATGCGCACAGGCGCGCACCGGGTAACAGCAGCTGTACCTTGCAGACATCTTTCCTGACAGGGCTAGACGGTGCACCTATTCCATTCCGCCCACATGAAAAGATTGAAATCTCATGCACAGGGGCTAAAATCTCAGTATGCATAAGGCCTAAATCACACCATTTTTTGGGGAAGTTGTGTGGATGGTTTCACTTGATCTTTGGCAGGATCAACAGGTATTATTATTTTTTTAACATATGGAAGGAAATTCTTTCATTGGTATATTTAACAGACCAAAAGGGAACAAATAAGAGGGGTTCATTGTTAGGGTTTATACACAGTACATACATTTGTATTGGTGTTTTTTCCTTCCCATTGTGTTTTGTTGCACTTCTTATTTTTAGATGTATTTAGTGACATGATCGAGATAACATAAGATAACCATTAAAAAAAAAAACACATCAGTAAAACACATGTACTAACACACATTAAAAACATATAAAAAGCAGAATTTTCAGATGCACAAGCATGAATATAAAGGGCAGACAGTGGCGGCCACAGTGCGAATGTGGGAATCAGTCCGGTGTACACTGGGAGCAGGTCAGTAATTACTTAGTTGTATTTAATCAGCTGTTGTGTACATATGGAGAAGGCCTGTTTGTTCAGAAGCCAATGTTTAACCCTTTTGTTAGCGGGATCGATAAGCTCCTGGCTCAGTATCAATAATGGAGTGAAGTCTCAGCTGTTTAACTGATGCCTACAAGTGTATAGACACTGCGTCGTTTGTCCAGAAGTCAGTGAACCATCAAGAATTGCGTTTACGTTCCAGGGAGAGCACGGAACCATCCGTCTTTTTTTAATCAATTGAACTGAGTGTAGACAAAGCTGTTAAGAAGAGATGACTTGTTCCATTTACAGTATGGACAGGTCAATCATTTTAGACAATGATGACACCAAAAAGCAAGTGCGATGGTCATGTATGGATGTGCTTGTGTCAGTGCATTTTGTGATTGAATAGCTCTTTCAGTGTATTTAGGCAATATTGGAGGACACCTTGGGAAAAGCACGATCTGCAGTCAACATTTCCTTTGATGCTGATATAGAGAAGTCCTAAGCAGTGAACAAATGTGTTCTTTGCTTGTACTTGTTGAATGATTTGCTTTGCTCCCAGACAGCTAAAATTGTAAAGAACCTAAAGAGTATGTCAAGTCTAAATAAAAAATGTTCTATCCCTTTAACCTCTTGACCACTGGGCACTTAAACCCCCTTCCTGACCAGACCAATTTTCAGCTTTCGGTGCTCTCACAATTTGAATGACAATTACTCCGTCATACAACATTGTACCCATTTGAAATTTTTGTCCTTTTTTTCACACAAATAGAGCTTTCTTTTGGTGGTATTAGATCACCTCTGGGTTTTTTATTTTTTGCGCTATAAAAGAAAAACGACCGAAAATTCTGTAAAAAAAAAAAAAAAATAACTTGTTTCTGTCATATTCGCAGGTTATTTCTCACACACAGCATATGCATACCACGAATGACACCCCAAAACACATTCTGCTATTCCTCCCGAGTATGGCGATACCCCATGTGTGCAACTTTTACACAGCGTGGCCACATACAGAGGCCCAACATGCAGGGAGCGCCATCAGGCGTTCTGGAGCACCCAGGCCAATTCTGACATTTCTCTCCTACATGGAAAAATCACAATTTATTTGCTAGAAAATTACATTGAACCCCAAAACATTATATATGCGGAGTATTGGGGTATTGCGGAGTATTTGGGTATTGCAGAGTATTGGGGGTATTGCAGAGTATTGGGGTATTGCGGAGTATTTGGGTATTGGGGGTATTGCAGAGTATTGGGGTATTGCAGAGTATCGCGCAGGGTATTGGGGTATTGCAGAGTATTGCGCAGGGTATTGGGGTATTGCAGAGTATCGGGGTATTGCAGAGTATCGGGGTATTGCAGAGTATGGGGTATTGCAGAGTATCGGGGTATTGCAGAGTATCGGGGTATTGCAGAGTATCGGGGTATTGCAGAGTAACGGGGTATTGCAGAGTAACGGGGTATGGCAGAGTAACGGGGTATGGCAGAGTAACGGGGTATGGCAGAGTAACGGGGTATGGCAGAGTAACGGGGTATGGCAGAGTATGGGGTATGGCAGAGTATGGGGTATGGCAGAGTATGGGGTATGGCAGAGTATTGCGCAGGGAGGGATGGCAGAGTATGGGGTATGGCAGAGTATTGCGCAGGGAGGGATGGCAGAGTATGGGGTATGGCAGAGTATTGCGCAGGGAGGGATGGCAGAGTATGGGGTATGGCAGAGTATTGCGCAGGGAGGGATGGCAGAGTATGGGGTATGGCAGAGTATTGCGCAGGGAGGGATGGCAGAGTATGGGGTATGGCAGAGTATTGCGCAGGGAGGGATGGCAGAGTATGGGGTATGGCAGAGTATTGCGCAGGGAGGGATGGCAGAGTATGGTATATGGCAGAGTATTGCGCAGGGAGGGATGGCAGAGTATGGGGTATGGCAGAGTATTGCGCAGGGAGGGATGGCAGAGTATGGGGTATGGCAGAGTATTGCGCAGGGAGGGATGGCAGAGTATGGTGTATGGCAGAGTATTGCGCAGGGAGGGATGGCAGAGTATTGATGGTACTGCAGAGTATTGCGCAGGGAGGGATGGCAGAGTATGGGGTATTGCAGAGTATTGATGGTACTGCAGAGTATTGCGCAGGGAGGGATGGCAGAGTATGGGGCATTGCAGAGTATTGTTGGTACTGCAGAGTATTGCGCAGGGAGGGATGGCTGGATCTGTGACTGCAGTTGTCACAGATCCAGCCCACAGCAGCTGCTGACACCCCGCGCTCCCCCCCCTCCTCTCCTCTCGCACTGTACCGAACGGTACAGAGAGGAGAGGGAGGAACCGGCGTCATCAAATGACGCCGGTTTGTTTACAAGTGATCGCTCCGTCATTTGACGGAGCGATCACGTGGTAAACAGCCGCGATTCGCGGCAATTTACCGTGATCCGTGATGCGCCGGGTCTTCTAGACCCGGCCAGCACGGACACTTCCGCGAGCGCGCCCCAGGGGACGCGCAAACGCGGAAGTGCACGAGGACGTCCCAGGGACGTCCTGTCACAGTAACTCGACCGCGCTGTAGCAGTATTTTTGCTATAGCGCGGTCGGCAAGAGGTTAAAGACTCTGCAAGTTAAAGCGGGGGTTCACCCAAAACATTTTTTTTTAATATTACATTCAGCCAATTTGTCAGAATGACAATCGGCTGTTTTTTTAAATTTTATCCCTGTACATACCGTATTTTCACCGCCGCTTCTGGGTATGTCTTCTGCGGGACTGGGTGTTCCTAATTTAATTCTTGGGCCCAAGCAGCACAATGTCTTGGGCCAGCCCTGGACTGGCAAATTATGTATTATATTAAAACATGTTATTTTTATGTAAAGATACACTTTTAGTTCATTTGTGCAATGACATCATATTGTTTGTTCAGCATCTTTTGCTAAACTACACAAGCATGCCTAATCTTATGCCGCGTACACACGATCATTTTTCGGCATGAAAAAAAAACGATATTTTTCGGCATGTAGAAAAAACAACTTCATCATTAAAACGACGTTGCCCACACACCATCGTTTTAAAAAAATGCTCTAGCAAAGCGCGGTGACGTACAACACGTACGACTGCACTCTAAAGGGGAAGTTCCATGCGCATGACGCCACCCATGGGGCTGCTTTAGCTGATTTTGTGTTAGTAAAAGACGATTTGCGCTTTTCTGTCTGTTACAGCGTGATGAATGTGCTTACTCCATTATGAATGGTAGTTTTACCAGAACGAACGCTCCGTCTCATAACTTGCTTCTGAGCATGCGCGGGTTTTTTAACGTCGTTTTAGCCCACACACGATCATTTTTTACAACCCGAAAAACAACATTGTTTAAAACGTCGTTAAAAAATGCAGCATGTTCGAATTTTTTTTTTTTTGTCGTTTTTCAAAAGCCCACACACCATAATTTTAAATAACATTTTTTAAAAACAAAGTTTTTTTAATGCCGAAAAATTATCGTGTGTATGCGGCATTAGATCTCCACAACATAAAAGCCAGTCATTTTGTGTTCCAAAATAAGAACTAGGAGGGCTTTTTCAGATAACATAGGAAGCTTGCAGAAGATAAAGGACAACTCTGAATTTCTGACAAGATCAACGTTTTTTTTTTTTACTTATCAAACAAATATGACAAAATGGTACAGTATATTAAACAGAACAAAAGTGAGGAAATAAGAAAAGTTCATTGTTGGGTGTTAAATACCATTTAAAGTAAACCTATCAAGTACCTGGTTAGGTTAGGCTGAAAAAAATAATTAGCACAAGTGACCTCATTATAAATCACTTGTTTAAAAAAAATAGTACTTAGAAATATAGGCAGATGATGAACTTCTCTGTTACATTTGGAAGAGAAACGGTTTAACCTTAAACTGCGTAGAGGGTTATTTACTGTCAGAGCAGTAAGGATGCAGAATTCTCTTCCACAAGCAGTTGTATCGGCAGGGAGCATCGATAGTTTCAAAAAACCTTTCGATGGGCACCTTAACAATCACAACATACAGGGATATACAATGTACTATTGACATAAACATGCACACTCACACACCACAGGTTGAACTGGATGGACTGGTGACTTTTTTTTGCCTTATTTGGTTGATAGCCAAACTCAGTCCCCAGCCACATAAATGGAGTGGTATGCAGAGCACTGTGCCAATGGGAAATAATGGGGAACTCAGCCAAAGGCAAATACTCAGACCAGTTGGAGTGTAAGGCATTGACATAATGTTGAAGATAGGTTTCCAGGGTCTGGTTCATGCGTTCGGTTTGACCATCTGTTTGAGGGTGATGTGAGGTAGAAAGTGAGAGCGTTACTCCCAGTTTCTTGCAGAACCCTCTCCAGAATCGGGAAACAAAATGGTCAGTGAGGACAGAAAAAGGCTTAGGAGACCCTTCCAGAAGATGTCGCCATTCAGACAATGCCAATTTGATGGCCAGTAGTCGATTCCCAAAATCTTAATTACTCTCCGCTGGAGAAAACTTTCTAGAAAAAAACACTACTGGATGGATTCTATTAGACATAGTCTGTCTCTGGGACAGGACAGCACCTGCTCCTACCTCGACTATGTACTGGAGATTGGGATTTGGATGCTGAAGATCTGGAGCCTTGCTGAACATGTCTTTTAATTGCAGGAAAGACGATTCTGCTTCTGAGGGCCACATTTTGCAATTTGTACCTTTCTTAGTCATAGCAGTAAGGGGGGCCGCAATGGAGGCAAAACCTTTGATGAAGCGTCTGTAGTAATTTGCGAACCCTAGAAAGCTTTGGAGCCCTCTTAAAGTGGTCGGTTGTGGTCATTACAAGACAGCTGAAAGTTTTTGGGTGTCCATTTGGAAACTGACAGCACTTATAATGTATCCAAGGAAAGGAATACGGCTTTGATGGAAACTGCATTTCTCAATCTTTGTGTAAAGATGTTTTTCTCTCAGTCGTTGCAATACCTGCTTTACATGTGAGATGTGCTCTAGATGAGTTTTGGAAAAGATTAAAATGTCATTCAAGTAGAAGATCACAAAACTGTTACTGAAATCGTGAAAAATTTCATTCATGAAACGTTGAAAGACAGCAGGGGCGTTACACAACCCAAATGGCATAACCAGATATTCAAAAGGTCCATTACGAGTGTTGAATGCTGTCTTCCACTCGTCCCCATCTTTAATTCGAATCAGATTATAAACCCTGCGTAGGTCCAGCTTAGAGAAGATAACATTCTAACATTACATCCAGCATACTAACGACATTTACAGTATCCAGGTCTTTTTTTTTTCGCCGTACATACCGTTATGTATGCCGTATAGCGCCGACTCGCAGCTCGGTTATTTACAGAAATCTGGTGACGCACCTTGTGCGACATGGGAACGGTTTTACCAGACGTCAATCATCTAACCCAGGGATAGGAACGCCCAGTCCCGCGTGAATCAGAACCCGGAAGCCGGGGAGAAAATCGCAATATAACGGTATGTACGCCGAAAAAAAAAACCTGCATACTGTAAATGTTGTTAGTATGCTGGATGTAATGTTAGAATTATTTTTTTAGGGTGAACCCCCGCTTTAAGTACATCATACAGTTCAAGAATGAGAGGCAAAGGGTAGGAGTCTTTTACAGTGATTTGATTTAACCCTCGATAGTCTAGGCATGGTCGAAGACCCCCCCCCCCCATCTTTTTTTTCAACAAAGAAAAAACCTGCCCCTACTGGAGAAGAAGAGGGTCGGATAAAACTTCTTTCCAAGTTGTCTTTTAAGTATTCCTCCATTGATTTTTGTTCAGGCAAAGACAGGAAAGAGGTGCTCCAGGCATCAAAATAATTGCGCAGTCAAAAGAACCATGTGGAGGTAAAACCTCTGCCTTTTGCTTGCAAAATACGTCTGCAAACTCATGGTATTCACGGGGCAAGGTAGGTTGGATGGCCACGGAAGCCAGCAGACAACCAGAAAGTGGGTTGAGACAAACAGTTTAGATGACAGAATGACCCCCAAGAGGTTAGTCCTCCATTTTCCCAATCAAAAGAAGGGTTATGTTGTTGTAACCATGGGTAACCAAGGATAACGGGCAGAAGTGGAGAATCAGTAGGAGACAAGACAACTTCCTCTTTGTGGAATACGCCTACCTGAAGGGTCATTGTCGTAATCTCAAATTTTACAATGCCATCTCCCAAGGGTTGTCCATTCTGGGTGGTGATGTTCAGGGGTCTAGACTTTGGAACAAATGGGATGTTATTTTCTTTAGCAAAAGTGTAGTCCAAGAATATGCCAGCGGCTCCAGAATCCACAAAGGCCTCACAGGAGACAAGTTTAGAGGGTAAATAGATAATTGCGGGAACGGTAATCTTGGTCTTGGAGGATATACCTGTAAGGTCTAACCCAGCTCCTCCAACACTGGTTAGACCCTGCATTTTACTGGATGGGAAGGGCAGACAGAAAACACATGTCCTTTAAGTCCACAGTACAGGCATAGACCCAATGCACGCCTCCCTTGTTTCTCTGACTCAGTTAGGTGGAGACGGCTTACTTCCATGGGTTCCACAGGTGCCTGGGGTTAAACTGAGATTTCTGGCTGAGATGATGCTTGGAAGTTATGGGCCAAACGGTAAACTGGCCATTGAAACTTACGAGTTCTAAGTCTCCCTTGGCACCTTTCATGATACCGAATATCCAGGCGGACACACAGCTGTATGAATTTCTCAAGGTCTTCTGGGGAATCCTTATAGGTAGTGTCCGAAGTGGAGCTTGTGTGCTGAGGATTCAGGCAAAAACTCAGGCAGATCTGGTCGGCAAGAGATCAGGCAAATCGGTAAAAGATCAAAATCCAGAGAGTGGTAAGGCAGGCAAAGGTCATACACAAGCTGGTGGTAAAGTACAAAATCAGCAAGCTAGAAAGAAGTCAGGAATTCAGGCAGAAGTTGATATACGGTATTCAGAGTCACAAAGCAGTCACAACACCCAGGGAGCTAGTCCACACAAACGGGCACTGAGAGACAGGAAGTGCTGCTATTTATGGGCTGCTTTGATTGTAGATGGTCCACAGCTGACAGCAGGTGAGGCTAGTGAGTCCAAGGTAATGCATCAAACTGAGAGAAAATAGCCATAACTCCAGAGCTCCTCTGTGGCACAACACGTAATACTGCACCTGTGGGACCAGGAACATTCTGGTTCGAATACACCCTTGTACATGACACACTGCTAGCAGAACCCTCACACACTTAAGAAACAAAAAGAATTAAGACTTTGCCTGGTATAGGCTTTTGGTTAGGTTTTTTATTAACTTAAATTATAGATAGGTTAAATGGAGCAGGAAAGGATACGCCTTTTTTTGGGGAACCCAGAGATCAACTATAAAGTATATGTATAGCCCTAATTGGAAGAAAGTGTCAAAAGAATTAAAAGCTCTGTCAACTTCTCTGCTGCTCTTTAATGGGAAATTCTAAATTTGCTGCCAGAACAAAAGGCGATGGTAATTTTTCCAAAGGGGATACCTATTCTGAAGAAATTTGTCTCAGGCCCCGTACACAGGACCGAACATGTCTGCTGAAACTGGTCCGCGGACCAGTTTCAGCAGACATGTTCGGTCGTGTGTACGGCCGATCGGACAGGATTCCAGCGTACATTTGCCCGCCAGACCGTTTTCGAGCGGGCAAATGTTTCTAAACTTGCTTAGAAACATGCCCGCTGGAATCCTGTTCGTCGGACATGTTCGGTCGTCTGTATAGACTTACCGTACATGTCCGAGTGGCCGCCATCCCTCGCATGCGTCGAATGACTTTGACGCATTCGTGGAAGCATTGACCTTTCAGCATCGTGCACATCGCCGCGTCATCGTCACGGCGACGGAGCGAACACGTCACCCCACGGATTGACTCTCATTTCTGTATGATGGTGTGTACAGCCATCATACAGAAATCTCCGGGCGGGCATGTCCGCTGAAAACGGTACAGCGGACCGTTTTCATCGTACATGTTTGCCCGTGTGTACGAGGCATAACACTTTTGTCCAATAAATCGTTGTAGAGATGTCCTTCTTCTTCATGTTGCAGCCTTGGGAAATAGAAAAAAATAAACTAACAGTGGTTTTTCCACTTTTCTATACTATCAAAACAATAAGAAAAAGAGATGGAGAAAAGGTGTATAGTTGCACAGGACTTTTGAAAAAAAAAAAAAAAAAAAAGAAGGAAATTATATGATCCCTTTTGAAGAATAGTAATTTGATACATAATTTATTGCAGATTTTAATGAACTTTGCCATAGGTTGATAAATGTACCTTGTTTCAATGCTTTTTCTTCTTTGTCTTCAACTGTAAATTAATTTTTGTTATCAGTATTTTAATGAAAGTTTACAGTAAACTTCTTTAAAATAGTGTTAATCTATAATGCCAGTGAACTGTAAACCATAGAAAATATTAAATTCCTATACAGAACTTTCATTTATTTACTTATTAATTGTATGTCAAGAAGAGTTATGACCTTCATTTTACCGAATTTTTCTTTTCTTCAGCTGGTATCGGCATATGAGCTATATTTCTTGTAGGTTTCTTGTTTCCTATATTAAATTTGATGCTAAAAATTAATTACATTTTTGAAGAGGTTGTTTTTCATTGCCATGACTTTTTGGTCCTGGAAAATAATTAAATATCCATTAAAGCAATTTCTTTGGGTTAAAGTGTATGTAAACCCTAAATCTAGTTTTCAGAAAGTTTTGCTCATTTTATGCTGTAAATGATCTTTTGTGAATTGGTTGCAATGTTTCTTACTTAGATAATCTGCAAATAAAAGCACATTATATCTCTCTGCTTTGTTGGCTGTGCTTTATCATACTGTATATACTACACGCTACTCTCCTCCCCAGTTTTCACTCTACAAAAGTGGTTCTAAAGCCTTAACATTTCTTACCTTAATGCATTCCCTGTATTAAAGCGTAAAGAGTTCCGCTAAAATATAATTTTTTTTAAACGTCAGCAGCTACAAATACTGCAGCTGCTGTAGGCACCCAAAGCTGATCTGTCCCTCGGCTCTCGGGTGGAGGCGCCCCGCCATTTTTGGTAAGGGAATCAGGAAGTGAAGCCTTGCAGCTTCACAGCCTGGTTACCTACTGCTCATGCGCGAGTCGCGCTACGCGTCCTAACTGGTCCCTGCTGTCTTCTGGGAAGACAGCGAGGCGACGGAGAAGGGGCTGGACGTGGCGTAGATATCCGCGGATACTGCTGCAATCTATGCCCTGAAGTAGGAGAAAATACCTGGCTTAGACAGGTATCTGCCCCCCTCCCCCCTGAAAGGTGCCAAATGTGACACCAGAGGGGGGTGGGATTCCGAAAAGCGGAAGTTTGTTTTTTGGGTGGAACTCCGTTTTAAGGTAAAAAATGTTTAGGTGATAATATTGCCTCTCCCCCACCCCTTTTCTTTAGACCCCTTTCACACTGAAGACCACCTTGCACTAGCAGTAAAGCGCCGCCCATTGATTTCAAGAACAGGGGCGGTTTAGGAGCGGTGTATACACAACTCCCACACCACCTCAAAGACGCTGCTTGCAAGACTTTTTTTTTCCAGCCAGTAAACACACCGCCCCAGTGTGAAAGCACTTGGGCTTTCACACTGGGGAGGCTTGGGAGTCAGTTTATAGGTGTAGCAAGGTGTTACCATTGCATGCATCTTAACGGACTGCAATTTGTGTTTTAAATATAAGTTTGGCTCCCTCTGGTGTTTACTTTATGCTAGATTATTACAACTTGTTTGGTTCAGTTATCCATGGACAAAGCATTATGGGTATTGTGGTACCAGAGATAAAGACTCTATTACAGTGGGTAGAACAGAGACAACATTACCCACAAGGCCACCGTACGGTCAAAGGGCGGTGCTCCACACATAGCCTGATGGGAGGATCTTTTTAAGGGAAGCGCGCCCTCAGCCCGCTCTCTCGGGATGACATCTTCAAACCGGCAGGAGGCCTGTGTTGAGGCCTGCGGAAAGTGCGTCTAGGCCTGAGAAGCCTGGGCCTAAATTTACAGAGAGCGGATCGCCTAGCCAGAAAGTGATCCTTACAGACAATTGCTGATCAAGCTAAATGAGGATCGGTTGATAACTCCATCATCCGGAGTCATCCATTCACTGTTGTTCAGAGAGCGGCCCTGCGGAGGACCAGAAATCTTGTGCCATCGAGAAGGGGACCATTGAGGAAGGGTGCCAGACCGAGGGGAACCAGCGAAACAAGGCCTCATTGGGTGAGCGGGCACTTGCCCATCAGCATAGCTAACTGACTGTCAGGAGGGTGATTCTCACAGACTTTGCTTGCTGGCGTCTGCATCGCCGCAAGTGGGGACACATCACCTTCTAGGAGCAATACAATGCCTTGGAGAAATTAGCATTCACTTTACCGTTAACCTGTGTGCCTCAATTGGTTGTTTATTTCTTCTTCACCTTAACCATTGGAGTACAAATAAGTAAGTGCACCAACGTGGCTAGCCGAAGATTAACTGACTCTTAAGGGAATAGCCACCTGTTTCTTTATTCTCACAGATTGTCATCACAGGACACACCTCAGTTGATTGTGGTCCCCTATAGCCATTTGGGGTCAACAATCTCATTGTTGTCCATTTGTGCCAAGGGGGGATCGAGCCAAATTCTGGGGGTTGACAGGCAGAGTGCAGGCCCAAATCTAAACCAGCAGCTCCTTCGGGGGGAGTGCAACACAGGCGCTTTGCAGTCGCTATTTTTACCGCTAAAACTCCTCTAAAGCGTCTTCAGTGTGAAAGGGGTCTTATAGTTACCTGAGCCATCACTCGATCACATAACTAGTTAAAGCGGAGTTCCACCCAAAAATTTAACTTCCGCTTTTGGTAATCCTCCTGTATAAAACAGGTATTTGCTCCCACTTCTGGGCATAGATCGCCACAGTATCTGCTGCTATCTACGCAATGTCTGGCCCCTCCTCCGTCCTCTCACTGTCTTCTGGGAGACACACAGGTCCCAGAAGATAGCAGGGACCAGTGGTATCGTGCAGCGCGACTTGCGCATGCACAGTAGGAAACCAGGAAGTGAAGCCGAAGATGGTGACACCAAAACATGAATATATATACAGTGCCAAAACATGAATATATATATATATATGGAAGAAAGGTGCAGTGAAAAGGGGCTACTAATGCACTTCCGGCGCCAAGATGGCTGTATAACTACTTCACCCAAGTGACAGTGAGGTGGGGTAGAAACTATCAATAAATAAATAAAATAAAGTAAAAACGACACCAAAAAGTGAAATTGGTATTGTTCAAAGAGAGCAGCTGTTTAAAATTAAATGGAGAACCATTTAAACATGTATAATAAAAAGTATCAGTAAACGTGAACTAGTGTTCAAACAGATAAAAACAGCGCTGAGAGTTGGAGTCATCTGACTCAAAAATAAAAAATATATATATATAAATCCTGACGATCGGTGATGATGAGGTGGGTGATCAAAGGAAGGTATATGTGCACCAAATACCTATGGATACACCACCAAGTGTGGATAAATCCCCTATATGGGTTAAAGCTTACCACAGCAAGTCACAAATAAACTTGCTCTCAAAATCAGCTGATCATCCAGGGGTGTACGGGTTAAACAGCCCAAGCGGAGGTACATGTAAGGACAAAAAAACACAGATCTCACATAGTGCAATAATGCCTAACAGTAATCCCCGAACAGGTTGGGTGAAGCCCACTAATAAATGCCCGTACAATAAGAATGCTGTGTATGAACATAAACATAAAAGGTTTCACCGCCGTCACCGAAGACCTCCTGCCCGAAGGGGCCGCGCGAGTGCTGTGGATGCGATGTGCTGGTCTTCCTCGCTGTGGATGGTGGACGGTGGAGCGCGGTGGAACGCAAACAAGACTTCTGTGTAGCGCTGTCTGTAGCCACGCCCTGACGCGTTTCGTCACTTCCGACTTCAACTGAGGGCGTGGCTACGTCGCGCCTTCACTATCTCTTTATACCCATACATCCAACGGCTATTGGATGTCTCACTGCCGCCCACCGGATCTCATTGGTGCTGCTCGATCCGGATACATGGATGGACATCAGCCGGGGTGTAGTAGGGTTATTAAAGAGGAATGGTAAAAAGAAATCTGTGTTATATTTTTAATTTTTAATACGGCCAAATGTGGCCAAAATAAGAACTAAATGCTCGTCCTATATGGGGTATGTACCATTGGTAAATGGCAAAACCGAGCAAAATAAAATACAGGTAGTACCTTAGGAAATGGTAAAAAAAAATATATATATATCTCTGTATATGGATCTGTCAGATGGATTAATCTGAAACAGAAAAATTCATAGACTGCAGTATATTATAAAGCAAGATGCGTGTCAATTCATACTTATAGTGTTTAAGACAGGATTCAGTGTCTGCACTGTGGTGTGACCAATCGCATCAACCGGGGGCGTGTCCATTGGTAACCCATTACTGAAAATGTTAGCAAGGGGGTTTGGCATAATAGATCATCAATCACCCAGTGTGTTTATAAGTGCAGACGATTTGTAAGGATATATACTTATAGTGGGTGACTACAAGCCGGTTTGAAAGCTCATGACAGAGTGGTTGTCTGTGTCGTGTAGATATGACAACACCGGCTGCAAGGCGACGTATTTTATATAGTGTGACCCAGGTCAAAATACTGAGCTGAAAATGCACATTGGCGTGCATCCTTATCATGGAAATGCAAGTTATTTGTGCTGAACTTACATAGACATGTTGTAGCCGTGCAAATAGAGAGTTTGTTTAGCCTTTTTTACCCGCTTGTATGTATTCTGTAAAGGTAATTTCATATCCACAGTATCGATATGGATTGTAGAAAATAGCTTGATGCAAAATAACTGGTGATTATAGAGTGAGCACTCAGGAGATGACTGAATAAATATATATAAATAAATAAATAAATATATATAAATAAATAAATATATATAAATAAATAAATAAAAGAATATAAATAATTGTATATTTATATGAAAAGGCTGGGGTATATGAATCTACCAACAAGGGATTGTATCTGTAGAGCTTACAGGAGAACCGCTTCTATAGTGAGGTATAAATGAGCCAACTCGGGCTCAAGTGACCAGAGGTGGTCCAATAAGGGATTAGGAGGAGATGGGCATTAAAGTATTACATTTTTTTAAAAATACTAAAAAAGTCCCAAAAATATCAAAACTATCCAAAACATAAAAGGCATTAAAAATGCTAAAATGTTTAAAAATACCAGGGATATCCAAAAAAAAAATTGAGAGACATATCAAAAGTACCAAAAAAACACTAAAACACACCAAAAATGTTGTTAAAAGAAACCAAAAAAGAGAAATTTGGTGCTCTGTCAAGACAGAGGCACTGAGCAGGGGAGAGGGACTGGGTTAGTGATCGCTGATAAAACAGTTTATATCCAAGTCGATGTTTAACCCTTTTGGTGCCAGTGTGCCTGCCAAATATATCCACTCGTTCTCACGCTTTGATAGTTCCCTCACGTGATTGCAGCCCCTCCACGGAGGTTCGACATGATCAATCGCCCAAAATTTGAGACCTGCAGGGTTTTGGTTATGATATAGCTTGAAATGGAGTGACACATTGTGGTCCTTATAGCCCAATTTAATGTTGGCAATGTGTTCAGCTATTCTGATTTTCATCTTTCTCTTTGTTCGGCCGATGTACATTAGGTGGCACGGGCACTCCAGCATATATACTACATAGGTAGTGTTGCACGTAATAAACGATTTAACCTGGAACTGAGTATTGTTTGATGTGGACGTAAAGGAGTCAATACATTTTCTAGGTCTGTCTGCTTCTTTGCAGGGAAGACATTTCTTACAAGGGAAGAAGCCATCTTTATCCCATATTGTTGGTGGCTTCTTTGGAGGGTCCAGGATCTTCTTTACTACCTTGTCTCCAAAACTCACAGCCTTTCTGTATATAAAACTCGTTTTTTTTGGGAGGACTGTGTTTAGTGTTTTGTCAAGGAATAACGTGTGCCAGTGATTTTTAAAAATCAATTCCACTTCTTTATATTGGCTGTGGTAACCGGATATAAAGCTCCACTCATGCATGTTTTTTCTTATCCGTGATTGTGTAGTGGTAAGGCAATTGGAACGTGGAAGTTGTACCAGTTCTTCAATAATCTTATCCAAATGGTTATTTTTGTACCCCTTTTCAAGGAATTTACCTTTAAGGAGGAGGGCCTGTGTTTTGAAATCAGTGTCATGGCTACAATTACGTTTGACACGCATCAATTGTCCCTTTGGGATGTTTCTTAACCACATTGGATGGTGGCCACTTTGAATGGGTAAAAAACTGTTAGAATCAGTGGGTTTAAAATATACCTTGGTGCCTAACCTATTGTTGTCTCTAAAAATGTTAAGATCAAGGAAATGTATACTTTGCTGATTATATTCACTGGTCAGTTGAATGTTCTGGCTATTTATATTAAGATCATTTAAAAACCCCTCTAATGTTAAAAGAGACCCTGCCCAAATAAAAAATAGATCGTCTATGTAGCGTCGGTAAAACATTAGCTCCTTCCGCTGTGACTTAAAAATCGTTTTGTCCTCCCATTCTGCCATGAAAAGGTTTGCGATACTGGGGGCAAATTTGGCCCCCATGGCAACTCCCTTTCTCTGTGTATAAAAGCAGTTATTGTACCAGAAGTAGTTGTGTCCTAGGCAGAAGTCTAGACAATTACGGAGAAAAACCTTTAGGGAATGGGTAATATCATCTCTCTGTGACAGGGCCCAATTTAGTGCTAGGAGAGCATCGTCATGTTGAATTATTGTATATAGTGATGAGACGTCGGCCGTTACCAGATATACATCTTCTAGGTCAGAGAGGTCTGTCTTCTGTAATTGGATGAGAAGCTCCTTAGTGTCCCTCAAGTAAGCTTTGGTAGCTATGACGCTTTTTTGTAGATAATGGTCCAAGAATTGGCCCAACCTTGACGATACAGATCCAATGCCGTTAACTATCGGTCTTGCCGGTGGCTGATGGATGTCTTTATGGATTTTGGGCAGTGTGTATATTGTTGGAATCTGACAACTGCTAGGAACCAGAAATTTCCTTTCCTTATTTGTTATTGCAGAGGCGCGATATCCTGTTTGTACCAACTTCTGTAAGTTGTTTTCGTACTGTGATGTTGGATCCTTTTTTAGTTGTAAATAAGTAGTTGTGTCTGAGAGCATGTCACTCAACTGTGTGTGGTAAAACTCTTTATTTAAAATGACAACTCCTCCACCTTTGTCTGCTGGTCGGATCACTATCTCCTTTCTCTTTTCCAGGAGCTCGATACCATCCCTTATGTACCTTGGATTTACGTCTTTTTTAGGTTTTATTAGTTCTAAGTCACGTAGAAGCAGGCCTTTGAAGACATCCAAGGGCTGGTATATATATATAATGCCTTGAATATTTTCCAGGCGGCGCATGTGCGGAACGCGCTTAATTTAAATGCTCCACGCCCCCTACCCGGCTAATTTGAATTTGGCGGGCTTGCGCCGGGTGATTTGCTCTATGCCGCCGCAACTTTACAGGCAAGTTCTTTGTGAATAAAGCACTTGCCTGTAAAACTTGCGGCGGCGTAACGTAAATCAGATACGTTACGCCCGCACAGTTTTACGCCCATATACGAGAATCTGGGCCTATGTGTGGCAGAAAACTAACTGCACATTACCCTGGACACACCGTCCCCATAGTGAAGCATGGTGGTGGCAGCATCATGTTGTGGGGATGCTTTTCTTCAGAAGCGACCCAAATACAGGACAATCTTAGAAGAAAACCTGTTACAGTCTGCAAAAGACTTGAGACTGGGGTGGAGGTTCACCATCCAGCAGGAAAACGACCCTAAACATACAGCCAGAGCTACAATGGAATAGTTTAGATCAAAGCAAATCCATGTGTTAGAATGTCTAGACCAGGGGTCTCAAAGTACCGGCCCGCGGACCGGTTTTAAATGGCCCGCAGGCAGGGTGGGTGCCGCGGAAGTGTAGATCGAGGTGCATGAAGAGTAGCGCAGGAAGCGTTTGTCATAAGTTCACTTGTCTCTCATGTCACACTGCTACTCCCCGGCGGCCCCTCCTCTCTTCTCGTCCATCCCCATTTGCTTGTGACATCATCTGAGATGGACAAGAAGAGAGGGGGGGCCGCCGGGGAGTAGCAGCGTGACATGAGAGACAAGTGAACTTATGACAGACGCTTCCTGCGCTACTCTGCCTTTGAAGAAAACAACAAGTAAATGCTGACCTGTGCCCTGGTGTGCTCTCATGTGCCCCGGTGTGCTCTCATGTGCCCTAATGTGCTCTCATGTGCCCTGATGTGCTTTCATGTGCCCTGATGTCCTCTCGTGTGCCCTGATGTGCTCTCATGTGCCCTGATGTGCTCTCATGTGCCCTGGTGTGCTCTCATGTGCCCCATGTACCCTCATGTGCCATGTGCCCCATGTACCCTCATGTGCCTCATGTACCCTGATGTGCTGGGCTCTGTACATCAGGGTACCCTGTGCCCTGATGTGCCATGTGCCCTGTCCTGATGTGCTCTCATGTGCCCCATGTTCCCTGATTGTGCCCTGATGTGCCCTGATTGTGCCCTGGTGTGCTCGTATGTGCCCTGATATGCCCCATGTGCTCTATGTACCCTGATGTGCCATGGGGCACATGAGAGCACATCATGGCACAATCAGGGAACATGGGGAACACCAGGGAACATGGGGCACATGAGAGCACATCAGGGCACATGGGGCACAGCACATCAGGACAGGGCACATGGCACATCAGGGCACAGCACATCAGGACAGGGCACATGGCACATCAGGGTACAGAGCACATGAAACAGCACATCAGGGTACAAAGCCCAGCACATCAGGGTACAGGGCATTGAAACAGCACATCAGGGTACAAAGCCCAGCACATCAGGGTACATGGGGTACCCTGATGTGCTGGTCTTTGTACCATGATGTGCTGTTTCATGTGCCCTGTACCCTGATATGCCATGTGCCCTGTCCTGATGTGCTGTGCCCTGATGTACTCTCATGTGCCCCATGTTCCCTGATTGTGCCCTGATATCCTCTTATGTGCCCCATGTGCCCTGGTGTGCTCGTATGTGCCCTGATATGCTCTGATTGTGCCCCATGTACCCTGATGTGGCCCATGTACCCTGATGTGCCATGTGCCCCATGTACCCCGATGTGCTGGGCTTTGTACCCTGATGTGCTGTTTCATGTGCCCTGTACCCTGATGTGCCATGTGCCCTGTCCTGATGTGCCATGTCCTGCACTGTGCCATGTGCCCTGTCCTGATATGCCCTGCCCTAATGTGCCGTGCACCCTGATGTGGCCTGTTGTGCTGTACCCCTATGTGCTGTGCTCTGATGTGCCCTGTACCCTGATGTGCTGGGCTTTGTACCCTGATGTGCACTCATGTGTGCTGTGCCCTGATGTGCTGTACCCTGATGGTGAGTGGTCAGTGTGTAGTGTAGTGGTCAGTGTGCAGTGTAGTGGCCAGTGTGTAGTGTAGTGGTCAGTGTGTAGTGTAGTGGTCAGTGTGCAGTGTAGTGGTCAGGGTTAATAATGCGTTCGCTGACACCAGTACTGTTTTTGAAGTTTGAAAGTTTGCATGCGGCCCCCCATGGGATATGGAAACTTGTCTTGTGGCCCTCAGGTAATTTGAGTTTGAGACCCCTGGTCTAGACCTAGCTCTCCATCCAACCTGACAGAGCTTCGCCTAAATTAAAAAGAAGAATGGGCAAAAATGTCAACCTCTAGATGTGCAAAGCTGGTAGAGACATCCTCAAAAAGACTTGCAGCTGCGTAATTGCAGCAAAAGGTGATTCTACAAAGTATTGACTGAATACAAATGCAAAAAAAAATGAAAACCATTTATCCTTCCACTTCACAATTATGTGCCACTTTGTGTTGGTCTATCACATAAAATCCCAATAAAATACATTTATGTTTTTGGTAATAACATGAGAAAATTTGGAATTTCAAGGGGTATGAATACTTTTTCAAGGCACTGTATATGAAAAGAAATTGCGCTGGCGTGAACACAATATGCTCTGAAAAGAAAATACTTAGCAACATTTTCTCATTGCCTGTTTTATATATTTTTAGAACTTCTTGTTTGCTTAGTAAACATCTGACTACAGGACATCTATTGTCACCTAATGTATTGATGACACAAACATTTCACCCACCATAATTCTAGTGAAACGCTACACTCACACTTGCACAAACACCTAATCAAGGCACGGCCACACACACAGTAACTTAGAATGACACATAAGGCTGAGCCCACACACCATCCCTGCACACAAACCATCCCAAAGCACACGTCTGTTTTTCCCATAACAAATCAAGTCAGACTCATGATCGCTTATGAAGGGTCCAGGTCACAAACACAATGGTCTTTTTTGTTATATGTGATCTGTTCATCCAAAGTTGCATAATGTTGCAAAAAAATAATAATAAATAAATAAATACAATTCTACCAATACATATACATTAACATTTGTATTTGTATGAATCATAAAATAATTACCGTATATACTCGAGTATAAGCCGACCCGAATATAAGCCGAGGCACCTAATTTTACCACAAAAAAAATGGGAAAACTTATTGATACGAGTATAAGCATAGGGTGTCCATCTGCATGCCTCACTTTGCCTCACTGTTTCCATTGTGCATGCCTCACTGTGTCCATGCCTCACTGTGCCCATGCCTCACTGTGTCCATGCCTCACTGTGCCCATGCCTCACTGTGTCTATGACTAGATTTTTGTTTAACATGGGAGTTTATAGAAGGGGTGCCCGGCTTTGAAAAAATCTGTGCTCCTCGGCCATAGGTCCCCCAGACAGCAAACTTTGCACACGTGTAGAGGAGAACTGGGGTCCCGAAAGTTACCAGAGAAATTACCATTTAACATGGGAGTCTATGAAAGGGGTGCCCGACTTTGAAAAATCGGTGCTCCTTGGCCGTAGGTCCCTACTTGTAGAGGAAGAGTGTGGCTAGATGTGTGCCAAGTTTGGGGTCCAGGGAACCTACAGCCGGCCGGTACCAGGCCTGGGAGATCAGGTGCAAAAAGGTGACTCGTGTATAAGCCGAGGAGGCATTTTTGGCACAAAAAAATGTGCTGAAAAACTCGGCTTATACTTGAGTATGTACGGTACTTGGTGAATAAATCAGAGTGGATTTTGGCTGATATGTGCAGTATGTTAACCATGCTCTCCCTTTTACCCATGCTCTAAACCTGTATCAAGCGACCTGTACTGAGAAAGTATGGATGTTGTTGCATACAAAGCTGGAGATTAGGAGGGCTCCAGGACAGCATAGTGATCCCACCACACATCACAACAATGTGAAAATCATGTGAAACTTTTGGGAAGAATCCAGGGCCAAATTCACCATTAGTCACAATAGGCATGTGCCTAAAGGCAGCAAAAGCAAACAAGTCGTTTTTCCCTGCATAGTCATCATCCGGAATGGTCATCTCATATGATCTCCTTTATACATAATCACAATACTCTTGTGCCGCGTACACACAATCGTTTTTTTAATGTCATTAAAAACGATCGTGTGTGGGCTCTAGAGCATTTTTCACAACGTAAAAAATGGGCATTAAAAATTTAGAACATGCTCTAAATTTTCACGTCGTTTTTAACGTTGTCATTTTTAGCGTCGTAAAAAATGTGTGGGCTTTATTGACGTGAAAAAAACGTGCATGCTCAGAAGCAAGTTATGAGACGGGAGCGCTCATTCTGCTAAAACTAGCGTTCGTAAAAGAGATAGCACATTCATCACGCTGTAACAGACTGAAAAGCACGAAGACTGAAAAGCGCAAATCGTCTTTTACTAACACGAAATCAGCAAAAGCAGCCCCAAGGGTGGCGCCTTCCGAATGGAACTTCCCCTTTATAGTGCCGTTGTACGTCACCACGCTTTGCTAGAGCATTTGTTTTTCATGATCGTGTGTAGGCAAGGCCGGCTTAACAATAATCAGGTTGAAAAAAAACGTCGTTTTTTCTAGACCATTAAAAATGGTCGTGTGTACGCGGCATTAGCCAAGTAAGAACCATGAAAACTAGGAAAAAGAAAGGGATTATTGTGTACCTACATACTCAAGTGATTAAAATGAAATCCATGTGGTTAAATGAAACCATGTAAATCTTTGTCTTGAATCAATCTTTCCCGCCCAGTTGAGTGTTTAACATGGCAAAATCATAATTTAAGTTGGTTATCTATCACTAAAAAAAATCTTTAAATGTGTTTTAACCTACATTGCGCCTGAATCTGTCCTGACATCAACCTCTTGTAATGTCATGTACAGCAGCACTCAGGCTAGGTAAGGGAACATCAGCATTTCTGAGTCAATCAGGGCTGGCCCCTTCTCCTGCATATTCCTATTGATCAGCGTGGCCACCTATCAAAGTGATTAACCAATAATAACGTGTTCCCAACTGTCCTTCATTCAGAGACTGCCCCTCTTTTGAGACCAAATCCTATTGTCCCTTGTGCAGCCTAAAGCCTGGTTCACACCAAGAGTTTTTTTTCTATTCAACCCAGTGGGTTGAATGAAAATAAACCTGACAGCTCCAGTCGGAGCCGCTGTACTAACAATCTGATGTTAGTACATTGATCTCCACCCACTGAGCTGTTGTGTTCTGACACTCTGGTCAGCGCTCTCAGCCATGATCGCGAGCCGGTCGGCAGCTGGACCAGCTGACATACACAACACACGTGCAGAATGTCGGCTGTTTTATATTGGACTGGCCGATGTCTCCTGACATTCAGCCTGTGTGTACTAGGCATTATTTGTCTGTCTTTTTGGTCTGATCTGTTCAGCTCTGAAAAAAAGTATTATTTAACTACCAAAAGTTTTATGCTAACAAATGGAAAAAAAAAAATGGACAGCCGCACTCCAAAAAACCTTGATGGTTGTCTTTATTTAAAAAAGGAAAAATGCACTACAAGTCACAGCACACAACACGGGAGTAAAACAGCTGACGCGTTTCGCACTATAAATTAGTGCTTAATTATAGCTGATTTTGTGCTGCACTAAATTTTTATCCAACCTCTAAATACTGTAACTGCATTTTTAAAAAACAAGAATAAAGGAAAAGTAGAGGTCAAAAAAGTACTTGTGTGGTTTAGCCATCATTTTCTGCATATTAGATCATTGTGGTCATTGTAACTGGGGCCGTGGCAGGAACATGTCTTTTGCCTACATAATGTGTGCTAAAAGATGTCCCTCTTTGGTATGGCTAGAGGGATTATAAAGTGATGAATCATTTTAGATGAGTATCTGGAAAAAGAAAGGTTCATTTAAGCAGCTGGTCCTGTGGTATTAGACTTATAGCATTTTTTTTTCCAGCAAGTTGTACGTATTGTTGTTTCTGTGTCCTTGGTAATGTTGGAAACCATCCTGTATTTTAATTGTTATTACTTTGTTGTTGTGATCAGTTTAGTTTGTTTAATAAAAATGTACAGTGCCTTGAAAAAGTATTCATACCCCTTGAAATATTCCAAATTTTGTCAGGTTACAGCCAAAAATGTAAATGCATTTTATTGGGATTTTATGTGATAGACCAACACAAACTGGGTTATTTACAAAAGGCAAGTGCACTTGGAAGTGCAGTCTCTGTAGCGCTTAGGTAAGGTGACCAGATTTTTTAAATGAAATCCGGGGACATATTTTTTCTTTACTAGTAATGGCAACAATCAGCGACTCCCTGCCCGTCGTCGTTGCCCGCCTCACAGCCTCTCAAGTCTTACTCTTCGGGCCCCGGCTACTACTGGATGGGGAGCGGAGGACGATCACTCCGCCAGGGAAGGCAAGGAGATAGGCAGGTGGCTGGCCAGGATTTGAGCCAAGGCAGAAGAACATGCGAGCGAAGCTGAATGGGCATGCACCCGAAACTGAAGAAATATTCCCTCCGCTTCGTCCAGCACATGATCATCAGAAAGGGGCACAGATAATGGGAAAAATACAACCCCCATATGCTAGTAGGCACGGCGGAGCGGGGGGGTGTAATTTTATTTTTTTTATTTTAATTCTGCACTGACTGTCTTTGAAATTGCCCCTGCCCCCCATTAAATCCAATCCAGGGAGCTTTAAAGTTGAATTCCAGTATTTGCATAGTTACATTGGTATAAATTGGACCAATGTGTATACATATTCCATACCTGTGTTACCTCGGTGGTAGTTGAGAATCATTGTAGTATTTGCAGCTACTACAGTGATTGCTACAGTCAGTGGCGTCTCCAGCTTTCATATTTAGGGGGGGCACATGGGGGGACAGGGACAAAAGTAGGGGGGCCAACTATAAATTGCAATTAAATATATATATATATCCTGGGGCCCTTTACTACGATCCCACTATGGGCCCTTTTACATGTTCTGCAGTGAGCTCCCTTCCTACTGTATTGGGGCCCCCCAGGGTGGCAGAAAACAAGAGATATATGTCACCAGCACACCAAGAAAATATAAGGGTCCAAAGCAGTGGGAGAACTATCATTGTTGCAAAGGTTGTCTTGCCACCGGGCCCTGGTGTTCTGCCACTGTGGGGTTCCCCAGCTGTCCTGTCCCTGCTATTTACAGCGCTGGTCTGGCATCTGTCTCCTTGGCAGCGGCGGCACTCTATTAGGACCTAGTGCTGGTGACATATGGGTGCATGCAGGGGAAGGCTGGCACTATTGGTTATAGATAGCCGAGCCCCCAGCTGGTCACCTAGCAGCAGTAATAATGCTGTATAACCTTCTCTGTTGACATGCTGATCGGGATGTGATCCAGGTGATGCTCCGAGTCAGATCTAATAAACACAGTATTTATTAGCATCAAGAGTACAACCACATGAATATAATCAACCATATGATCAGCCGCCATGTGGGCTCTATGCCTGTAAAGTGTGGGCTTTGATCAATAAACTCACTGATATTTATGACTAGGATTTGACTAAGAGCATCACCTGGATTGCATCCCGATCAGCATGTCAGAGAAGGGTCCACTGCTGCTAAGCAACCTGCAGGGAGCTCAACTGTCTACAACCAATAGAGATGGGCTCGGGTGTGTTTGAAATCCCACATGCCCGATCACGCCAGGAAGCCGACACTCCACAGTGCTAATCAATGTATGGGCTGCCTAAGAGCTAAGACCAGCCATAGACAGTTTAAATCTTAGCTGGTTCAGCAGAAACTGGCTGAGATTTGAACCATTAATGAGCAGATTCTCTTATAATTATCACTAGTGGTTGCTGTATAGCCACTGGTGATAATCACTGTTTGTCGGGAGAATATAATTGCTGGGCAGAAGGGATATTCCCCTGTCACCACTGTCTGTTGATGGGGGAATCATGCAAGTTTCTTTCCTGCAATCTGTGGATGCAGGAAAGAAATTTGCACCGTATATTATCTGCCTAACTGAAAGTGAAAGTAAATAGTGAATGTTTTGAAAGAACAGAAGAGGGGGAGGGAGACAGATGGGGGGGGAGAGAAGGGATGGAGATAATGTAGTTCAGTGATTACAGTGTACTGCAGTCTGCAGTGCACACACTTAAACACGGTCCAGGCTAGAATATCTCGTTGTGTGAGCGCTTGCATTATGCAGTGTCGGTGAGCAGAGGGAGGTGGAGGAATCCCCCGCAGAGCTGACTGGGGACGCTCTCCCTCTCGGGGAGCAAAATACAAAAATTGCAACGCCTCTGGCTACAGTCTTCCAGGTCTTGTGGTATGGCTCTCATTCACAGAACGCCTTTTATTTCTTCAATTAATACTAGACATTCTCTGACTGGGCCAGGTGGAGAATGTGAAATTACTGAATAAAACTCTTAGGAGAATTATGTAATAATGTGCTACAATGCTTACAGTCTAAGGTCCCCAACTCACATTCATACATAGACATACTAGGGCCAATTTAGAAAGGAGCCAGTTGACCTACAAGCATGTCTTTGGAGTGTGGGAGGAGGACCACACAGGCACAGGGAGAACATACAAACTCCAGGTTGGTAGTGCTGTGGTTGGGATTCAAATTGACAACCCTAATGCTGCTAGACAGAAGTGCAAACCACTTAGCCACTGTGCTGCCTTTGCACATTATGGCAGATTTACATGTCAAACAAAGACCTCCAGCACTGGGAAGTCAGCATTCTAGTTGGTCCCTGATGCTTCCATCTTTTCCTTGTCTTTCTTCTGGGTTTGTTCTGTTCAACCCCTTGAATGGCCAGGCTGTGATGACGTCGCTCCTATGCATACACACAAGAGTCACTTCATCTCAGCACAGAGCGGGGGCTGTAAACATACTTTGTGCTTGCGCATGTGCAGCTCAGTGTACATTGCCACTGACTACCATGTAGCAGCCATTACAGAAGACAAGAGAAACAATTAGGGTCTTTTTTGCCATAAAAACCCTATCTGTCATTGGTTTTAAAATGTTTGTCTTTAATCCCACTTAAAGCTTACCCCACAATCTGATTGCACAATCTCCTTTACAGTATACATCTTATAGCCTCGTACAGGGTCGAAACCATGTGCGGTTAAAAAAAAAAAGGCCAACATTTGGCCTGTGTGTATGTCGGTCTGTCCAATAGAAGCCGGCCATTCGGTTAGTATAGCGGTCCTGACCAGAGCTGTCAGTTTTTTTTGTGCAACCCGCTGGTTTGCATGAAAAAGAAGTGTTAGTGTGTACCAGGCTTAAAGCGGGAGTTCACCCGAAAATCTATTTTTAACATTAGATTGAGGCTAATTTTGCGAAGCAGAATCGGGTGTTTTTTTAAAAATCAATGCAGTACTTACCGTTTTAGAGATAGATGTTCTCCGCCGCTTCCGGGTATGATCTTCGGGACTGGGCGTTCCTATTTGATTGACAGCCTTCCGACGGTCGCATACATCGCGTCACGAGTTGCTGAACGTCGGTGCGGCTCTATACGGCGCCTGCGCACCGACGTTCGGCTACTTTCGGGAACTCGTGACGCGCTGTATGCGACCGTCGGAAGGCTGTCAATCAAATAAGAACGCCCAGTCCCGCAGCCCATACCCGGAAGCGGCGGAGAACATCGATCTCTAAAACGGTAAGTACTGCATTGATTTTTTAAAAAACACCCGATTCTGCTTCGCAAAATTAGCCTCAATCTAATGTTAAAAATAGATTTTTTGGGTTAACCTCCACTTTAAGGGCTTGCCTAATTAGAAATACATTGAAAGTTGATTGTACAAATATTGTATGGCCAGACTGAGATTTGTATGATGACCCTAACAGTGTACCTTTACAGTGATCATGTAACACTGGGTAATTCCTAGCCTTCATCCATAAAAACCCTTGGTGCTTGTGCACCAATTTGTTGTGGAGCAAAACTCCAATACTACACATACAATACAATATAATACTCAGTATTGGAGCTCCAAGAGTATGTGGAACTACTAGCACTTTGTGAACTGCCAATGTACTTGGTTGCCTTTCATCTAGAGCAGGGGTCTCCAAACTTTCTAAACGAAGGCCCAGTATAATGTGCTTTAGACTTTGGGGGGGGGGGCTGGACTAAAGCCAATGGGAGTAGAAAATGTCATGGCCTCCAGTGGGAGTAAACAATGCCCTATCTTTGGTGTCAGAGAGAGGAATCTTGCCCTTTCGTTGGTGTCAGTGGGAGGAATAGTGCCCCGCCATTGTTGGTGTCGGTGGAAGGTATAGTGGCCAATTGTTGATATAAATGGAAGAAATTATGCCCCATCAGTGGTGTCAATGGAAGGAATAGTGCCCCATTTGTCAGTGTCGGTGGGCGGAATAGTGGCCAATTGTTGATATAAATTGAAGAAATTATGCCCCATCAGTGGTGTCAATGAAAGGAATTGTGCCCCATCAATGGTGTCAACCCCATTATTGGTGTCAGTAGAAGGAATTGTACCCTTTTGATGGTTTCAATTTGAAGAAAAGTGCCCAATTGTTGGCCTCCACAAAATAAATTATGGCCCATTGTTGGTGTCATGGGATGGAATAGTGCCCCAAGGGCCGAAAAATGGCCACAGTTTGGAGACTACTGATCTAAAGTGCTGTGGTCATCAGATAGTGTTGATGCCATCCTTACCTGATTGATGGGTCATTTCCCCATCCTCAGAAGTTGTGAATTATCTGCCCCGGTTTCCATTGCACTGGAAAATTTAGAAAGTCATAAGGTCATGGTTTCCTCTGTTTGTATTGAGCTACTGGTTTTCACAATGCAGGAAACATTCACCTCTTAAAAGGACATGCAGACAACATACATAAATTATTTCATAAAAAAGGGTCAACACTGACATAAATCCATGCTGAAGACTGGCAGGTTTCTAGTGCGCTGTTGTACAATGGAAATCAAGTAATAAGAAAACAGCAATAAACTTAGCTGCAGACAGCTGTAACCTCTGGTGGTAGTTTGAGGTCACGAGGAAGATTTGTTTCGTAAATGACATTTGACTTTGTCAACAGCTACTGTAGCTGTTTGTCTGCATTGCTATTCAAACATTATTGCATATGGAAAAACGACAATCTAATGTATATTGAATAGATAAACTAATTCCAAACTGAACAAGCTGTATATTTATAAAAAAAAAATCATTAAAAAAATATTATAGTTTCTACTTTTTAAATGTTTTCTGCGAGTCAAATTGGTTTTTAAGATTGAAATGGATTACAACATTGTGTTAAAGCTATAACTTCCAACCAGATTAAAAAGCTGTGCTTTGAATATGGTAAGCGAAGGTGAACTGACCTATTTCAAGTCAGTTTCTGAAGCAAGTGTCTCCTTGGTGATGCGTACTTTTATAAAGATTATTAATTGCAGAGTCAAATGAGTAGCTGATATAAAACAACGTTCCCCAACCACTACCTATGTCCCTTGAACAAAGAGTAGAAAGGATTATTATTCTATTAAAATAATTGACCTTCATAATTTGAGAGGCAGATAGATAATTGGAGCTGACATGCTTTTATTCTTCTATTCATGTTCAGCCCCTTCTGGAGATGAAATCCGCCATCTTACATATCCAAACTCAACAATTTTGAATAAAGTTTACTGAATCCTTTAAGGCCTTGTACACACGACCGCATCTGTCCGATGAAAACGGTCCGTGGACCGTTTTCATCGGACATGTCCGCTGGGATCATTTGGTCTGATGGCTGTACACACCATCATACCAAATTCCCCGCGGACAGGATACGCTGTGACGTGGCCACGCCGTGGCCGCGACGATGATGCGGCGACGTGCGCGACCCTGGAAGGTCAATGCTTCCACGCATGCGTCGAATCAGACGCATGCGAGGGCTTTCGGCCGAGCGGACATGTCCGGTGAGTCATAAAGACGACCGAACATGTCCGACGGACAGGCTTCCAGCGGACATGTTTCTTAGCATGCTAAGAAACATTTGTCCGCTGGAAACCTGTCCGCTCGGCCGGGAATCCGGTCCGGTCGGCCGTACAGACGACCGAACATGTCCGCGGAAACTGGTCCGCGGACCAGTTTCAGCAAACATGTTCGGTCGTGTGTACTAGGCCTACCATGTATCTATGGCCATAACATTCGTTTTGGATAGAGTAATACTGGCCATACACGCTTTGAGCTGAACCGGCTTAGATTCGAACTGTTAAAGCGGTTCTCCACCCTAAAGTGGAGTCCTGCTGATCGGAACCCTCCCCCCCTCCGGTGTCACATTTGACACCTTTCAGGGGGGAGGGGGGTGCAGATACCTGTCTAAAGAAGCCGCAGCGCTTCACTTCCTGGTTCCCTCAGCGTGGATGGCGGGGGGAGCAGCAGAGAGACGAGCGATCGCTCGTCCTCTGCTGCGATCGGCGCTGGACTCCAGGACAGGTATGTGTCCTAATATTAAAAGTCAGCAGCTGCAGTATTTGTAGCTGCTGGCTTTTAATATTATTTTCCCGTGGCACATCCGCTTTAATGGGAAGGCTGAATGCACTAAGTTGATCAATCGATTAACTTGGGTACAACCAGCCTGCTGGATTCTCTTGTTTTTCTCTTGTTTTTATCGCTAGCGTCTGCTATAGCCACTAGCAATAATCACTGTCTTCTCCTGGCTGGGACTGCTTACCTTGTTACCTTCAGGCCTCGTACACACGACCGAGTTTCTCTGCAAAAACCAGCAAGAAACTTGCTGGGAGATATTTTTTTGCCGAGGAAACCGGTCGTGTGTACATTTTCGTTGAGGAAACTGTCAAGAACCTCGATGAGCCAAAAAGAGAGCAAGTTCTCTATTTCCTCGACGGGAGTCTGATTTGGCTCGTCGAGTTCCTCGACGGGCTGGTTTTCGACGAGAAACTCGAACGTCTGTATGCTAAGAAACCCGCGCTTGCTCAGATTAAAGTATGAGACGGGAGTAAAAGTAGCATTTGTAATGGAGATAACACATTTTTAAGGCTGTAACAGACTGAAAAGTGCAAATCGTCTCTTACCAAACTTTTACTTAACACGCAAACACATGAAATTAGCAAAAGCAGCCCCAAGAGTTTAGCCAGTGGAATCGAACTGCCGTTGTATGCCCCTGCCGTTGTATGTGTTGTATGTCACCGCGTTTGAGAACGAGGAGATTTTGGCTTGACAGCGTGTACGCAAAGCAAGCTTGTCGAGTTCCTTGACAAGCCTAACAAGGAACTCGACGAGGAAAACGATGTGTTTTGCCCGTCGAGTTTCTGGGTCATGTGTACGAGGCCGCAGAAACACAGAAGAAGGTACGGTGAAATCTTAAAAAAAAAAGTCAAATCCACTCTTAGATAGTTATCACTGGAACAGGTGTCCTCATTGGAAGATTTCACCATAACCTTATGTTCTGGTGACAACCATAACATTTTCAAAACTCCCATCACTTTTTCTCCCAGAGATAATGGTCTTCAGGACAAACCAAAAGGGTGCATCTCTCCAGCAAGGACATAGACGGAAATAATCTCGGACATGTTTCTAACCTTTCCCTACTCTATCCACCAAAACTAGGAAAAAATGTATATGTAGGCAGGTGCCGTCTACTTTCTGCATTGCAGGTGATGCTAAACCGCAGCAGCGTTGCAAAGGGATAGGAAGTCAAGAGGAACATGGTTCCTATATGGTTTCCTGGGTCAATGGGGAAGCTATCCAATTGAATGCTGCCATCACATGTGACTCTGGTGGCCATCTTGGATCAAGCAGAGTCTATTTAAGACCCAGGCTCCCAGGCTTGGTGCGCATTTTGCATGTAGGTAGTGTAGGGACAGGTCACCATCTGACAGGGACAGTAATTAGTGGCAGGGAGAGGTTCCAGATAAGTAGGGAAACACCTCAGTATTGCAGGAAGCTTCCCCGTTTGGGCACAGATCGGCTAGGCCGCATTCCACCCCTTGAGATAGACCCTGTTAGTGCACCTGAGGCCCACTGCTTTACTCTTCGCTATTCTGTGAATGCACCCGGTCGGGTTGTCTACCTGCCAAGTAGTTGTGCTGGAGAGACATTAGAACACCTGTCTGGTTTTTATTGATGTCTGTGCCCATTAGGTAGATGCATGATCCCTAGTTGTCCTTTTTACCTTTATCATTGAAAGTGAAAGTAAAAGAACATTTCACTGTCTCCATTCTATTCATTATATCATTATTCATTTAATTATAGGGCTCAGAGTGCTTAATGCAGGAAATTACTATGTTCAACATTAACTACTTGCCGACCAGCCGCCACAGTTATACGGCGGCAGGTCGGCTCCCCTGCGCGAGAGCCCGTAGCTATAAGTCGGCTCTCGCAGCGGCCACTAGATGGAACATACTTAACCCCATCCCCTAGTGTTAACACCTTCCCTGCCAGTGGCATTTTTATAGTAATCCAATGCATTTTTATAGCACTGATCGCTATAAAAATGACAATGGTCCCAAAAATGTGTCAAAAGTGTCCGAAGTGTCCGCTATAATGTCGCAGTACCGAAAAAAAATCGCTGATCGCCGCCATTACTAGTAAAAAAAAAATATTAATAAAAATGCCATGAAACTACCCCCTATTTTGTAAACGCTATAACTTTTGCGCAAACCAATCAATAAACGTTTATTGCGATTTTTTTTACAAAAAATATGTAGAAGAATACGTATCGGCCTAAACTGAGGAAAAAAAATTTTTTTTATATATTTTTGGGGGATATTTATTATAGCAAAAAGTAAAAAATATTATTTTTTTTCAAAATTCACGCTCTATTTTTGTTTATAGCGCAAAAACTAAAAATCGCACAGGTGATCAAATACCACCAAAAGAAATCTCTATTTGTGGGAAAAAAAGGACGCCAATTTCGTTTGGGAGCCACGACGCACAACCGTGCAATTGTCAGTTAAAGCGACCCAGTGCCGGATCGCAAAAAGTGCTCTGGTCTTTGACCAGCAATATGGTCCGGAGGTTAAGTGGTTAAGATACCGTGAGATGATAGTATCAGTAGGACGTATAAAAACTATTCATCTGATTGGTCAATCTGTGCAACAGTAACCACCTGAGAAGAGGCTCCAGATCTGCAGAGCAAAAGCACATGGGCAGAGAAGGTTTTGATGCAGTCTTTTGGTAAGTTTCTATTTTTTACATGCAACATTATATACTGAAAGGTTAGAATGTGGCTGACCAACTACAACATATGGTACTTGTTCTCATTTGGGTTCCAGTTTACATGTAAAACAAGTACTCTGGGCCAGATTCAGGTACAATTCAGGCGGCGCAACGTAACCTGTTTACGTTACACCGCCGCAAGTTTTCAGTGTAAGTGCCTGATTCTCAAAACCCGTCCGGCGCATGCCCGCCCAATTCAAATGGGGCGTGTACCATTTAAATTAGGCGCGCTCCCGCGCCGGACGTTCTGCGCAAGCTCCGTTCGCAATACCGTTCGCAATTTTCCCGCCGTTCTTTGCGCGAAATTACGGTGGCCCGACGTGTTTGTGAATCGCGATGTGCGTACCGTACTTACGCCGAAAAAAAAAAAATCTAAATCGACCGGGAACGACGGCCATACTTTAACATGGTGGAGTCATTTTACACCAGTCATTGCCCATGTCACACTACATTCTTGGCCCATTCTAGGTGTCAGTGTTCCACTATCAATTTGTCTACAGTCCTCATGGTCATTGCTTCTGATTGTTCTATTATCAAATCCTCTGTGGTGCCCAATGAGAAAAAAGAAGGATGTTTGCCCTGTAGGGCTATGGATGGCATAATTATAGGCCCATACCACATCACTAACATCCACAGGCTATTTTGCTATTGTTTCTCTCTTGGAGGATTGCAGCATGTTTAATAAGGTTCTGTTAAATTATTCACAAACTACATTAACCAGGGTGTGATAGGGTGTGTTATGTGATTTCATAATTCCACACAAATGGCACAATTCAGCACAAGTGATACAAATTTTGGGCCCTAACAGGTCAGTACCCATCTTGGCTAAATGTAATGACTAATTACATAGTTCCAAAGAGCTTATGCAGTGGTGAAGGCAGTCATATCTTTGGTTTACAAACACAACAAACTCAGAAAAATAGTCAATAAAAACCAAGGCATAACAGTGTCTGAAGTGACAGCCTTAAAGCGGAACTTCAGTCATTTTTTCATCTTTTCATCTATCAAATTATCTGCCCCTTGTTGTTTTTTCTGTCAATAAATACCTTATACAGCCCACTTCCTGTTTCTTGTCTGGTAAAAAGCCTAGGCTTATGATATCACGCACAGCTCTCTCTATCACTGTCGTGAGAGTTCCCCTAGGAAGGGAGGGGGGTGAGTCATAAGAGTGCCAATGAGAGCTGCAGAGCTGGAGGTGTGCCTCTGTGTAAAAACAGGCAGCAGCTTCAGCTGCCCACAGTTAAAATTAATGCAGCCAGACTGAGTGGAGGGAGATTTCTGCAGCATATTTAGCAAGTACAGAATCACAGTATATATAAAATAATATGCAAAGTGGTTGGAGGGAAGCTACAGAATGGCAAAGATGTTTTTATTACAAATTATGTGAGCAGACTACAGTTCCTCTTTAAGAGTGACAAAGTTCATGGTTATTATTTTAAAGGATTCCTCCATTGGTAAGTGGCCCTGTCCTTTTTCCTTTGCGTATTGCACAGATTGCACAGTCTCTAAGTGCCTGTGCTACCCAGTAGGACAATCCTGGGCAGTAAAAGCCCTACCTTATTACATTTTTCATTATGCCCTAGGCAGGGTTATCTACCAGCTTGCTTACATACTGCAAGAGCAGTTTTCTGTGGAATCACTAGTTGACATTTTTTCTGTTCTTCTCTTGGAAGTTGAATCCATTGGTAGAATAACAGACTCAATGGTCACCAACATTGATGGCCACTTACACTTCTATATATATTTTTCACAGTAATGCATTGCTTCTTACTGCAGGGGCCACCATGTATTTTAGTATATACTGTATCTTTCCAACACTGAACCTGCTTTTACCTGTCCCCTTGGTCCATATGGGTTATACTGCCAAAGCTCCTGGGATAGATGTACCTGATGGCTCTTTATTCTCAAGCACTGTCATGTCTAAGCTGATTTGTAAGTAGTGAGGCTGGTTAAGGGCCTCATGGGACAATCTGCTTGATTTTGTGAGATCAATATTTGGCATAAACAACTTTCTTATACCAATATTTTTCTTCATAGATACATATTTTGCATCTAATGCCGAGGAAGTGAGCACTGATTCGCGAAACACGTCGAGTTGTTGGATGCAGCTTGTTGTCTACTCATGTATCCATATTTCAGATTATGTACAAATGCATTGAAACTGTGTATGAAATTTTAGATTACTCATCAGCTTAATATTTATTGTAGCGGGATTTTATTATGATTTCACTTTCATTTATGTATCAATACACTTGTAATCACGTAGAATAATTACAATATGTGTTTTGATGTGTAATGTACCTCATACAAAGTCCCAGGGCAAATGCAGTGGCTCTTGGGTATCTATTAAAGTATGTCCTTTTAGGCCCCTTCTATTGTTAGCGCATTTTGGCCACACCTACTATTTGCCATGGCGAGTTAAACTTTCCACATGGTGCCCTTTGCCCAACGGTGCCCCAAGCCTTTCATAAACAATTGCTGGACAAAGCAAGCTGCTTTAATGCTGGGCAACTTTAATATGCTGTATTAGCTGAAACATTTGTAGCATCTCAAGAAAGTATAGGCGGTATTAGATGGAGTAATAAACAGAAAGTTGCTGATTAAATATTTATTCTTGAGTTTAGCTGCCATTAAAATAACTAACCTAGCAATTTTCAGTCCTAATGTTTGTATTATAGTGGGATAATTTGTTTACTTCTTTGGATTTGTTCATGTAATGGTTTGAAAAAGCTAGTGTGGTTTCCATAATCTTAAACGCTAAATTGGTTTGAAGTCAATTGTGTCAAGGGTGAGCGTATGATTGAACTTATTAACATCTTCCAGGGTGTATGTGGAATCAATAACAATTTTTTTTTTAAACATCTCCTTTACCTAATATTTAGGTGAACTGTTTTGCATGCCTTCATATTTTACAGTATCCTTGTCACTATAATATGAAAAACACTCTCAGATCCCATCCGGTGCAGACATTTCCCACCTCATGGCCAACAATCTAAGCACCAGGGGACTCAGAGTGGTTGTCACTGGGGCAGGTTAACTATGCAGTTAACCCCTTTACACACATACACAGTACCCACTACCACAATGCCACGCAAGTTATTAACGGAAACATGCACCATTCACAGCATTCACTGTTGCAATTCTGACCTTTTAAACAAAATGACTATTGCCTGCTGCCATACTCAGACAGGAATGTAACAGAGTTTACAGTACAGTAGCTTCTTTAAAGAGGAAAACATTCTTTAACCTAATTAGAGCATTCAGAGATTCAGCCAAACAATTTTTAAATACTGTATTGTTTTAATAAACAGAAGAAAAAAATGGTACAGCAGAGAGAAGGAATAGCATATAATGTGGTTGATTAAAAGTAAAAAATACTTAAAGCAGAACTTAACTTTCTCTGAACAACACAAACTGAAAACGCTATTCAATTCATTTTTAATAGTCAAAACAAACTCACCCATCCATCCATGTGTTTATTATTATTATCACTATTCTTCCTCCCAATGCCAAAGATGCGTTGTTTACTCCTACTATAGCCAAGACCATTTCAACTCCCAATAGGCACAGTCCGACCCACCTAAAGTCTAAAGGACAGTAAACTGCCTGGTCCTTTATGTAGAAAGTTTGGAGACCGCTGAACTATAGGATGGTTTGGTGTCCAATTGATCGGCATCTTCCTCATACATCAGGGTAGCCACTTTTTTATGAAGGTAATTCCAAGACCACCGGAGTTCTTCAATATAAATCAGAGGTGAGAGCATTAGATGTATGAAAGTTCGGTTTCAGTTGAAAACCTTGCAGACTTACAGATGTGTATTGCTCAGTAGAAGATTTAGGACAGGCTATATACAACACAACCTCATTAGGAGACTTTTGAACAATCTGCCTTTTAACCTGTCTGTGTCTGCTGCCCACCACAGGCACATTTATTTGATCATTTTTGGTGCCAACTTTTGAATGTTGGAGAAATGAGGGTGGCACTTTGTACAGTATTACTCTCCATTCCCCCTAAACAGTTTTTTTCTTACCTTTTGCACTGCTGATCTATGCTCTATTATAAGGATACAGCTGCCTGAAGAATCTTCAGTATCCAACACAAATCTGAGTGTGTCAGATACATGGTTCCACCGCTGGGTTCAGTGGTTTAATCCACTTGCCCCCTACATCACTACTGTGTATTGCAGTGACATAGAGGCAGTGGTAAGAGCCATAATATGCAGTGAGGAAACAGGAATATGACATTCTGTTGTGGATTCTAAAGATTATTGGAAAAGAGATACAGTGAATATTTTTATCCCCTCCGACATACACTTTAACTGCAGTAGAGGAAAATTAGAACACCAACCTGGCTGTACTATGTGGCAGAGATGTACAAATCTCAGGGCTGGATGAACAGAAATACAATTCCTCTGGCAAGTAAAGATGCATCCATAAATTCACTTTAACTTTGTATTTGCCTGGAGTTCAGCGCCAATTGCCTGTTCATGGACACTGCCATGCATTTTTGCTTACCATGAGTCTCTTTGTGCATACAGGTCGCAACAAAATAAGTATTCCAAAAACATAAACATTGATTGCCAAGACATAGCATATTTTTAGCCTATGAGTGGAAACAAAATAGAACCTGAACGAAAAACAGCTGGCGCAGACACAATCAGTTAAATCAAGTTGTCCATTCTTGTCTTTTCTCCTTTAATTATCAAATATGTCATTAATTTAAAAGGAGCTCTCATCCTCTCATTATTTAGCGCACACTTTAATGTCATTAAAATCTTCCAAAGGACACAATTTCTCTAAGAGCCTTATCTCTGCATCACTAATGGATAGCTTTTGGCTTGGCTCCCTGTAAAGGGAAAGCAAGCAGTTGTTTACCGGGAATCTAGGAGTACATTACAAAGGGAATTAGCTCTGAGCTGTTAGTCTGATTAATGCACTTAACTATTCTTGACCATCCCCTCCTTCTCTTGGTAGATAATGCATGCGGATCAGCTGTAAATGGAAAAGATGTGGGGGTCAGACTCAGGAGGCAATGGATACAAGCTTGCTGGGTAGACTGACCTGTGTACAGGCTTCATGTTTTGCAAGAAAAATAAAAGAATTTGAAACCATTTCCTGGACTCCACTGGCAATTATGACACTTTGCATTAGGAAACTTGCTGAGTTTTAAACAGTTTTCTAGTTAAAAAAGAAGTAAATACAAACACATACTGTATATAGGGAGAGAAGATCAAAGCAATATGGGTTGAATTAGACTTTAAAGAAAATAAACAGCTTTGTTATCCACGTCAATGATGAATATTACAGTTATTGTTCCAATGTGGGAATTGGAAAGGCTAAGAATACCCCCAAACTGCAATATTACTTGGCAGAGCAATATACATTTTTTTTTTTTTTTTGTAGTTGTACAAATGTCAAATTGAAAACACATGAGAAGCATATTAAGACTTTTTCTGTGTTTCCCATGCACTACATCAGGGGTGTCAAACTCAGTTTCATTGTGAGCCGCATCAGCATTATGATTGCCCTCAAAAGGGCCGGTTGTATCTGTAACATTAGATGTCCAGCGCATACCCTCCCCTTACATTAGATGTCAAGAGCCCCCCACCATCAGAAGTTGAGTCCCCCAATCTCACTTACATCACAGTACACCACCTTTCATTATGCTGCTGTTGGGAAGAAGCTGGATGCATTGCTTAAAAGCAGAAAATAAGGATTTGGAGAAGGACCAGAGGAGGGCTGGTACTCTTCTGCAGCTGCAGGAGAGGTGCGAGGGCCACATGAAATGGCCTGGAGGCCGGATCCGGCCCGCGGGCCTTGTGTTTGACACCTATGCACTAGGGTGAATAAAAAATGTAGTCTGGAAGTTGAAAAAACACAAACCTAATGTTTCCTCTAGATCTCCTTACTTAATGATACATAAAACATGCTATGTTCTGCCATGTATAGTTTGAGTACCACCATGCAAAGTTATATTGTAACACCTATACGATTGCTATAGCGGCTGTGTCCGCATTCATACATTACTTATTTTCTGTTGTTATTGTTCATACTCTTAATAAAAACTTTAAAAAAGAACTGTAGCCTGGAAATTTAAAAGAAAAAGTTGTGCTGGTACCCACAGCAACCTTGGGAAATGGGATAAGCTATTTTTTGCTTGCTATGGACAAGAGTTTTCATTTTAATCGCATTTCCTTTGCTCTTTTAATTAATTTACCCAACCTAGTGTGCCCAGGTTTCCAAAGATGGGGCAGCTTGATCTTCGCTGATGATGCCAAAAATTTACAGGTATGTGGAATCTTGACAAATACCAGTAGTCCATATTGTGCAGGATACAGTATAAATACATAATTTGAAGGCCACATACAATTGTTTCTGTTGTGTTGGACCTCTCCTTTTCCCAATCTACACCACCTCCCTGGGTCAGTTGATTGCCTCTCATGGCTTTTAATATCATCTCTATGCTGATGACATCCAAATCCATCTCTCCACCCCCCAGCTCTCTCCATCTGTCTCCTCACGCATCACCAACTTACTAGCAGACCTATCAGCCTGATTGTCACATCACTGCCTCAAACTTAAAATATCCAAAACCGAGCTCATGATATTTCCTCCCCCAGGTGCCACTTCCCCTGATTTTTCTGTCAATATCAACGGCCTTAACTATCAACTTGTCCCCCTACGACAAGGTCCTAGGTGTGATCCTGGGCTCCAAACTAACCTTTCGGCCCCACATCCTATCACTATACAAAATTTGCCGCCTCAACCTCCGCAACATCTTCAAGATATGCTCCTTCCTAACCAATGTCACCACAAAGCTTCTATTGCACTCCCTGGTTATCTCTTGCCTCGACTACTGCAACTCCCTCCTCATTGGCTTACCTCTAAATAGGCTATCCCCACTTCAGTCCATCATGAATGCTGCTGCCAATCTCATCCACCTCACAAACCACTCAGCATCTGCTATACCTATCTGCCAATCCCTCCATTGGCTGCCACGCAACCAACAAATTAAATTCCAGATACTAACAATAACTTACAAAGCCACAACCTAACTTACAATCTGACTTCCAGCTACATCACTAACTTAGTCTCAAAATACCAACCTAATCTTTCTCTTCTTTCCTCCCAAGACCTCCTGCTCTCTAACTCCCTTGTCACCCCATGCTTGCCTTCAGATCTTCTCCAGAGCCTCTCCCATCCTCTGGAATGCTCTACCCCAATCTGTCTGACTTTCCCCTACTTTGTCCACCTTTCAGACGATCCCTGAAAACTATCTCTTCAGAGAAGCCTACCTGGCCCCTACCTAACAACTGTACATTTATTTTGTCCATTAGCACATCCCCACAGTTATTACCTCTTGTATCTCTTGACCTTCCCTCTTAGGCCCCGTACACACGACCGAGTTTCTCGGCAGAATTCAGCCAGAAACTCGATCGGAGCTGAATTCTGCCGAGAAACCCGGCCGTGTGTACACTTTCGGCCGAGGAAGCCGACAAGTTCCTCGTCGAGCCAAATAGAGAACATCTCTATTTCCTCGTTGTTCAATGAGGAAAGTTGGCTCGCCGAGATCCTCGGCGGCTTCACACAGAACTCGACGAGCAAAACGATGAGTTTTGCCCGTCGAGTTCCTCGGACGTGTGTATGGGGCCTCAGACTGTAAGCTCTAAGTAACAGGACCCTCTGATTCCTACTGTATTAAAGTGTATTGTATTTGTACTGTCTACCCTCAAATTGTAAAGCGCTGTGTAAAACTGTTGACGCTTTAAAAATTCTGTATTATAATAAAGTAATAATTATCAGCAATGCCTTCAAACAAATGTGTTCCAGGCTCCTATGCATTGTGACATTCTGTGGCACCATTCCGAGAAAAGAGGTTGTATGTACATGGTTTGATTCTCTTTAAAGCTGGCTTCCAGGCAGATACAAAAATCTCAGATTAATACAGTTGTGTAATTACAAAATAATGAAGTGTATTGTTAATTTCAGCTGGTGTAAGTTCTGATCTTCATCTGTGACGACAAAATCTGGCAGATATGGGCAATCTTGGCTGGTATGAGCAGTTCATATAGTGCAGGGTACAATAGAAATAAGTCATTTAAAAGTAGTCACATACACTCACCAATACAGCCTTCAAATACTGTATATTACTTCCTATCAGAACTTAGTCACTTCTACAACCACTAGAGGGTACCTCATTTGATATAAATGTAATGCATTATTTAGAATTGCCCTCCAGAAAGACAACACAAGCAGACCGTGGCATGTTTTAGGCAGGATGATTAGAAGCCCAATTAAAGTGAATCTCCACTGCATCTGAGCACCAAAAAACAAAAAAAATGTTATTCAAAGCAAACTTCCCCATCCATCCACATCTCCATGCTTTATTTTTCTGAGAAATCACTTTTAAAAACACCTTCTAGCATTTTCTGTTGTAGCCATCTGGTGTAAGGGCAGATGAATCATGAAGCATTTATTTCCTGGAATCCGTCTGCCCTTAGCTCAGGCATGCAGACAGGAGGGTTAGCTTAGCTAAAAAAAAACATCATTCCCTTCTGAAGACTCCTGGGATGTATGACACAATTTGCCTAGGCCTGGAAATCGAGAAGTAATTGAAGAAATGTAGGATAAAATGTTTAAAATAAGTAAGTATGTTATACTTTCCTATCTATTTACTAAAATGAGGATTAAAAATCAGTCATTGATTGAGAAAGTAAAGTTCTAGCTGTACTAGGTAAAGAAACCTGAACTAGTAAAAGAGACTGTATTTCCTTTATGAATGATAACACAAAAACTTTTCTTTCACTCCTGGTTAGTGTTTGGCTGAAGCCATTTATTATCAATCAACTGTGTTCATTCTTTTTAAATCATAATGACAACAGAAACTACCCACATGACCCTGATCAAAAGTTTACATACCCTGGTGATTTGGCCTGATAACATGCACACAAGTTGACACAAAGGGGTTTGAATGGCTGTTAAAGGTAACCATCCTCACCTGTGATCTGTTTGCTTGTAATTAGTATGTGTGTATAAAAGGCCAATGAGTTTCTGGACTCCTGACAGACAGTTGCATCTTTCATTCAGTGCTACACTGACGTTTCTGGATTCTGAGTCATGGGGAAAGCAAAATAATTGTCAAAGGATCTGCGGGAAAATGTAGTTGAACTGTATAAAACAGGAAATGGATATAAAAGGAATTGAGAATGCCAATCAGCAGTGTTCAAACTCTAATCAAGAAGTGAAAAATGAGGGGTTCTGTTGTTGTTGTGTTCTTGTGTATCTGCTGTCTTACCCTTTCTACACCCTTTGAAATGTGCAGATTGTATTAGAAGTCTTTCTTCCTCTTTCAGTAGTACATAGGGGTGCTAATAGTCCCTGCTAATCTCCCTCTAAGCTCTATACCCGACAAAAAATTTTGGGTTTGTGTTTCATGTTTCATGTGTCAGAGAACTTGTTAGAAGTGACACACACTGATAACAGAGGAACGAAGCACCAGAGAGAAATTACACTTAGGCCCCGTACACACGAGAGGATCCATCCGCTGGAATTGATCCGCGGACCGGCTCCAGCGGATAGATCCCCTGGTGTGTACAATCCAGCGGATCTGTTTCCGCTGATTTTTATCCCCTGGGATGGATTTCAAGCGGATAAAAATTTGAAGACATGCTTTAAAATCTATCCGCTTGAATTCATCCCAACGGATTGATCCGCTGGTCTGTACAGACTCACCGGATCAATCCGTCCGAATGGATCCCCCGCATGCATCGTAATGATTCGACGCATGCGTGGAATTCCTTATATGACAGCGCGACACGTCATCGCGATGGGATTTCGGCGCGGATTTCGATCCTATGGTGAGTACACTCCATCGGATCCAAATCCGCGGAAATCCTCGAGACGATTTATCCGCGGAAACGGTCCGTTGGACCGTAACCGCGGATAAATCCTCTCGTGTGTACTAGGCCTTAGAGCTTTGAAGAGAAATAAGTAAACACTACAGATATATGTGTTTAGTTCGAATATCATGAATGGGGTTTACAACTACTTTAAAGTATAAATAAAACCATAATTATTTTTTTCATCAGAGTAAGGGAAGGGTTTCTTTTTGACATCCAGATCACATTCGGGGGATACCTTCACTTCCTCATGCCAGAACAGGACATGCAAGGAAATCTCTCCATAGTAAGAGTACAGTGGTCATCAGAACTAGTGCCCCCAATGGAAGATTTTCTGGTAACAACTCAAATTTGGGATTTTCTCACACTCACTCTCGGGGATAAAGTTCACCAGGACAAATACAGAGGGTAAATCTCCTTTTATTTTTATATTAAATGGCTTAAAGTGATTGTAAAGTCTTGTTTTTTGTTTTTTTAAATAATAAACATGTTATACTTACCTCCTCTGTGCAGTTGGTTTTGCACAGAGCAGCCCGGATCCTCCTCTTCTTGGGTCCCTCTTTGCTATTCCTGGCCCCACCCTCCTATCGAGTGCCCCCACAGTCGGCAGCTTTCTATGAGGGGCACCCGAGTTAAGTCTGAGCTCCGTGTGCCCATTCAGACACAGAGCCCCCGACCTGACCCAGCCCCCTTTCTCCCCTGATTGCCAATGGCGCCTCTGCTGTGTCTTAGCCAATCAGGAGGAGAGTACTGGACTGCTTAGACATTTGTGGACATTGCTGGAGAGAGAAGTGGCTCAGGTGAGTAATTAGGGGGGTGCTGGGGGGCTGCTACACAGAAGTTTTTTTATCCTAATGCATAGAATGCATTGAGATAAAAAACTTTTTGCCTTTACAGCTCCTTTAAAACGTTTATTTTTATTATCCGTTTTTAGCAATATGGCAATGTTTTTCATCCATAACATATCTCAAAACACTGCTATAACTAAATATACATATTTTATTTAAGTTTCAGCAACTGAAAGCACAATATTATTTATACCGAAGAATATGTGATTTTTTTTTCTTTTTGTTTAGTTTTCATTTTACGCATATTGATATTACACATACATTATCATTTACATATACAATAGGTTATTGCACATATTACTTTCATATATTAGGAAGCAAATATTACCATATTTAACATGTAAGTGTGTTAAAACAGAAATATTTTATAGTATAGGATTTGTGTGACAATAATCCAAATTAAACTATGCATTTAAGGAAATATAACCACTCAATGTAAAGTGAAGCTATTAAGGTGTTACGAAGCAGGCTGTAGACAGATAACAGCAAGTAAAGTCATAATCATATTGCAGTATGGTAGTATATAAGAGCTCCTTTATCACTGTGTCTGAAATTTAAAAAATTCGATAGTCTTTTAGCCAATCAGAGTATCCTGTCCTTTCTTTTGCTGCATGTTTTAATCTGATTGGGTAATATTGAGTGAAACAGTTCTAATTTTAAGCACTAATAAACAACGCAAACACTTGCTTCCACTAAGTTGTTTTCTGAAATATTTTGAACTTTTGAACAGTATTTAATTCTACCCTATGAATTTAGCAGATATATGACCGTTAAAATAAAAACCAGCATTTTATGCGGATAAAAGTGTACGTACCCCCCCCCCCCCCCAACAAAAAAAATAAAGAATCCCACTGTATACAAATCTCTCAAACTATTTTTTTGTAAATTGGTTGCAAAGTTTATTACCTGGATTTAATAAACCTGTTATGCAGCCAAATGGACAACTAGGCCAACAGGCTGACAATGCTGCTGCTAATTGCAAGGCAATGGCTAAAGCTATCCATATAGTATCAGAGTTTCGAACAAACGTTCGTACGAAAAATTCTCAGTACATTCGATGACTTGAGAAATATTGTTCAGAAGTACTTCAAAATTGTATTTGCTTTTAGCATTTGACTTTGGAAGGAATAGATCTTACCACCTGAATAACACATGCACTGTTAGCAATTTGTTCATTCGGGAAAAAAAATCCATCCTGCTCCTTCAAACTTTGTCACTGTGATCAAAACTGAATATTGTTTGACCCCACTAACTACTAGAACAATTAAACTAAGGTACTTAAAACTGAAAAATTCAAACAAATGTGTGGCCAGCTTTAGCAATTTAAGCCTGTAACAGTAAGGCCCCGTACACATGACCGAGTTTCTCGATAGAATTCAGCCAGAAACTCGAAACCCGGCGTGTGTACACTTTCGGCCGAGGAAGCCGACGAGTTTCTCGTCGAGCCAAATAGAGAACATGTTCTCTATTTCCTCGTTGTTCTATGAGGAAAGTTGGCTCGCCGAGATCCTCGGCGGCTTCACACAGAACTCGACGAGCAAAACGATGAGTTTTGCCCATCGAGTTCCTCGGACGTGTGTACGGGGCCTTAGTGCTGATACTGATAGGCTATCCAAATCACAAACAGATCAACAAAAAAAAAATATTTTGAAAATTGTATATCATGAGATATGTTGCCAAGCATAGTGAAAAATACATTTAGGATTTGCATACACTTTAGTAATCTGTCATAAAAACTGTAGGTAAGACACAGTAGTAGAGGCACTCACCAGGTTACAAACAAGATAGAGTCTGTAGGTTTGTTTTTAAGTTGAATCTGTTTGTAAATCGGAACAGGTACATTTTTTAAGTGTAACTCCAAAAAAAAATGTTTTTAAGCTTTTTGGATAACATAGGGAAGGGTTACCACCCCTGTAACGTTTGTTTTGCTGTCTGTGCCCCTGTTCAGGAGATTTCACCTCGCTTTCTGTCCCAATGACAATTGGATTTTGAGAATTTTGGTGTCTTGGTGATAAAGCATCAGTAGAGGCACCTTTTTTCCATAATAACTCTGAGGCCCCGTACAGACGACCGAACATGTCCGCTGAAACTGGTCCGTCGGACCAGTTTTCAGCAGACATGTTCGGTCGTGTGTAGGGCCGACCGGACAAGGTTTCCAGCAGACAACTGTTTCTTAGCATGGACATGTTTTCATCGGACATGTCCTGTGGTGTGTACGAGGCCTTACAGGAGAGAATTTCCCTTCCTAGGGATAGATTTCCTCTCACTTCCTGTTGTCTCCTTCCATTTCTAAGCAGGAGTCGTTTGTAAGTCGGATGTTTGTAACTGGGGGACCGCCTGTAGTCGTACTGCAGAAACCTGAAAAAGCCTCTAATACCCTTCATTCATGTCTGAAAGCTGGGCCACTTACCAGGTAAATTTGTTGCATTTCCAGAAGCAAGTCCCTTTTTGTCTGCAGTACATTTCCACTTGCCTGTAAGGCAACCCATCATAGTGAAGGGATGATAGGAACAATTTACAGCTTTGCTTGTGAGAACAGCCTAGCATTTAACAGCAAATTTAGGGTATTAGAAGATGCTGCAGGTATGTGATAACGGTCTTTTGTCTGTATGCCATCATTCACCCCAGCAAACATACCTGGGCCAAAATTCTCAGGGTATAAAGTTATCAGCTAGGTAAGAGTTGTACATCTGATTGCTATTGCCTGAGATAAGCGGCACACAAGTGATATCTCTTTCCTTCGCACCTACAACTTTTCTGAATGTTTAAAAAAAAAAAAAACTATCTATAGAAGAAATATTGTTTAGCAGCCAGATCATACATGCACAGCCAGCTGTCACCCGAGGTCTGTAGCCACTTATAGTTCCTTTCCAGAGGTTTTAGAGCAAAAAATAATTATTACTGCAATTTGTCAAAAGATAACTAACACTGTCTTGGACATATTACGACTCTGTTCACACTTGTGCGATGCAGGAACGTGCTCAAAATCACAAGCATTTTAATGGAATCGTAATGCACCTTCGCTAAAGTGCGTGACGAAATTTATGGTCATAAAGTATCATTTGTTTTGGCGTGGAGCAATTTAAAAAAAAAAGAGTCATGCACTTCCTTGGTGCGATGTAGATGTGGTAGGCAACCCATTCAGATGAATAAGCTGCCCTGACGCAATGCACGGTAACAGGCGTAAAAGCATACGGCAACACATGTGTACTAGTGCATCGCAGAGATGTGAACCCAGCCTTAAAATTCACATCATATTTAGCCTTCTAGTGTGGTGTAGGAAAATTACACGGATGTCACTGTCTCAGTTTTTACAATTGATAGAAGTCTACAGGTTATATGACTATTATTATTAATATTAAGACGTACAGCCTGAAATTACAAAAGCGGAACAGGATTTAGCTCTTTTTTAGATCAACACAGTGTCCATAAATGTTCCTGTTGCATCGCCTTCCTTCCAGTAGAATTACCAGTCAGTGTAAATGTAGAACAAGCTGCCTGCCAGGTCCCAGCAGTGTACTGGCTACAGTAGAACACAAATAATATATGGCCACTCCACACCTTCTCTAAATGTCTTGCTTTTCACAAGTCTTTGACGTGGGTGGCCGTTAGTTGTTGACACAAGCCAGTTGATCTCCATGTCTTCGTCTGCAGTCATTTAGTACAAGGTTGAAAAACACAGCTCGTATACTGATGAATTTTCCAGGTGTTTCTTTCTAGCCCAGTAGGAGAGCCAAAACCAACATGTCCATAATGATTGTTCTGTAGCATTCATCTTAGATGCAGTGTCTCTAAGCTCATATAGATAGCATAACTTTCAAAACGATAAACAATGTTGTACTCAGTGTCAAAGCTGTATTCAGAGATGAACCTCCAGGTGCTGTACTTGATGCCTGTTTTGTCTTGACAGGAAGGACTTGCATGGTGCGTCCTTCTTCCACCTGCTGAATGGTACAAGACAAATAAATAATATACCTTTTTTACCACAAGCATCACTATAGCATAGCTCCCAAAACTGCCCCTGATTTCGAGGGACTGTCCCTGATTTGGAACAAATTTCCTCTGTCCCTCTTTCCTGCTCTATTGTCCCTTTTTTTGGTCTGATCTATATAGTTGTATATAAAATGCACTATGTGTCTGTCAAAAAGTGCTTCCCAGTGCTAAACCTTTCATCCAATTTTTAAATAGCTGCATTTGTAAACTGCAAATGCCTAAATAAAGAAATAGTAGTGGTAAAAAAAAGCATTTTTGTATAATTCTCCTTTAAGGGGGTGTAGCAGGGGGTGTGTCCTTTGCTTACATACTTTTGCTAATTCCCATCCCAAAAAGTTGGGGTGTATGCTATGGTTATATGCAGATATTGTATACAGGGCCGTCTTAATAGCATCATGGGCCCCTGGGCAAAGTATTGCTCTGGGGCCCCTACAATGATGACAGTGCAGGTAAACAGACATCAAGTAGGTAAGAGGCAGATTGCCTCCCCTGTGTATCTATCACTCTTAGTACCATCATGGGGCCCCCAATTTCGAGGCAGCATTGGCTCGAGGGCCAGCTGCTTTGGGGAATGCGCAGGCGCCCCCCATGCAGCTGGGGCCCCTGGGCAGTGCACAGGTGGGCCCTCTCATTAAGACAGCCCTGATTGTATATAACATAAGCAATTGTTAAGCACTCAGAAGCTCCTGGGACCTAGAGTACATGTTCTGCCTATTTAATAGAAATATCAAGGGTGAAAAAATGAGGATAGCTAAAGGTTAACGCAAATGTACATATGGAAATAAGAATAAGAATAGACTGAAAAAAAAAATATTTCATATTGTTTCTGCAAAATAACTGCCAGGCAAAAAAGCATTTAGCACAATACAATTTTCTCTGCTACCCTAGAATGCAGTAAATTACAGTATTAAAGTACATCCAGAATCAAGCGCAAAAATGTTATATTTTACAGCTTACCAGTCCTTAGATGACGTGGCTGCATTTGTTTTCTTTTTTTTTAAGCTAAAAACATTTTATGCAATTATTAAAATATTTCCATTGCCAGAAATCTTTTGTCCTTGTTACTTTCTGTGTACCGAATTCAAATATCAAACTATCTTACCAACTATCCTAGCTAGCTTCTGTGAACTACAGGACATGTCCTCCCCGTGCAATGGAGATTTGAAGAGGTGGAGATTTATGTAGTACAAATCAGGAAAGAAGCCTATGGAGACAACGTTGCAACTCCATAGATACCGTGCAGCAAGTGAGCACAGTCACCCTAGGACACTATGGGGGATATTTACTAAAACTGGTGCACACAGAATCTGGTGCAGCGCTGCATGGTAACCAATCAGCTTCTCACTTCAGCTTGTTCAATTAAGCTGTGAAAATTAAACCTGGAAGCTGATTGGTTTCGCTGCAGAGCTGCACCATATTTTGCACATATTGCAGCATATTTTAGTAAATGCCCACCCTATGTGTGCTATCGGCAAGATCACTATGTATAACTAAAGGGAACAAAAAAGGAAAAAAATAAAAAACACAGGGGTGGACAACAATAAAATTACACCAACAGGACCATGTGATGACTAGCGATTAAAGAAGCCTAAAAAACTCAAGAGAGCAGCATCTTATGCTGAACTGGTGTCAGAAAAGGGCTTAAATATTCACCAGGTAGAACTCAACACATGTGTGAACAGAAGTCCAGATGGCAACCTTGCAAATCTGAGAAACAGATGCCTGAGGCAGAAAAGCCAATAAAGCACCAACAGACATGGTAGAATGTGCCGTAACCAGGAAGGGGGGAACCTCACAAGGTGTTTTCTTCATGTCAGGCCATTGCAGTCTGGACCAAATATATGAACACCTATGGCCTTATACTAGTGTGTGTATATTTGCATTGGCCTAAAAGATAGACATGGAAGCAACCACAGGTGGCAGGGTTGGACCTGCTAGGGGTAAAGGAGCTTAAAAAAAAAAAATTCTAGGGAAAGCCTAATCCTACCTTGCCGTGGAGCAGCCTCTGTACTGCAAAGGTTAAAAGTTTGTTAAAGTCTAGGGGACTGGAAAAGCAGTCTTACTTCCCTGATCCTCTGCTCCTCCAGACAGTGTGTGAGTTTGCCTAGACTTGTCTCCTCCATGCTCTGGTGGTCCTCTGGCAATATTAAGACTGATGCAGAACCTATAGCCTTGCATGGGACAAGAGGACTTGAGAGAAACTGTCCACCGCATTTCCAGTATAGGGAATCCCTGTCTGCCAGGGAAGCGGAGGATCGGGCAAAAAAAGCTGCTTTTCCTGTCAACTAAACCTAACAGAACATTTAACTCTTGCAGTGTGAGTGTGGCCCCAACTGTTAGGGAGAATTTCTATTTTTCTTGGAAGTGGATTTTAAAGAGCTTTGATTAGGGCCGGAAAGGGCTGAATTTACCACAGGAAGTGCCCACTTAAGGAGAATAGTATACTGTAGTGTGAAAAGCTTTGGAGAAAAGAAAATGTTTCCCAGGGTGAGGCCAGTCCTCACACAGGACAAGCTCCACAAGTGCATAAACCATGATTTTTGAAGATCCAATACTGGACTCCCTGGGATTAGCAGAGCCTTTTACAACACTAGACAAGAACATACAGTGTCAGTAACAGTAGCTATAATTTTGTTTAGCTTGGAAGGAATATCTGTACTAGAAGTGTCCTCTTCATCCAATTCCTCTGAGGGTGAGGGATCCTCTTCTGTATTATCTACCTTCTTCTCAGAAACCACTTTGTGATCATTGGCAAAGTAAACAATTTAGTTAGGAGGGGAGGCTAAAGGGCGATATTTGTAATCCTCTACTGTCAATGGTCTTGACAAGGCCCATTAACTCAGACATTGTAGCAGAAAAATTCTCCCTGGAAAGGAGGGAGGAGTCTGACATGGCTGAAGGCCAGGGAGGAAGGTAGAGAGTTAGAATTGGGATGCCATCGGATTATAGGGCACCTTGACCCTTAGCCACAGAGCAAGCACATGTAGGCCACGACTGAAGAACACAGAGGGGGTTATTTACGAAAGGAAAATACACTTTGCACTACAAGTGCAAACTACAAGTGCAAATTGCACTTGAATTTGCACTGAAAGTGCACCTGGAAGTGCAGTCGCTGTAGATCCGAGGGGGGCATGCAAGGAAAATAAAAAACAGCATTTTAGCTTGCACATGATTGGATGATAACATCAGCAGAGCATCCCCTCATTTCAGATCTACCCCTCAGATTTACTTTCAATGCACTTTCAAGTGCAATTTGCACTTGTAGTTTGCACTTGTAGTGCAAAGTTGATTTGCCTTTTGTAAATAACCCCCAGAGCGTCACAGCTAATATTGTGGTCAAGAAGACCAAGAGATGTGCATTGGTTGGCATCTGAAATCCAAAGTGGCGGGGAAGGACTGTGCACAACCTGCCTCTAACCCGAGATACCACACAGGTTCTATAATCACCACAGACTATGCACATGCCATAGCGCCTTGCTGAAGTAGAGAGCCACTTTGTATAATAGAATCAGGAGTAAGGGTGCCAAAATGTTAACCGTTGTCATCCAAAACTCACTGCACTCCACAAGGAAACAGCAGTGGGAATACCCCTAAGTGAAAAAAAAATGGGGCATCCTGGTATGAATGTTTAAAGAGCTTCCACAATGTACTAACCAATCAGCTACATAAATAAGGGGTATCTTCCTGGATTCCCCCTTCTACGATGAGCATATCTCCACAGGAGTCCTTAGAGACTGGGCTCTGCACCAGGCAGACCACCCTGCAGCACTAGACCCACAGCATTATCCATGGTTGAAAGCAACAATACAGTCCAGCCCCACATCTTCCATGTGGCGGGGTCCACATGCAGTCCCCCAAGACACTGCCAAGCATTCAATCAATCTGGAAGCTTCAGAAAAATGGCTATGGTGCAGCCATGTCTGGATAGAATAATCAACATGAAAAAAGATTTACAGAAAGAAATAAAAGCTTAAATTTTAGGAGGTAAGATTTTCTCAGGAAAGAGAAAAGATCCATCACCCAATGATAATAGCCAAAAAAAGAGGGATGAGTTTTATGGGAAATGTGTCAGCAGCTTTTTTTGCCAGTGTCCTATTGCCTGAAGCTAGCTGCATATAATCTAGGGTGACATAGAAAGGCACTCTGACAACCTTATACCGGGACTGAAAGTTCTAATGTATAATGTATAATACAGCATGTCTAATCCCTTTCAGATATTAAAAAGTGGCCACATCTTATAAATACCATTCAAAAAGAAGAAACGTATTTTTTGCAAAAATTATCTCTCACCCCCTTTATTGACGGGAAAACTGGCAGACCGGAAACCTTATCTGTGAAAGGATTTGCCAGCTCAGAATCCATATCTATTGCGTTGCTGTTGTTAATCTCCATCTTAATTGCGCTTTCTGAAAGAAGATGCAGAAACAAATATATGACTTAAATGTAGGTGTTTTTCAAGCACTTCTTTCTCTGGAAGTGAACAAAATGGCTCAGGAAGTGAACAAAATGGCTTAGGCAACTGCAGCCCAATGTTTGACATGGAAAAGTTTTTGACAGTATAGCAACTGCATATAATTTCAGATATTGATCATTATCTGAGTACATTTACCAATGAAGCCATTTGCTGGCTAAGCACATATCTATCAGCCCTGAGCAGTGCTTTGCAACCATACATGAACTTGTTATTAGCAGACATGACTAATGCTCAACTCTACCCAATAAGCAACACAAATATTTGCTCTTAATTTTGTAATCACATGCGACTTTATTAAATGGTATAATTCATCAAGAAAGTAATTTGTTAAAGAATTTAGTTGCAATGCCAATTTTAATGCAATATGGTGCTTTTGAATATGTACCCTTGCATTTTAATAGTCAAATGCTAAAATGTGGAAAACAATTGTCAACAATTGTCCTGAAGGAGCCATGTAGATAATTGTCAACCAAACAGCGCCTGCCTCCAATCAGTTGTAGTCACTGTTTGGGTCTTTTGACAGTTGGTGGTGTCATTGATTGTGGATTGAGGAATCTGTCATATTTTTTTGTTCAGCCCAAAGGCTGAATGAAAAAAAATGTGTGTGTATGGCCATATTTAGACCTACAGAGCAGTCAGATTTTTTTACTGACTTGATTATGTAGCAGATGGTTGCTACAAGTTACTATCATCCACCATATCACCCTGCGGCCAGACCTCCATATATCACTCTCAGAGACAATGAACAGTCATTTGCTTTGTTTTGTTTTTGTTTATTGGGGGTATACAACTTGGTTGGGGAAAGGGGATATGGGATGCCCATAGATACAATCACTTTGCCATCATGGTTACAGAATTGATTAAATTAATTGAGCCTTGAAGAACTGATGGACCTTAATATTCACAGTCACTTCCCCTGCATAACTCACGCAGACTGTTGCTCCTCCTCTGCATCAACTCCTGCAGACTGTTACTCCCAAGACTCCTCTCCTCCTGCACAAAACTTCCACTGTAAACTATTAGTCCTCCTGTCCCATCATCTTCATTTTACACAAGGAATCACTCTGAATAATCCCAGATGCTGGGTACAATTCATGGTACCTATTTATTTTGTTAATCAAATAGTCTTTATAAAAAGCAATTAATTAAATGTAAAACAACCCTACTGCAAGTCATCTCGCAACACCAGAAGGGTGTTTCTAGCGCTTAACTCTTCCCTTGACAGATGCTCCTTGAGTGGGGTGGGCTCCATTCTATGATACCTCCACAGAAAATAATGTATGCTCTCTCCTGCGGAACTATGGCCTAGCGGATGTCTGGCGAGAACTCCACCTGGGGCTCCCAGGAATATACCTTTTATTCTAATACACATCCTGTAGAATCGACCACGTAGTCACCCATTTCTGATACCTGTCATTAGTGGATAGGATCTCTATCCCTACTTCAAACTGGTCAAACCACGACCCCTTGGTCTTGCTGAAGAACATTGTGAATCTCTCTCGCCCTACCTATCAGTGGAGGCTAAATAAATCTCTGCTCACCACTCAGGCTTCCCCTCTTTATCTACAGCGGCCCATGACCTCAAGAACGCAGATATTTCTGAGGCTGAGATTACCCAGGCCATTAAGTCGCTAAAGCCCTCCAAGGCTCCTGGCCTGGATGGGTTTTCAGGACTCTATTTTAAGAACTTTGCTACCCTCCTGACCCCCCACCGTACTGCATATTTTAACTAATTAAAACAAGGTTTTCAGCCCTCCCTCGAATTCCTTAAAGCTTATATCTTTACGATTCCTAAAACAACTGACCAGGCCTCTGAGTCACAGGAATTCATATCAATCTCTTTGTTGAACGTGGATCTGAAGATTCTGGGGAGGGTCTTGAGCAACCGTGCCAACAAATACCTCCAAACTCTCATACACAGAGACCAGGTGGGCTTCGTCCCAGGCAGGCAGGAAACAATATCCACAAGGTTATTCATGTAATCCATATTTTAAGATACTGGGCTATTTATTGTCTCTTGACATATACAAGGTGTTCGATTCGCTCTCCTGGGATTATTTAGAATTTGCACTTATGTTGTGGGGATTTGGCAGTGACTTTCTGGCCTGGATTAAAGCCCTATATACGTCCCCCCACAGCTTCTGTTAAATATGCCAGGTTCTTCTCCTCGCCTTTTCCGATTTTCCGCAGTACGCGGCAGGGCTGTCCACTGTCACCAGCACACTTTATTCTTGCATTAGAACCATTGGACATGGCCCTCTGGTATAATCCTGATATATCTGGTGTTCCTTATGTGGGCAACCATTACAAGGAAAATTTTAATGTGGACGATGCTCTCCTGGTCCTCACTAATCCTATTACTACTCTTTGTTGGATAATTTCTCGGCTATCTCTGGACTTCAGTTCAATCTCTACAAAACAACGGTGCTTAATATCACCCTCCCTGCTGACCTGGTCACGCATTTACAGACACAATTTCCCTTCACTGGGCACCCCCAATCAATAGATTACTTGGGGATTAAATTTACTTCCTCCTATTCCACCTTGTTTTGGGCGACCTACTATCCCTTGCTGCGCTCCTTGACCTCTCGTCTCCGTTTTTGGCAATTCCCCTCTCCCTCTTGGATAGGTCTGGATCCATGCAGTCAAGATGACTATCTTGCCAAAAGTTCTTTATTTCTTTCTGACTCTCCCTATACATGTCCCATCTTTTTATCTCCATCTTTTACAGAACCCTTTGGTTCATATGGGCTAATAAACGCCCAAGAGTACCCAGATCAACGCTCTATACCCATAGGTTGCAAGGTGGCCTGGGAGCCCCTAACCTGGCTAAATATTATTTGGCAGCCCAGATTTCTCAATTATTTATGTTACATGCCACTTCTGACATCCCGTTGTAAGTGCTTCTTGAACTACCTACCTGTGCCGCGATTTCTCTAGAATCGTTACTTTGGCTCCCTCAAAATTTACGCCCCCTGGCACTAAGCCCTCTTATGATTCATGGCTTGAAATTGTGTGACTCTGTAAAATTTTCAGGAAATCTGATGTCCCCTTTAATGCCTCTTTTACCGATCGTTAACAACCGAGGGCTGGAACAACCTTGTTTCTTCTCTTGGTGGACCTCCAATGGCTTTACTGGAGTGCATCATTTTTTAACTATGTGCTCGATTCCATCATGGGAGGCCCTCCAGGAGGCACACGAGAGCCGTAGGCTAAAACATTTCCATTATTTGCAATTGCGCAACTGGATTTTGTCTCTCTGTCGCACTGCCTCCTTCTTTTGAGTATACTTGTTTACACTTCCTAGGGGCCCTCTCATGTTATTTAATAGCTTTACGCCTCCCTTAATGGTAGGTCATCTTTGTCCACTTTTTCCTATGTGACACAATGGGAGTTAGATCTTGGTTCGGGTATTGAGAGGGAGGATTGGAGTAAGGCTTGGACGACGATAGCGAAATGCTCATTCAATACTAACATTCTCAAGGCTGCGTATAAAGTGCTCATGCAGGGGTACTGGGTCCCAGCAAGGCTTGCCCACACTTACCCTGGAATCAGTGACAGGTGTTTTCAGAATGCCCCATACGGGGTCTTTTCGTGCACCATCGGAAATTGGCCTCATACCTTTTTATATCAGTCAAGCGAACTATAGCCCAGGCCTGTTGCTTTTCAGGGAGTGAAAACCAGGATGACCACCCTGATGGTTGGTGAACACATGTCCAGTATCTTGACTCGCATGTAAAATTCTTGAAAGTTTGGGACCCTTGGATATCTTACTCCTGCTCGTCCCTGCCCCCGACTAGCTATGTTTGACCGTAAACTTTGCTTGTAGAGATATAAATATTGTATAAGTATAAATATTGGAGCAGCCTTTGACCTTTGCACTTACTAAGACACTTGTTAGATGTAAACATTGTGAGAATGTTCTTGCAGTCAACCTCTTGATCTCCGCTTCCTTCACAAGTGCACCACAGGGATGTCTCCATAGTCGAGTTAGTAATAAAGTTTGGGGTCATTACAGTACCTATGCAGAACATAAAACAACGTCAGTAATGCTATTGTTTAAAGACACTTGAACACTTAGCTTCTTTCTTTCAAACACTGTCACATAACAGTAGCATAGCATCTCTTCTCAGCCACGGTTTGACTGATGTCTTTTGCAAGAACTGCTGACTGTCAATTGTAGTCATTGGTCAGACTACCTAATGCTCCTACAGGGTGATCTTCCATATTCTAAGATTTATTGTAATTGCTCACAGCTCTGAACAATTTAGTTAACTGGTCCAGTCCCCATAGAGATGGTTTCCCCGCCAACTAAACATGCAATACCCAACCTAAACCTGTCCACCACTACCCTTTCACCTTTTCTATCATTCTAATACCTGGTACCCATCCCCCTTTACCTTCTCACCTTTAATACCCAAGCTCATGATACTAACTACATTCTCCCATCTGTTCTTTCCCCACTTCTACTGCTGCTGCAGTATTGGAGAAATGTTCTTTAGCACTTGAGTGTAGAACCTGTAACTGCTAAGGACCGAGCACTTGCGGGTTCACTGTGTGCAGAGGAGTTTAGTGAACTATATAAGTAGCACCTCAAAAACCCAATTTTCTCAACATGTGCCTATTTTCCATCAGTGAACTATAGTTCAGTGATCTTCTATATCTGTTGTGTACCTAGGACTATGGAATTATGCACCTGCCTTGTAACAGGTGGTGATCTCAGCTACCTTGGAGCTCTGTTTTCAGTGAAGTGGGACAATTTCCTAATTTGTTGAATCCCAACAGTGTGGCATATGAATGAGTTCCCCTCTCCACTGACTGTAGCCAATGGGCATTCTTTGATGGGGGTGTTTTGCTGCTGATTAATGGCATGGAGGAAGGGGTGTTCTCTGGGGAACATGTACCAAAGCATTAAAAACTTTTAAATTTTTTTAAAGGGAAGTGCCACATTTGGCACTTTTTGGGGGGAAGGGGGGAGCGGGTACTTGGTTTTGACAGGTACCCGCTCCCTCTTCCTGGCAAGATTACCACACGGCGATCTGCATCATGTCGGGCCCCTTCTCCTTCCCCCTGCTGCCATCTTGGACCTGTGTGTGTCTGACTACTGATTATACTGCCTCGTACACACGACCAGTTTTCCCATCGCCATGACAGTTTTTGGCCGGGAAAACTGGCCGTGTGTATGCTCAATGGCAGTTTTCCCAGCAGGAAAACCGCCGGGAATCCTGGCAGAAAAAAATGAGAACATGTTCTCTTTTTTTCTGCCGTGATTCCCGGCGGTCTTTTTCCTGGCAGTTTCCCTATGGGAAACACTGCGGTGGAGCATACAAATGGCCGGGATTCCCGGGCCAAAGCTCTCACCGCAGTTTTCTCGACGGGAAAACCTCTGGTGTGTACAGGGGGAAAGTTACCGAGAAGGTTCTTGGTTCTCCCCCCGGAATTCCCAGCAGACTTTTTACTGCCGGGAATCCTGGTCGTGTGTACAGGGCTTACATGGCATTAGTAGGCTGTTCTTTAGACCCCATTTTTTATTATGCATATTTTGACAGAATAAGCCATCTGATAAAGGAGAAATAATAACAGTTATGACAGGTAATTATATGAAACCCGAAAAAAATTGAAATAAAAATCTTTGCAAATATAATATTATCTCACCTATCATCCTGATGTAAGACTGTATACATTGACTGTGATTTTCTTGAGGGCATCTATCCTTCTTTTTGTTAAGGAGCTGACAGTGCTTTTGGTAGTCAAGAAAACGTGATCTGAAAAAGAGTTAAGTGAAGAATATCTAGAAATGTCAGCTGTATCTTACATATCTAACAGAAAGGTTGACAATACATTGGAATGCCTTGTTAGTTGCCACAAAAAATCTGAAGACAGCTAATTCTGCCAAGTCTGTATGATTTAGGTGGAAATTGTGTAATTTCACTGTGAACATATGTGGAGCTACTGTATTATTGCAGTTTACCCTTATGTAATGTGTGAGATGCTTCCATTTTACAAATTTCCTCATCCTGTTTGTGTTATTTAATGCAGATTAGGCCTCATTTTCGTGGTCCTAAAAAAATGCATTTACATAAAGTTTTCTGAATGCAGCCGCATTTCTTTGAATGGAGACATTCACACGGATGCCAATAAAAAAAAGAACAAGATAATTTTTATGCATTCTATTTACCGATCATTATGCAGAAACTCTTGCTCCTGATCAGTACATTTTTACAGCACTGCTAGGGCCGTGTGGATAGACCCTAAGCCTAGACGTACTTCCTAAAATGGATGTCCAGGTGTAATAAAAATATTCAGTATACCTCTGTAGTATATGCATAGTTTTTGTTTTTGCAAAAACACTGGATGTACAATACAAAAACAAAGCAAAAAAATTATCTACCAGAAACCCAGTGTGCTCCTAACTTTCCATATAAGCCAACAACAAAGTTCCACCGCTACACTGAAATCCCAATACGTGTTGTCAGCTCTGCCTAAGTTTGCTTTCCCTGGACTTCAGAAAACCTCACTCTGTCATTAGCTCCATAACACAGGGAGGGAGGTGTTCTGTAGCCCAAGAGAAAAATTGGGGATGGCTAATAACACTGGTTGGGATTTTAGAGTAGTAAAGACACTGGGGTTGATTTACTAAAATTGAATAGAGGGGAAAATTTGTTGAAGCTGTGCATGGTAGCCAATCAGCTTCTAATTTCAGCTTGTTCAATTAAGGTTTGACAAAAAAAAAAAAAAAGGAAGCTGATTTGTTTCTATGCAGAGCTGCACTTGATTTTCCCTCTCCAGTTTTAGTGAATCAACCCCATTGTATTGGCCATTTTAAAAGGAAGTAAGGAGCACACTGGTCTCTGGCAGATAAACAGGTACTATTTTGTACTTATATTTTGAAACATGCGTGTATTACAGCGATGTTCTTGATCAGTGGTCTCCAATGTGCGGCCCGGGGGCCAGATGCGGCCCTTTGCTAGCCTTTATCCGGCCCTTGGGGTACTATTCCTCCCACTGACACCAACAAGGAGGCACTATTTCTTTCACTGATAGCAATGATGAGATACTATTCCTCCTACTAATAGGGGTACTACTCCTCCTCTTACTGACGACAAAACCTGAGGCCCTCATTTATTCTCACTGATGCCAGGCCCGGGACATTTTCTGCCCACGCTGACCACAATCCGGCCCTCCTAAAGTCTGAAGGACAATAGACTGTTCTAGATAAAAAAACTTCCCTGGCATACAGTAAACTTTGAAGAAAAGAAAGCCGGACAGCCGCACTCCTATGCTATTTCTTTATTCGTGTGCCAGATACAAAGGTGAACTACAGGTATCAGCTTACATGTTTCACACCAAGGTCGGATGCTTACTCATAGCTCGTACAGTAACATACAGTAAACTTTATTGCTTGCTAAGATACATTTTTGGTCACATTGTGAGTTCTTTGTTTTCACTGAGTCTGTAGACTCATAAACTTGCACTGGAAGAAAGAGCAGTAAGTAACAACCATTGTGTAGCACTGCGAAACAGAAAGTAATAAGCAAATACAACAGTCCCTATAAACATATAATTACAAATGATACATGGGAACACGCTTTTTTTTAAATGAATGCAACCTTAACAAGATTATATTACACTAAGCTGGTCTCTCTTACATGTTTACCTAAAAAGTAACTAAAATGACTAGATATTTCCTTTAGGAACCATTAAAATTCCAGATGATATCACCCATTTGGGCCAAAACCCAGCTACATGGCAATAAACAGTACATCTACTGACATGTCCCTGGAGCAATTCAGCTGGCCAGTATGGATTTTTACAGTCGCCTACTATTGCTCTCCGAAGACAATAATGAAACCTGGGGTGTCTGTATATTATAAGGATTACGCACACTTGTGCAATATACTAACGTCTGTGTATAATGGGCCAGATTCACAAAAGAGATACCTGATACGCCGTCGTATCTCTGAGATAGGATTTTCGTATCTATGCGACTGATTCATAGAATCAGTTACGCATAGATAGCCCTAAGATCCGACAGGTGTAACTGTGTTACACCGTTGGATCTTAGGCTGCAATTCTAGGCCGGCCGCTAGGTGGCGATTCCATTGGGGTCGGCAAATGACTAGTTACGCCGATTCACGAACGTCCGCTTTGCCCGTCGATCTAACTTTACGTCATTTCCGTAGAGATGCGTCGCGTAAAACTAAGCATGTCCTCTAGGTGACCATCGTTCCCGCGTCAAATTTTTTAATTTCACGTCGTTTGCGTAAGTCATCCATGAATGGCGCTGGATGCCATTTAGGTTAACGTCGAAACCAATGACGTCCTTGCAACGTCATTTAGCGCAATGCACGTCGGGAAATTTTAGGGACGGAGCATGCGCAGTACCTTCGGCGCGGGAACGCACCTAATTTAAATGGTCCCCGCCCCATTTGAATTAGGCGGGCTTGCGCCGGGCGGATTTACATTACACCGCCGCAAGTTTACAGGTAAGTGCTTTGTGAATCAGGCACTTACGCTGTAAACTTGGGGCGGTGTAACGTAAATGGGATACGTTACGCTGCCGCAGCGTAACGCAATTCTCTGTGAATCTGGCCCAATGATTTCAGAGCTCATCTGATAGGGAACAGTGACAGTCAGTTGTGTAGGAGCCCAAGTTTAATGCTCCCTTCAAGTTTGATCTCAATTGTTAAGCCTTGTACACACGATCGGATATCTGATGGAATCTAATCCGATGGATTTTTTCGTCGGATATCCGATGAAGCTGACTTTCATCAGTCTTGCCTACACACCATCAGTCAAAAATCCAAACGCGGTGATATACAACACTACGGCGAGCCGAAAAAAATTAAGTTCAATGCTTCCGAGCATGCGTCGACTTGATTCTGAGCATGCGTGGATTTTTGACCGATGGAGTTCCATACAGACGATTGGATTTTTCTATCGTTTTTTTATCCATAGGAAAAAAATTTGTTCTATTTTTTTTCACCAATGGAAAACAAACCGATGGGGCCCACACACGATCGGTTTGTCTGATGAAAACAGTCTATCGGTTCGTTTTCATCGGACAAACCGATCGTGTGTATAGGGCTTAACTGCTTCAAAACAACACAATGTTATTAGGATGAAATTTGTTTTTCATTAATATGCTTAACTCACTTGCATAAATTATTTCTCAGACAGGTGTCGCGGAGCTCCAGGCAGTTTTTCTTGACTTTTTCCTCGAAAGAACATTTAGGTACAATGTTTTTTCGCCTGCGTTCTGCACAGTTACTATCCTGGTTGCACTGGCAAAATAAAATCCTCTTTGTAAATTCCATTGGCACTTTTTTAAAGAATTCTCGGAGATAATGGTGACATTTTTGTTGGTCACACGAGCCATTGGGATCCATGCTAGCACAGTTTATCACATAATCACTCCTGTATCTGGAGCATCTTTGATTGGAACTGCAAATATTTGCTTCTTTTAAACAATCATTTGTCTCACTGTATTTGTCAGACTCTGGAAAGAAAGAGGGAAAACCGCTGTAGACCATTATGGAGTAGACAATGCTAAAAGCACCAACGATTGGCTAAAAAATGTATGTAAGAAACAAACAAACATTTTAAACTACATAAACTTTTAATTAATATACTGTAATATCATAGTTTTTTTTCAATATTGGTAATGGTATAAATGTGTCAGGGGGTGTGCAGATGCATCAATAGGACCCTGGAATCGTACTGATCTTGGCCTCATCTCTTTCACGCTATCTGTTCTAACTGCCTAGTTCAGAGAATGGGGGCTTTGTCTGTCCTCTTCTGAGCAGAACATTTAGCTCTCTGCAAAATATGCAGTATATGTAGCTCCTCTCAGTCCCACCCTGTTTTTCCCTTTTGTGATGTCACTTCCTTCCTTTTTTAGCCCACATATTTTTGTAAAATATAGGATTTGGCTCTCATACTGAAAAGTTTGGAGATCCCTGCTCTTTCAGAAGAAGGAAGCAGAGAAGAACTAGGCAAAAAGGTAGGTGGAAGTTTACAGACGCAATACAAAGTAGAAAAAAAAGGATGATGCAAAATTTGTTTAAAGTTGAAAAAATGCTATTTATAATTATATAAGGGCTAAAATATTAAAGGTGATTCTTTATTTTCTATTCATCTAAGAAAAATTCCACTCCAGTTTTTCAACCAATCTACTGGAATATCTCGAACCATTGTCTCTGAAAGATTTTTCCACATTTTGATGGCTCTACACTAAAATGATAGTTTGACAAAAACCCTCTTTTTTCCCTCTAGCTATCTTTTCTTGTAACCTTAGAATGAACCATTTTTTCCAAAATTTTCTTTATGCATTTTTTGTGCTTTTTGCATTTTGCAGATTTGCACTACAGAACGTGTTCCATAGGAAACCATGTTGTGCAAATCTGCTAAATGCAAAAAGCACTAAAACTGCATAGGTGTGAATCCAGTCTCAGAGCTCGTTCACACCAGTGAGTACACATTAGGGGCATAGTGGACATTTAACATTCCCATTTTCTTATTCTAATTTACAGGGCCGGCCCTACCATGGGACCCGATGGTACCATTGTACCAGGCAGCACTTTCAGGGGGGCAGCAAATTTTCCTGCCTGCACGCCATCCCATTCCGCCAGCTCCACTCTCCACTCCACTGTGGGGCTAATTGCCGCCCGACCGCTCCTCCTGTTCCACTCTCCGCTCCACTGTGGGGTTAATTGCATGAATAGAGCCATAACAGGTCATTTTTATACTCATATATACATGTGTAGAGCCATGATAGGTCCACTTTAGTTATCATGATATAAAATAATGGATGTGGGGGCATTTTGGTGGGCGTAATTTTTTTTTGGGGGGGGGGGGGGCAGCATTTCATTCTTGGTACCAGGCAGCACAATGTCTTGGGCCGGCACTGCTAATTTAGCCTCATGCACAGCAAGCATGTTGCAATGTGTTAATTAAATTTGTAACCTATTGTGCGCTGTGCTGCAAAAAAATGCAGACATTCCACATTTTTATGCAATGCACACCAACACACGTGTATAATGTGAACAGAACAGGAATATAGAAAACAATTTTTTTTCTCAGTGTCCTTGAATTGAGTGTGCCTTGTTCAACTGGTGTGAACGAGCTCCAAGTTCCTTAAATGTATCGCTTACAGGAATTATTTGTATACTATATTTACTAGGGTTGTCCCGATACCGATACTAGTATCGGTATCGGGACCGATTCCGAGTATTTGCGGGAGTACTCGTACTCGCGCAAATACCCCCGATACCCAAATAGAATACTTCTCCCCCCCAACCCCACCCCCCCGACGCCGCTGCCGCTGCCGCCGAGCACGCATGCCGCCGACGCCGACGCCGCATCCCGCCGCCGTTCGCCGCATCCCCGCTGCCGCCGACTGTGTAATACGCGGCGGGAACATTACAGCTTTGAATAGCTGTAATGATTCGCATCGCGCATAGACACTCCCCCTTGCTCGGGTGAACTGTCCAATCCCGAGCAAGGGGGAGTGTCTATACGCAGCGCGAATCATTACAGCTTTAGCTGTTATGTTCCTGCGCGTATTACCAGTCGGCGCTCGGCGGCAGCGGGATACAGGTAAGGGGGACATCGCTGGATATGGGGGGGACAATGTCTGCATATGGGGGAGACGATAGCTGCATGGGGGGACAATGTCTGCATATGGGGGAGACGATAGCTGCATGGGGGGACAATGTCTGCATATGGGGGAGACGATAGCTGCATGGGGGGACAATGTCTGCATATGGGGGAGACGATAGCTGCATGGGGGGACAATGGCTGGATATGGGGGAGACGATAGCTGCATGGGGGGACAATGTCTGCATATGGGGGAGACGATGGCTGCATATGGGGGACAATGGCTGGATATGGGGGGAGATGATAGCTGCATGGGGGGACAATGTCTGCATATGGGGGAGACGATGGCTGCATATGGGGGACAATGGCTGTATATGGGGGGAGACGATAGCTGCATGGGGGGACAATGTCTGCATATGGGGGAGACAATGGCTGTATATGGGGGGGACAATGGCTGTATATGGGGGGGACAATGGCTGGATATGGGAGACAATGGCTGGATATGGGGGAGACAATGGCTGCATATGGGGGATATGGATGTATATGGGGGGGACAATGGCTGTATATGGGAGACAATGGCTGGATATGGGGGACATGGCTGGATATGGGGGAGACAATGGCTGCATATGGGGGGACATGGCTGCATATATGTGGGGGGACAATGGCTGTATATGGGGGGGACAATGGCTGGATATGGGTGAGACAATGGCTGCATTTGGGGACACATTTAAAAAAAAGTATCGGTATTCGGTATCGGCGACTACTTGAAAAACAGTATCGGTACTCGTACTCAGTCCTAAAAAAGTGGTATCGGGACAACCCTAATATTTACCTAAGGTTGACTCTTACACTGGCTCATGTATTTGTGTGTGCATTGGGGTGTGAAAGAGATATTACACAGCAACCTCACAAGTCGGTTGTGAAAATCAGAATGTATATGTAGATGCCTTCCTTGTTCACAGGTCAGGTTTGCTGACATGTGCTCACTACACTGTAGATAAATATGTGCTGAAATTATTTGTGATTTATTTATGATGACCGCACAGAAATCTTCATTTATGGTTCCTGGCATTGAAGAAAACTAATCATACAGGAATTATCTATCTATTTAGCTTAATATATTAAAAAACTACCTTCTCCTAAGGCCCCGTACACACCATAGAATCCATCCGCAGATAAATCCCAGCAAATGGGTTTCAGCGGATAGATTCTATGGTGTGTACACGCCAACGGATCTTTTTCCGCGGATATATCTCCCCTGGGATGGATTCCAGCAGATATTTGCTGACATGCAGAACATATCCATCTGCTGGAGTCCATCCCAACAGATGGATCCGCTGGTCTGTACAGACTCACCGGATCCATCCGTACGAAGGGATCCCCCGCATGCGTCGTAATGATTCGACGCATGCGTGGAATTCCTTATATGACAGCGTCGCGCACGTCGCCGCGTCATAATCGCGGCGCCGGCGCGACACGTCATCGCCAGAGGATTTCGGCGCGGATTTCAATGCGATGGTGAGTACACTCCATCGCAGAGAAATCTGCTGAAATCCTCGAGAGGATTTATCCGCGGAAACGGTCTGTGGAACGTATTCGCGGATAAATCCTCTTGTGTGTATGGGGCCTAAGAGTTCAGGATGTTTCAACCTGTGAGGAATGCAGTGCACATAGTCTCAGGTAAAAACAAGGGGGAAAGCCTAAATCAAAACGAATACAGCCACCACATCTAATGATTGGTAAGCTACAATATATTACATATTTGGTTTTGGGTTTAATACTGATCACAAGATGACCTCTGATTTGTTCTGAATGCTTATAGTTTTTTTACATGTTTTTTTGGATTATAATTAATAAACAATCCTGGTTGATAATATGTATAAATTAAAAATATTCACCAATATTCAAATAAAGAAACACACTAACTGTCATAAAATAAAAAAGATGAAATATACCAGCGGCCAGGCGGGCGTGTTCATTTGCCCCCTTTTTGTCTACTTGCTCATCTACATATGGAGAGTCATTTGAATCCATGTAACCTGTATAAGGGAAACAAAAGTTTAGAACAGGTTCTAATCTGCACAGGGCATTTTGCAATGAGCTTAATAAAAATTGTTAAATATATTTTTCTATTGTTAAAATAAACATAGCTCTCATTTCACACCATCCTAATTGTATCCATTTGTTTCTTCGGATTTTCTTCAAAATGTGCTTTTTATAATTTTTCTTCCTAAAATAACAGATGGCTAATTAAAAGCAAAGGACGTTTAACACAGAAACATTTTGAATTAGGCAACAGCGCACTGGTTTAAAAAGGAACTCATGATTCAACCAAAAGTACAAAATATATTTGCATGACCATTTAGTGAATTAGTGCAAATAAATAATACTAACAATGTTTTGTACCTGCAGAGATCCGAGCCCTAGAGATGGAAGTCTCCCCAAGAAAAAACAACCATAATAATTAGTTGTCTGTGTATACTCAATGTAGGTTCTCAGAAGGGGAGAATGGCTCTTCAGATTGGTCATCTGCTATCGATGCTGCTGATCATAAATTTGTTTTTATGCACAGCACTATCTAGTGGCTGAAGGGGAGAAGCACAGTCTACTTGAGTTCAATGGATGCAAGAATGCAATGCATCTACCAGCACTGAGGACCCCCAGAGGAGGGGGACATCTCACACAGGAGTGGTGGCTGTTTGGATTATGATGGATGTTAGTAACGATTACAGTAGTGCTAAAAAATATTTAGATGAGTCGAAACTTGCTTCCCCCAGCAGCCACTGTGGTTCCTCCTTCTGGCTTATAAGTTTTTTCAAAGCCAGCAGGAGAAACCACACCGGCCAGAGAAGAAACAAGTAGTGCCTCTCTGAGTTATTTTCTTTGCTGGGTTAAAGCAGAAAAAAATACATAGGGGGAGATTTACTAGAACTGGAGCACTCGGAATCTGGTGCAGCTGTGCATGGTAGCCAATCAGCTTCTAACTTCAGCTTGTTTAATTAAGCTTTGACAATAAAACCTGGAAGTTGATTGGTTTCATTGCAGAGCTGCAACAGATTTTGCACTCTCCAGTTTTAGTAAATTCCCACCTAAGTATCATACATATGTGGAATCATTTATAAAAATAAGCCGGTTCATATAATGTACAGGATGCTTGGTCTCATGTTGGATCAAGGTAAATGGTTGCCACAGGATAAATTCTCAGAGCAAAGAAAAACCTACTTAGCTGCTAGGATTGCTTTTACAAGCGAGCCGACTGATGGCTCTAAAAAACGGTACCGGGATAATGTCTGCACCTGCAAGCATCATCACAGCATATAATAGTATTCAAGTGTGGCGATAATCCATATTACATGTGTAAACTAAAAAAATTTTGCAAATATGCAAATAAATCATCTGAATGATAAAGTGCTAAATGCAAAAAAAACAATTAATGAATCTACATACAAATCATAATTGTGAATAAAATTGTGAATTAGTAATTACCCGTGAGGGAAAAAGCAAAAAAACTGTCCAAAAAGTGAAATTAGATCGGAGAAAACAATGATAAAAATAAAGGTGTAGTTGACATCTGAAGGATTGACTACCATCCAATAAGAAATCCCCATGGATTGTGCATCCACCACCGATGAGAAAGATTGGGTACACTTACCAGATAATGTGGACCCAATGCCAGGGGCACAGAGTCAAACAGGCATGGAACTGGGAACGTGGTCTTTAACGGGAAGGCCCGTGGAACCAAGGATCCCTTAGAAAGTATGGGATACCCTTGCTTCAACTTCCCATGCACCTATATGTCTAGATCACCCTATGTCCATTAGGGGCATAGGTGACTGAGGAAATATATCTTGGACTACTTCAAATGGGACAGTAATATTCATTAATATCTCTCAAGAAAAATTAAGATGTTACCCCCCTGTACACTGTGAGGTCTATGCCCAAGAAGTATAACTCCTTATTTGGGAATTCCAGGAAGTTCAATATAACAGACCGACCATCTATTGCTTAACGATGCTAATGTCATCAACTCCAACCACCTGTCTATCTGTTGTCTGTTATAATGTAAATGAGTCTAGGATAACTTCTAAGGGTCTTTTATTGTTGCTTGTGCTAATTGACCCTGTAATTGCGCGAAGGAGTTCTGTGTTGATATGTATGATAATGTGTATTGTAGTCTAGGAGACAGCAAGACTAGGACCTGAAAGATCATGCCTATGAGTTACCTATGCTGTCTAAGGGATTAGTTAATGAGCTCATGTTAATTAGGTTCCTGGTCACAGGTGTATTGCTGGAGTGGTATGAGCAGGTTGTAGGAACCTCCTATTTTTCTGTATTCTTAAATAAAGATGGTGATTCCTGCTTGAACCTCAACACGGAGCTTCGTCTCGTCTTTGGGGGATAATTATTCGTATGGGGTCTTATTCGGCTGGTTGGAGTGTCTTGTAGCTGCCTTGTGTTCGGGAATTGAATATCTTAAACGACGTTAACCCCTTTAATACACAGGGTCACGTTACATGGTCACTCTCAGGAAACAGCATATGGGGTCAGCTTCCATTCCACCTTGTCACCAGACAAAATCCTTGACTCCACCATTCATAACAGAAAAAGACCACCAGAAAACATAAACTACGGGTTTATTGTAAAGGTATGACACTTACATCAATGATAATATAAACAGGCAAGATAAGATATGTGATCACAGATATATCCAAAAAGCGCTGTAACAATGAGCTAGTTCAGTCTACCTGACTGGTTTCGTTCAATAGAACATCATCTGGGGTAGACTGAACTAGCTCCTTGTTACAGCGCTTTTTGGATATATCTGTGATCACATATCTTATCTTGCCTGTTTATATTATCATTGATGTCCGGTGACGTATGGCAACTCGCCGGTCAGCAAGTGGTTAAACAGAATTTTTTTATTTAAAACAATTTGTTCATCAGGTTTTAGCAAGAACATCATGATTTCAAATTGAATGATAACCTAAGGATCACTGTACCTAAAATGTAACTTTTGTTGATAATCCATTGAATCAACAAACTACACATGATATGCATCAACCTGATCAGTTTCATGGTGGGAGCAGGCACAGATAGAACATCATTGCCAACTGTACCTCATTTGGAGGGACTGTCCTTTTAAGACCAAATCCCAAGTCCAAGTCACTCATGCTGCTGTTGTTCCTTTTTTTGATCTGAGGTCTATCTCTATGCAAAATTTGACTACGATAAGTATTATGCTGCACGAAACTTTTTAAACTTTTTATCCAAGCTCTTTTTTACTGCATTTGTTATTTTGAAAAGCCAATACAGAGGTAAAAAAACAAACACTTGTGAGGTTTAGCCAATCATTTTCTGCATATTAAATCTTTGTGGTCCATATAACAGTGGCCATGGCAGGGATGTATTCTTTTCGTAATTCAACCCCAGTATGTAGGCAAACTGAAGAATGCAAAATTTGGTGCAGCTCTGCATAGAACCAATCAGCTTCCAGGTTGTTGTTTTTTCGCTAGTGGCTGCAATAGCTGCTAGTGACGATCACTGTCTTCTACGGGCAGGGGCGCCTTCCCAAGCCTGTGGTTGCAGGAAAGAAATTTGCTCTGTGTATGACTGGTCTTAGACGCTGATTGCCTACCATGCACAGCTGCACTCGATTTTTCACTCTACAGTTCTAGTAAACCAACCCCACTGTGTGCTAAAAGATGTCCTTTATAAATAAATTATAAATATATATATATTTATTTATTTATTAGAACTTTGGGCACAGGCAGTGATTCAAAATTCACTTTCCAAATCTGTTTAGCAATGCAGAAAGAGTTTGGTTGATTTCAGTATTTCAGGAAAAACAGATTTGCGTCTGTAATAGGGAAAGTGAAAAAGATGATAAGATTAAGTGATATAATGTGCCTGGGTTTAAAGTGGTTGTAAACCCTTACAGACCACTTTAACCTACAGGTAAGCCTAGATTAAGGCTTACCTGTAGGTCAAAGAAATATCTCCTTAACCTACACAGTTAAGGAGAGATTTTCCAAAAAAGGGGCACCGATATCTACGGCGCATGCACGCCGTAGACAACGGCGCAGGTGCACTGAGCGTGCCGTTAGTGAAGACTATTGTGCCGTCACTAGCGGCTCCCGAGCGGAGAGACGTCATCGCTGCTCCGATCAGTCACAGTGCCGGAGCAGCGATACCCGGAACTCACTCTGGGAGAGATGGCGGCGATGGAGGAGGTGTTCGAGGACCGCTTCGGGGGCTTTGATCTCAGGTAAGTAATTCATAATGCGCTAGTATGCTATGCCTTTCTCTTGCAGGGTTTTTTCCCCCAGATTTTTAAGAGGGTTTACTTCCTCTTTAACAATAATTCTGGGGATAAATTGATGTTGAAATGAGTTGTTTTTTCAATCAAACCTCACTACATACAGTATAATCTCACCATACTTTATCTACCAGGGGCTGTTAAAACATTTTGCTGAATTAAGCTGTAACAATTAAAGGATACCTTATCCCAAGAACAAAAATGTAATATATTGTAGCTTGCCAGTCCTTAGATTTTCAGCAAGTACATGCAGGCTTGCAAGCAGGGCGCCACAGGGGAACGTCTGTCACTGTTTTACAAGCACGTGATTAGAGCCTGAGCCTGATACTAGCGAATCATTATTCGCCATCAGTTTTCGGCTTCTCGCCCTGGCCAATCAGGACAGGAGATGGATCTAAAGAAGACCGGGAAGACGTTGTGCCGTGTATCAGGGGAGCCATGACCACTGGAGGGCTCTGTATATGAGGTAAGTGCGGACATGGAGGGGTTTGTTTGCCACCCCCCCAAAAATGTTAAGCACCCGCTACCACTGGTCTTTGCTATCTCCTGTAAGCTGAACTGCCTGTAAGCTTTCCTTTTATAAACTAGAGAGGAAAAATAGACGGTTCTAATCTCAGCTGGTTCCTGCTGAACTGGCAGAGATTCAAACCTTGTGTGGGCAGGCTGAATGTGCTTGATCGATCAACTTGGGTACAACCAGCCAGCCATATTCAGTTTTGATTATCGCTAGCAGCCGCTAGCAATAATCACTGTCTTCTCCCAGAAGGCACGGCTTCCCCAGCCCGAACTTGCCCCCACTGCCAGGAGAAGATAATTGTTTGGCAGGAGGGATTCCCCAGCACTGTCTGTGTTGATTGGAGAATCATAATCACAGTCTATGACCGGCCGTAGAACTAGTAAACTGCAATATATTTTTTTGTTTTTGAGTTTAGATGCACTTTAATGCCTGCCCCTGCTGTCTAAAAAGTTTTAATGCCATGCTATACTATAGGTACACTTTATAACAGTGTTGTCCTCCAAAACACACACAGTTTATATATGGTTCTTTCCAGTGTGACATCTAAGGCCTGTACATTGCCACATGTATTATATGTTTCTGGGTAAACTACATAGAGAACCTGCATTTAGTACAAAGGAAGTTTGTGATTTGATCTCTGATATTTCAGCCTACATCATGGGCGGCCCCCCGCAGTGCCGGCCCAAGACATTGTGCTGCCTGGTACCAAGAATGAAATGCTGCCCCCCCAAAAAAAAATTACACCCACCAAAATGCCCCCATATCCATTATTTGATATCATGATAACTAAAGTGGACCTATCATGGCTCTATACATGTATATAGGAGTATAAAGAGGACCTGTTATGGTTGTTTACATGTATAGGAGTATAAAAAGGACCTGTTATGGCTCTATTCATGCAATTAGCCCCACAGTGGAGAGGAGAGCAGAACGGGAGGAGCGGCGGCAATTAGCCCCACAGTGGAGTTAAGAGTGGAGCTGGTGGAATGGGATGGCGGGCGGGCGGGCGGAAATTTGCTGCCCCCCTTAAAGTGCTGCCTGGTACAATGGTACCATCGGGTCCCATGGTAGGGCCAGCCGTGGCCCCCCGTCAGCCACCACTGAAGACTGTAATGGGCAGATCACAAAGAGGACTCTAAACTTGCAATCTTTGACATTTCAATGTATATTGAGGGTATCTAAATCCCTTGGCTGCTCTCCACAACAAACATTTGCAATTTGCAACTTTCAATTTTCAAACCAGCAACACAATAAATGATGTGGTTCTTGGAAATTAGCTGTGTTGGAGCCACTCAACCAACCTCTAAAATCACACTGTACCCTTATTTTAGACAGCATTGACTTTATGTTAGGTATCCTTGGTGTCTCCACATGTTTTTCCTGTCTTTGGGGGACGTACAAAGCAGGTGTCATTAGGTATAATGCTATGAAGCATAATGAGCATAATGAATAATGAGATACATTTTAAGAGCTAGAATAACTGACTTATATATTTGTTTTCAATATTAGGAATTCTAATCACTTCACATATTGCACAGTGTATACGTTTGATACAGTTGTACCTTCTTCAGAGTTACTGTTGTCAGTGCTGCTCCATGACTAATTAAAAACAGGGACATTTATCTTGTATGATAATGAAATAATTATTATACGCATAATCATAATGTAAGCCTTACATTTTTCTAAACAGATTTAATAATTAAATCCCAATGTATTGCAACCTTAAGTTGAATGAAACAGAGACTCACCGGGAACATAATCTGGGTGAAGAGCCCAGTAAATATTCAAGCAATGCTCTTCCCTCTTCAATCGTTGACACTTGCATTGCATTACAGAATTCTGGGAAAGAATGTCAGCTGCTTCTTTACACTTTACAGAATTGACTTGGTCCATCACATCTGTTCCGGAACAGTTCTTGTAATCATAGTAGCTGGCTTTGCAGGGAGAATCTTTTAAACACTTCTCTTCAGCCAAGATGCAATCAATTGGTTCCACAGAGTTTGCAGATAGGAAGTCAACTGTCAAAAAGAAGATTCAAGGTCATATACTCTGCTACCTGTAAGCAGTCAGGTTAGTAAAAACTGCATCACCTAGAATGTACTGTTGGTTTACAATGTCATCGTAGTAAGCATATGGCAGATTTAATGAATATTACCATAGGTGCACAATAGAAGACAGTCACCCAATCTTGTTGCTTTTGGCTGAATCTGCAACCAACTCTAATGTTACTCCAGGCACAAAAGAGGATCTTGGGTAGGCATCAGAGTACAAGGGTAATAATACTAATAGGAATGTTTCAAAAACATCTTGTTTTAAGACTAATGTGATAATTTGGTTGGATCTGGTATCTTGTTTATGTTAACGGATACTTCCAGATACCACCACTCAACAAACATTGGAGTAAAAGCATTTGTTGCATTAGAAAATATAATTTTTGTTTCAATCTTGATAAATTGTCACTGATAGCTGATAACAGCTGCCCTTCCCCTCTATAAGCTTGGCTGGGAGTACCTAGAAATTAAACTAGCCAGAAATTGACCAAACCACACTTAAACCTCTGACTGCCCTCTAATGGGCATGACTATCCTTACCCTTCTGCCCTAGCTATTGTATGCGCTAGCACAGGAGTGACTAGGGGTAAATATACAATGTAAATACCTACCCCCAATTGGAGGCTAGAATGGTGATTCTCTTATGGGACGTGACAGCTATTCGAGCTAGTATGAAGGAATATTTTTCACCACTAGCTAGTCAGTATAATCCTTATTCAAGCAAGACAACGTATATAGTTCTACAGTAATAGAGTGAAATGCTACTGGAAGTTACATTATTTATGGGACCCGTAAATGGATTCATAGAAAGAGGCATTGAGGAACATATGCCTAGTGAGGAATATAATTAAAGGCTACAATGGGACATTCTATTATGGGACATTTGACAACTAGATGAGATAATATGAAAGAATATTTTTCAACACTAGCAAGTTAGTATGATCCTAAAATATGTCGATCTGTACCTATATCAGAGCGGCTCCCGGCAATTACGTCTCTCATTGGCTCTCTCCTCTGCCCGGCTGATAGCTCCAGTGATGTCAGCCGGGGAGGAGAGGAGAGAAGAGAGAGAGAGAGCCGAGGAGTCACATGATAGCCAGGAGCTGCTGTGTCATAGGTACAGATCAGCATATTTTTTTATATAACACAGGCACAGGGGCACTTATTGTTATATTACATAGAGGATGGGAGGATTTTATAGTAATTATGAGAGCAGCAGGAACAGAGGGGGTGGGCACCAACACGGGCAGACAGGCAGGGCGGGAGGGGGAGAGGGTGGGGGAGAGGACAGAGAAGGACAGAGCAGGGCTACGGATGACGGAGGCACGTAAGCTGACCATGGTGTCAGAGCTCAGCAGCCATTATAAACCCTGGTCAGTTTACAGGGGGCAGGGCATAGCCAGGCAGGATAAGCTAGGATTTTTAGGTGTTACAGGGGGCCAAATTACACAGCACAAGCACTGTTCAGTATAGCAGAACAGTGCTTGTTGCTTTGTAACTTGGCCCCCTGTAACACCTAAAAAAAACCTGGCTCATCCTGGCTATGCCCTGCCCCCTGTAAACTGACCAGGGATTATCAATGCTGCTGAGCCCTGACATTGTGGTCAGCTTACGTGCCTCCGTCATCCGCAGCCCTGCTCTGTATTTCTCTATCCTCTCTGTCCTCTCCCTTCCTGTCTGCTTGTGTCAGTGCCCACCCCCTCTGCTCCTGCTGCTCTCATAATAACTATATAATCCTTCCATCTCGTCTGTAATATAACAATAAGTTGGGCATAATCAGTCTGCTCATTGATGAATCAAATCTCATCCAGTTCCTGCTGAACCGGCTGAATTTCGATCTATGTATGGCTGGCTTAAGGAGCTAATTGGTTGTACTGTAGTTTTCATGTGCCAACAAGGGATGTGCTGAAAGAAGGAGAGAGCAGTGTAACAAGAAGAGCTACAGTGCATCAGGAAAGTATTCACAGCGCTTCACTTTTTCCACATTTTGTTATGTTACAGCCTTATTCCAAAATGGACTAAATTTATTATTTTCTTCAGAATAATAAAAAAACAATACCCCATAATAACAACGTGAAAGACGTTTGTTTGAAATCTTTGGAAACTTATTAAAAATAAAAATAATTAAAAATTGCACGTACATAAGTATTCACAGCCTTTGCCATGACACTCAAAATTTAGCTTAGGTACATCCTGTTTCCACTGATCATCTTTGAGATGTTTCTACAACCTGATTGATTTAGTCCATTTGTGGTAAATTTAGTTGATTGGACATGATTTGGAAAAGCACACACCTGTCTATATAAGGTCCCACAGTTAATAGTGCATGTCAGAGCACAAACCAAGCCATGAAGTCGAAGGAATTGTCTGTAGACCTCCGAGACAGTATTGTGTCAAGGCACAGATCTGGTGAAGGGTGCAGAAAAATTTCTGCAGCATTGAAGGTCCCAATGAGCACAGTGGCCTCCATCATTCGTAAATGGAAGAAGTTTAGAACCACCATAGAGTGGGCCGCCCTTAGTCAGGGAGGGGACCAATAACCTGATGGTCACTCTGACAGAGCTTCAGTGTTTCCCTGTGGAGAGAGGAGAACCTACCAGAAGAACAACCATCTCTGCAGCACTCCACTAATCAGGCCTGTATGATAGAGTGGCCAGATGGAAGCCACTCCTCAGTAAAAGGTACATGACAGCCTGCCTGGAGTTTGCCAAAAGGCACTTGAAGGACTCTCAGACCATGAAAAACAAAATGCCCTGGTCTGATGAAAGGTTGAACTCTTTGGCCTGAATAGCAAGCGTCATGTCTGAGGAGACCAGGCACCTCTTATCAACCTGGACAATACCATCCCTACAGTGAAGCATGGTGGTGGCAGCATCATGCTGTAGGGATGTTTTTCAGCTACAGGAACTGGAAAACTAGTCACAATCAACGGAAAGATAAATGAAGCAATGTACAGAGACATCCTTGATGAAAACCTGCTCCAGAGCGCTCTGGACCTCAGACTGGGGTTCATCTTCCAACAGGACAACGTCACTAAGCACACAGCCAAGATAACAAAGGCGTGGCTACAGGACAACTCTGTGAATGTCCTTGAGTGGCCCAGCCAGAGCCTAGATTTAAACCCGATTGAACATCTCTGCAGAGATCTGAAAAGACGCTCACCATCCAACCTATTGTTTGTAGAGTTTTGAGGAAATTTATGAATTTAATCCATTTTGGAATAAGACTGTAACATAACAAAATGTGGAAAAAGTGAAGCGCTGTGAATGCTTTCCAGGTGCACTGTCTGCTGCTTCTTTTTTCACTGTCCAGTCGAAAACCCTATAGAAGTTACTGCAGCAGAAACAAACAGGTATCCTGCCCTGCCACTCCAGACAGTGCTGTGTGGCATGGCTTTTCAAATATCAGCAATGGATGGAGAGAAATACAAATCATTTGGTAGGTATAATATGTACTACTGTATCTGTGTATTTAGCGGTTTGCTTAGAGCTCAGTTTTAAATCAGATAATCTCTCATCTGCATGCTGGTTGACTCACAACACACCTGCCCTGTACTATACAGCACACTGCTCTTTCCGACCATCAACCTCACACGTAGAAGGCCATATGGAAGAATCGTTCCCCATATATTCCCTCCAGATGGAAAAGTATATTTGTTTACATAACGTCATGGTTAAACTGCCCTTATCAGGAAACAATAGGGTTAATTTATAACCTGTGATCGGTGTCTTGTACATATTTGTCCACTATTCTGTGAAAAGTGACCTTTGCTGATATGGCCATTTTAATACCAGGTGACAGTTTGTACTTCTGATCCAAATGTCTGCTGTTGCCAAAGTGTTAACTGCTGAGCTATAGAGTTTATTTAACTTGTGCTCGTTTTTCATTCATCTGACAAAAATAGAAAAGATTGCTTATTGTATAACAAGCCTCTTGTTTGCACAAATTTGACTGCAGCTGTACATCAGAAATGTTAAGGTTAATATAAAATCTCCAGGTGGTTCTTATCATTCTTTTTATTAAGAGATATTTTAATGGTTTCGTTTTGTTTTATTGTTTGCCAAGCTGTTCCAATGTACTTTTATATGCTCATCTTTTTTCAAAACATTCACTAGCCAATGTATACATTCTTTATGTATTGTGTACAGGATAGGTAAGGGCTGAGGAACCGTTGATCTTTTATATATATATATATATATATATATATATATATATATATATATATATATATATATATATACAACTTATATTACATCTATATCTCTATGTTGTTATTTTCTTGTACAAAGTGTTTTATTGAAAAAGAGACATCAATAAACAAAAACAAATACAAAGAGAAAAATAAAGATAAAACAGCGGTGGACACACCATAAGCTATCAATCATCAGAACAGATAGTCCGTAAACCTGAGAGTAATCCGGCTTCCAGGGGTCCAAGGCGAATCCTGAGGACCGGCAATAAAACGTTCTCATGAGAGGTGGCCTGCTAAATTAACCTAATGATGGCTTAGGTAACATGCCGGCTAACACGCCGGAGTAACTATAGAACTTAAAAGCAAAGTTGCTATACAATACGCAACAGTACAAAAAAAATAAAACATTTTAAGATAGTACATAAAATAACAGAAAAAACACAAAAAAATCTAAATTCTAGCAGGCACATAGCAGAGGATATCTGTTTTTCAAAGTATAAAACAAATAATACATCCCGCGTCCAGGGCCGACAGGACCGAGCCTGAGGGCCCAAGCCGCATAGAAAGGGAGGTTTGAAAAGAAAGAAAGTCAACTGGATAAGGCGCATGAGCAAATGGCAATAAAGAGAAAGAGGAAAAGAAATAGAGAAAAGTAAATAGAAAAAAGAAAGAGAGAAAAATAGAAGTAAAGAAAGAAAAAAAGAAAGAAAGAAAGGAAGAGAAAAAAAAAGGGGGGGTCCACGGGGCGGGGGGAACAGAGACCTATCAAAGAGAAAGTAGTGTTGGATTAAATCGTGAAGGGTGGTTGTTAGCCACCCAGGGTTGCCACACCCTGAGAAATTTATCGTGGGTATCTGCTAACACAGCAGTGAGTTTCTCATTTACCATAATATCATTAATGCAGGTTTTAACTGCTTCAAAACTGAGAACCGGGGTCTTCCGGGCCCTTGCAATGATCAACTTAGTTGCAGTAAAAACATGTGCCGCCAGCTGGCGTTCAGGGCGGAGAAGCTCCGTGATCGGTTTCCATAAGAGGGCCTCAAAAGGGTCCTTCTTTAGGTTGGTATTAAAGAGGTTGCGGAGCAACGCATAGACTCTAACCCACAGTCTGCATACCCTGGGACAGGTCCACCAGATGTGTGCCATAGTACCCTCCTGGGAGCATCCACGGAAACACAAGGGAGAATAAGAAGGTATAAAACTCGCCAGTCTGGCCGGGGTATAGTACCACCTATAGAACACTTTATAAGCATTCTCCTGAAAGAGAACGTTAGTAGAGCATTTAGACAATGCCACGGTCATAGCCTGCCAATCTTCCGGATCGAGTTGCCTCCCCAGTTCAGCCTTCCACTGAAGGTGGTAAGGTCTCAAGGGTGGTCTCCTAGAGTTGATAATCGCTGTATAAATGAGAGATATCAGTCCCGGGGAATGGGGGCGCGATCTACATAAGCTTTCAAATGGAGCTATGTTGTGTTTTTATGCATGAACATTTGTAGAGTATCAGTTCTTTGTCCCTGTCTAATTCCGAAAGGAGGATTTCATTTTCTGTAAACTAAACAACCAACTCCAATGGTGCAACTCAGTAGAGTAAGGAATACAAATCCAGGCAGCAGCTGATCTAAAAAAGCCTAAATCTTCCAAAGGACTCTAACAAACTGAATGAATAAACCTCAGGTACCACTTAGACAATATACATATTAACGGATTGTAGGTAATAAACCATATGTGTAATACTGTCAACAAAACCACAATAATAACTCACTCAAGCCACTGACATCGGTGCAGCTAGACACATGATTCAAACCCCGGACTGTCTGGGTGAATCTTGGACAGGTGGCAACCCTAATCTGTTGCCCTACAAAATGGGTCTTCAAACTACGACCCTCCATTTGTTCAGGAACTACAATTCCCATCATGCCTAGTCATGTCTGTGAATGTCAGTGTGTTACAATGTCTCATGGGATGTATAGTTCTACAACAGCTGGAGGGCCATAGTTTGAGGATCCCTGTCCTACAAGGTATATAGTATGTGTGGAACGGCTGACAACTGTGAAGCAATATACGTCATAAAATACTGAAGGGGTGAGGAGAGAGTGCTGAAATGTCACCAAGGACCTGGCTGTGGACATTTCAGTGTAACAGGATATCCTTTAGCTCTATGTGCTGTTAGGCTGGATTCACACCTATGCATTTTTAGTGCTTTTTGCATTTTGCGGATTTTCACTACAGAACGTGTTCCATAGGAAACCATGTTAAATGGACTGTAGTGCAAATCTGCAAAATACAAAAAGCACTAAAAATGCATAGGTGTCTGCAAAAGGCTTTGTCTATCACCTTGAAAAAGTGGACCACCGTGCTCCCGAAACTTTGGTGTAACTTTTTTGCTGATATGGAACTTCAGTAAATCTTGCTTTAGAATCAACTATGTGCTGGTTTTCTCTTAACGGCTGGGTAATTGTAAGGACATGGTTTACAGCACACATCTTTTCACTCTTTAGCATCAGCTTCCTTTGTGTCTCTCATCATTTGGTCATATGACTTTTAAAAGCCTCAAAGGAAGTTGGTGCAGTTGACTTCCCTCTGCTAGAAGCTGTGATTGCGGTTCTGAACAGGAAGTAGGTAGTTATATATTGCTAAGTATGTGTCAATAACTGCTGGTTCCACTCCGATCTGTGTCCAAATGGTGAAGTATCTCCACTCAGGTCTACTACTCTACCATACAGCATCTTACTAGTACAGGCGGTCCCCTAGTTACTAACATCCGACTTACAAATGATTCCTACTTACAAATGGAGGGCGGCAATAGGAAGTGAGAGGAAATCTACTCCAAGGAAGTGAAATTCACTCCTGTAAGAGTTATTATGGAAAAAAACTGATGCCTCCACTGATGCTTTATCACCAAGGCTTGTTTCCACAACAACCCAAAATTCTCAAAATCCAACTGTCTTTGGGACAGAAAGTGAGGTGAAATCTTCTGAACAGGGACACAGACAGCAAAACAAATCTTACAGGGGTGTTAAGCCTTCCCTATGCTATCCAAAAAGCTTAAAAATAGTTTTTTGGGCTGGAGCTACGCTTAAAGAGGGGGTTCACCCTATTAATTTTTTTTTTCTAGCATTAAATTAAGCATAGTAGCGCGAGCTACAGTATGCCTTTATTTTATTTTTTTTGCCCCGTACTCACTGTGTAATCCTATAGTGAAGATTCCGACTCCCCGCGGGGAATGGGCGTTCCTATCCAGAGGGAAGATGATTGACGGCCGGCTCTGCCATAGCCGGCCGTCAATCATCTTCCCTCTGGATAGGAAAGCCCATTTCCCGCGGGGAAATGGCCGGCCGTCAATCATCTTCCCTCTGGATAGGAAAGCCCATTTCCCGCGGGGAGTGGGAATCTTCACTATAGGATTACACATTGAGTACGGGGGAAAAAATAAAAATAAAGGCATGCTGTAGCTCGCGCTACTATGCTTAATTTAATGCTAGAATGTTGTTATTGTGGGTGAACCACCGCTTTAAAAAACATACTTGTTCCGACTTACAAACAGATTCAAGTTAAGAACAAACCTACAGACCCTATCTCGTTTGGAACCCGGGGACCGCCTGTACATGCCCAGGGTTAATAGTCATCTAGCCCAGGCCTCCCCTGCTCCTCATACACTGTAGCTTGTTCCCTTACTTAATGCCTTCACATAGAGAATGTTGCACATCAGCACTATATGATTAATACAAATAGGTATTGATGTTAGTAATTTTATTCTGTAAATTTTAGTTTGAAACTTAAATCCAGCTTTGAGCCCTGGTTCACACTGGGCTGCGGGAGTGAAGCCGTGCAAGTTCAACTGAACTCGCACGATTTCACTCCCGCTGGCAGTCCCGATTTCTGCCGCGATTTAAGAGACATCTGTGCAGGTTTCTGCACAGATGTCAATGTAAATCGCGGCCCTAAATCGCAAAAAGTAGTACAGGAACTACTTTTTGAAATCGGCGTCGCACCGATTAGGACGGTGTCATTGCCGACAATTTCCGGCAAATGCCGCCGATTTGAGATGCGATTTCACAAGTGAAATCTTATCTCAAATCGAACCAAATCGTACCCAGTGTGAACCTGGGCTGAATAGAGTAGGGAAGAGTTAAAGTAGTATTAAACCCAAAAGCAAACATTTATTATATTGCATCTTACCAATTCTAAGATGTGAGGGCTACAGTCATTTTCTTTTTTAGGCTTTCTTTCCTCAGGTGATCCAGCCACTAATGCCCTGTGCACACAATTAGAATTTCCAATGGGATAAAATCTGATGGAATTTTTCATCAGAATTCCGTTTAAGCTGTCTTGCATACACACTGCCAGACTAAATTCCAACCGTCCAAAACGCGGTGACATAAAAAAACACGACAAGCCGAGAAAAATTAAGTTCAATGCTTTCGAGAATGCGTCGACTTGATTCTGAGCATGCATGTTTTTTTCTCCGTCGGAGTTCCACACAGACGATCGGAATTTCCATAGGAAAAAAATAAAACATGTTCTATTTCTAAACTCCAACGGAAAAAAGTCTGATGGGGTCCACACACGGTCGGAATATCCGATAAAAAAATTGCGTCAGACTTTTTTCATTGGAAATTCTGATCGTGTGTACAAGGCATAAGTCTGTTGTTTTTCAAAAGAACAAGTTCTCTTGAAAATGATATCAGTTAAAGGGATGAGACAAACCATTTAATACTGACAGGGGTTCATTTAATGATCATCTTATCTGCTTGTGCATCTAACACTCTCCTCCCCCAAGACTGATAATGCTGCTGTTAAAATGTTCCCTCTGATCTCTTTTATCCAGAGAGGGGGCACTCTAATACGAGAGGTAACTTTCTGGCCAGATAACCAGGTAAAAACATTGGGTAAAAAGCCTGAAAAAGTAGACTTGTGCATCCACTACATCTATGGATTTGTAATATTTTTTGGGTGTTGGGCTTAATGCCACTTTAAACCTTCTCTTGGGTTTAAATAATACCTATGGTTAGGTACTGTAAATCTGTAGGTTGCCTTTGCTGACCTACATCTGAAAAACACACACACACACACCTGTTTTTGGGCTAATGCAAAAGGCCCAAACATTGTCAATATCAAGACCTAACAAGTAAAGCGAACCCGTGCTTTGACCATGCAAGGGAAAAACAACAACTTCCCTTTAACTTGGTCCGACTCCTATTCTGCAAAGTTGTTCTGAGTAACGGACTCGGAATATACAGGTAGTGTGTCAAAATAATACGTTTTAGAAATCAGTTTTATGAAGGTGGGATCTATGAAGGGGCCCATGAACAATAGACAGTAGTCAAAAGCACTGGCATAATATATAGTCTATAACATCTGTCACTTTGTGCCCACAAAAATCTGAACATTCAAAAAAGGAGCTCGAGCACCCTTATGTTTGCTGCACCTAAAGTGGAGTTCAACACAAAAATGGAACTTGCTTCCACTTTTTGGAACCCCCCCCCCCCCCCCCCCCCAGTGTCACATTTGGCACCTTTCAGGGGGAGGGGGGAGCAGATACCTGTCTAATACAGGTATTTTCTCCCATTTACTGGCATAGATCACCTCATGATCTACGCCACTTCCGGCGCCTACTCTGTGCCCCCGCTGGCTTCTGGGAGATACACAGCTCCCAGAACACATCGGGGACCAGTGAAGACACGCATCGTTATTCACTCATGTGCAGTAGGGAAGTGAAGCCGCAACGCTTCGATTCCTGATTCCCTCACCAAGGATGGCAGCGGGGGCAGCCGAGAGCTGAGCAATTGCTCGGCCTTGGATGCTGACATCGCGGGCACCATGGACAGGTAAGTGTCTATATATTAAAAGTCAGCAGCTGCTGTATTTGTAGATGCTAGCTTTTAATATTGTTTTTTAAGTGAGACCTCCGCATTAAATTGGAGGTCAGCAGTAGGATTGGAGCTCTGCGCAATGTATCCAATCAATGCTCCCCCAATAGAATTGGCATCTGTCTCAAGCCTCGTACACACGACCGAGGAACTCGACGGGAGAAACACATTGTTTTCCTCGTCGAGTTCCTTGTTAGGCTGTCAAGGAACTCGACAAGGCAAGTTTCTCCATTGCCGTTGAGGAAATAGAGAACTTGCTCTCTTTTTGGCTCATCGAGTTTCTCGACAGTTTCCTCGACGAAAATGTACACACGACCGGTTTCCTCGGCAAAAAAATATCTCCCAGCAAGTTTCTTGCTGGTTTTTGCAGAGAAACTCGGTCGTGTGTACGAGGCTTAACTCCACAGACATGATAATACTGTTTGATTTGGGACAAAAACGGTTGACTTGGAAGGGAGTCATGTCATGTCTATGGGCAAATTTACTAGAATTAACCTTGAAACTCAAACCCATTTTTTATTTAATTATGAATAGACCCGAAAAGAGTTAGCACTTCTGATGGTCTTTATTGCGGTGTGCCCACATTGAGGAGAGTCAACCTATCACCCTGTCTTAGGTAAAGCTGGCACCAAGACAGAAGAGGCAAATCTACAGTTGACATCATAACAGGAGGGGGAGCTGAGGCTTCTACGGGGTGGAATTCCCCCTTCACTGTGGAGAGATTAATATTCCCAATAAGAAATCCTCCAACAGGAAACATTGACAGACAAAAAAAAACCTGATCGGGGATCCAACTTTCTCTCACTCTATTCAAAACAAAGCAAATGTTCTTCCCTCTGTTTGGTTTTATGTTTCAGCACAGTTATCTTTACTGGCCAGGATGTTACACATCTGTAACCAGTGTGAATAAGCAGATTGTTTGGACAGGCAAATTTATGGTTATCCAAACAGGGACCTTATGTTCTCTATACTTTCTTTACCAGCTCCCTTCTTCTAGTCTGTATGAATCACATTTAGCAATTTTATCTCAACTTTCCTTATGTATCAACTGTATGAAACAAATGGGCAGATTCACAAAGATCTGCACCCGTGCAGCGTATCTGAGATACGCTACGCCGCCGTAACTTACCCAGCTTTGGTTTGAATCCAGAAAGAATAAGCGCCCTAAGTTACGGCGGCGTAGTGTATCTCTCGCGGCGTAACGACGCGGAATTCAAATGCGGCGAGTAGGGGGCGTGTTTCATTTAAATGAAGCGCGTCCCCGCGCCGAGCGAACTGCGCATGTGCCGTCCCTAAATTTCCCGCCGTGCATTGCGCTAAATGACGTCGCAAGGATGTCATTGGTTTTGACGTGGACGTGAATTATGTCCAGCCCCATTCACGGACGATTTACGCAAACAAAATAAAAAAAAATCAAATTTGACGCGGGACAGACGGCCATACTTAAAGGGGAGGTTCACCCTAAAAACGACTTTCTAGTATTACATTGGCCCCCCACATTACAATACAATTATGCCTATTATGTTTTTTTTTGTGCTGTGGCTTCCGGGTTGCGAGTCCCGCGGGAGTGGGCGTTCCTAACATGCTGGTGATTGACGTGATGACAAAAAACGAGCTCCCCCGTCACGTAAGCTTCATCACGATTGGCGAAAGGAGCCGAGCGGCGAGTCGGCGCTATACTGCGCCTGCGCACCGCCGTTCGGCTCCTTTCGGCAATCGTGACGCAGCTTACGCGACGGGGGGAGCTCGTTTTTGGTCATCACGTCAATCAACAGCATGTTAGGAACGCCCACTCCCACGGGACTCGCAACCCGGAAGCCACGGGTGAATTAGCTGTACCAAGGTATGTACAGCACAAAATGTGCTATGTAATAATAGAAAGTCGTTTTTAGGGTGAACCTCCCCTTTAACATTGTGTACGCCACCAAATAGCAGCTTTAACTATACGCCGAAAAAAGCAGAACGGAAACGACGTAAAAGAATGCGACGGCCGCTCGTACGTTCGTGGATCGCCGGAAATAGCTAATTTGCATACTCGACGCGGATTACGACGGGAACGCCACCCAGCGGATGCCGAAGAATTGCATCTACGATCCGAAGGCGTACGAAGACGTACGCCTGTCGGATCTAACCCAGATGCCGTTGTATCTTGTTTTGAGGATTCAAAACAAAGATATAATGCGGGAAATTTGAAATTACGCCGGCGTATCAGTAGATACGCCCACGTACTTTCTTTGTGGATCTGCCCCAAAGAATTTAAATACTTGCTATTGTAAGAGTAGGCATTCTCCTTTCGGACACATTCAACCCTTTGGCTTCAATAGCCATCTCTAATAGCTGTATTTAAAAAAGTGGTTCACTGTGAAAAGACATGTAGACAGGGTATTATTTGTCAAGGCTAAATATCAGCTGATTTCGGTTTACTGCCAAATCTCAGTCCGGGCAAGCTGCTGTGACATTTGATAGACAAATATGAGAGGGGAAACCATGCAGAGTCTGCCCAAGAAGTCAGCAGTTTAGGCAGATTATATAACATGCCCCTAATATGAACATGAAATAGCAAGTACTATTGCTTCATAATTATTCATCTCAAAGGTAACTTAGTCAGAGAGGTCAATGTGCAAGTCGTACCATTTTGTTATTTAGTAAGGTTGTAAATCAGGGGTCTCAAACTCAAATTACCTGAGGGCCACAAGACAAGTTTTCATATGCCATGGGGGGCCGCATGCAAACTTTCAAACTTCAAAAACAACAGTACTGGTGTCAGCGAACACATTATTAACCCCCAGCACTGGTGTCAGCGAGCAACATTAAAACATTGGTGAAATACTACAGATAGTGTCAGATGAATAACATATCGGGCTTCACAGAGGCATTTCTAAAGAGAATGGTGCATGTCTGTTAGATTGAGATGTGGCTAAGAAAACCCACCAATGATCGCATTAAAGATTAGGGGGAAATGCTTCAATGCGTCAGTTGATGGTCTTAAATCTATAGCCTCGTACACACGATCGGACTTCCAACCAATTATTCCGTGGAGTTTGGTCCGAAGGGCGTTGGCTGTGAACTTGTTCTGCATACACACGGCCCAACATTTTCAGCCAACATTCACCAAATCACGTGTTTTTTAAGCTCTTTACCGCCACCCTTTGGGCAACTTCTGCTATTGTTGTCTGATGTTTAGCATTGGTTCTGAGCGTGTTTGTACATTCGATTTTAGTTGGATGGACTTGCATACACACGATCAAATAAACTGACATAACAGATTTATTGCCCAACAATTGGTGAGCATGAAGAGCCAACTTTTGTTGTTAATTCAGCCAATAATTGTCTGATAGAGCATACACACGGTCAGATTACCTGAAACAACACAACAATGTTGGCCATAAAGTTGGATTGTATGTACGAGCCTTATGTTAAACTGTAACCATTCCAGTCCAGCATCTCTGTAAATTGATTGCCAGAATGTAAGCCTTGATGAAGGGGGGAGCGTTGAGCACCCAAAAATGCTTGGCTTTATCATAAAGTTTATTTCATCTTACCTTGGAATAAATCAGTGCATTTTTATAGCACTTTTCGCTGTGAAAATGACAATGGTCCCAAAAATCTGTCAAAAGTGTCCAATGTGTCCGCCATAATTTCACAGTCACGAAAAAAATCGCTGATCGCCGCCATAAGTAGTAAAAAAATAATTATTAATAAAAATGCCATAAAACTATCCCCTATTTTGTAAACGCTATAAATTTTGCGCAAAGCAATCGATAAACGCTTATTGTGATTTTTTTACCAAAAATAGGTAGAAGAATATGTATCGGCCTAAACTGAGGAAAAAATGTTTTTTTATATCTTTTTTGGGGATATTTATTAAAGCAAAAAGTATAAAATATTGCATTTTTTTCAAAATTGTCGCTCTATTTTTGTTTATAGCGCAAAAAATAAAAACTGCAGAGGTGATGAAATACCACCAAAAGAAAGCTCTATTTGTGGGGAAAAAAGGATGCTAATTTTGTTTGGGAGCCACGTCGCACGACCGTGCAATTGTCAGTTAAAGTGACGCCGTGACTCAAAAAGGGGCAAGGTGCCTTAAAGGGTTTGTAAAGGAAAACATTTTTTTATCGTAATAGCTTCCTTTACCTTAATGCAGTGCTGTTTTCATGTCCTCATTGTTTGTTTTTGCTCTCAAGTTGCTGTAATTCTTCTCTGATCTCCACACTTCCTGGTTTCCTGATGACCACAGTACTGGGAGCTTTCTCTCTGTGGTCACTAACTTCAAGGAGGTGTGATTACTGTGTGTCTAGTTTCTAGTTTCGTTTTCTAAAGCATCACTGCTCTATGGCTCTGTATGCTCTGTATAGCACAGAGGCAGGAAATAACATGTCCTTCCTTGATTGACAGCAGCAGGAACCAATGCCTCCCGTTGCTCTCACTGACTTTGAGGAAGAGCGGTTGAGCAGCGCTACAGCTCTTAGGTACAGCATTGGCTTGAAATTGGGCTCAAGTTAATATTGGGGGGGGGAGCTGCACCTAAAAGGTATGTTTCCTTAATGTAGAGAATGCATTAACGTGAAAAAATACTGCAATTAGTATAGAAGATTAACAGTATGCATGAATACATTTGTCATCTTTGGGCCAGCTCTAAACATTAAACTATACAACAGTATTTCACAGCAAAACAAAGAACACAATGGTAGCCAATATGTTAGAGTACATATAGGTAGATTCACAAAGAGTTAGGCCGGCTTATCAGTAGATAAGCCGACCTAACTCTGAATCTACGCCGGCGTTTGTTTAAGCGTATGCTCAAACAGAGATACGCTTAAACAAAGCTAAGATAGGCCGGCTTGCGCCGTTCTATCTTAGCTTGCAATTTTTTGGATGGCCGCTAGGTGGCGCTTCCATTGCGGCTGGCATAGATTATGTAAATGAGCTTTTACGCCGATTCCCGAACGTACGTGAGCCCGCCGCAGTCGATTAACGTCGTTTCCGTAAGGCCTTAGGCGGCCTAAAGTTATTCCACCTATGAGGTGGAATAACAATGTTAAAGTATGGCCGCCGTTCCCGCCGCGAGGTTCGAATTTTTTATGTCGTTTGCGCAAGTCGTCCGCGAATTGGGAGTTACGTCATTTACGTACACGTCAAAATCAATAGGCCCGTACGGCGTCCTTAGCCGCAATGCGCACTGGGAAATGTAGGCGCCCAGCGCATGCACAGTAGCAAAAAACGTCAAAAAACGTGAGGTCAAGCCTCATTTCCATACAACACGCCCCCCTCCAACCAATTTGAATTAGGCGCCCTTACGCCCGCTCGTTTGAGGCTACGCCACCGTAGATTAGCAGGTAAGTAGATTGAAAATTACTACTAGCCTAGTTAATTTACGGCGGTGTAGCCTAAACAGGCTAGGCTAGGCCGCCCTAAAGTTAGTCCAATCTCCCTGAATCTACCTAATAGAGTTTACATGACAATATGTAAAGAATAAGTCAATAAGGCCTGACAGTTCCTGCTTATGTATAATCTGAGGACAGGTATTTTTCTTTATAGTTTAAAGCGGAGCTCCACCCTAAAGTGGAACTCCCGCTGATCGGAACCCTCCCCCCCCTCGGGTGTCACATTTGACACCTTTCAGGGGGAGGGGGGTACAGATAGCTGTCTAAAGATAGGTATTTGCACTCACTTCCGGCCACACAATCTTGGGCAGACTGCGGGAATGACGTCACCTACCGTCCCCCCCGTTATGTTCTGGGAAGCGCTCCGGCTTCACTGCGCCGTAGGGAACCGGGCAGTGAAGCCGGAGCACTTCACTTCCTGGTTCCCTCACCGAGGATGGCGGGGGGGGGCAGCAGAGTGACGAGCGATTGCTCATCCTCTGCTGTGGACGCCGCTGGACTCCAGGACAGGTAAGTGTCCTAATATTAAAAGTCAACAGCTGCAGTATTTGTAGCTGCTGGCTTTTAATATATTTTTTTTTAGCGGACATCCGCTTTAAGCTGGTGACATCAAGATCCTACGCGGAGAACTGTAGACATATTGTTCAGAAAGAAAGGTTAATAAAGTGTATATATACCCAATACTTTTTTTTAGTTGTGGACAATGGCGACTCTAGGGGGGGGCCAGAGAGGGCCCTCACCCCCCCAACATTATTTCTATGTCAGTCTTCGTGCTTTTCAGTCTGTTACAGCGTGATGAATGTGCTATCTCCATTATGAACGCTAGTTTTACCAGAACGAGCGCTCTCTTCTCATAACCTCTTTCTGAGCATGCACGTTATTTTCACTTCGTTAAAGCCCACACACGACCATTTTTTTACGACGTTAAAAATGACAACGTTAAAAATGAAGCGAAAATTTAGAGCATGTTCTAAATTTTTAATGCACATTTTTTACGTCATGAAAAATACTCTGGAGCCCACACACGAACGTTTTTAAAGTGGATGTCACAATGTAGAGTATAAGATTTCCTATCATATGTGCCCAGTCTTTCCAAACAGAGTTAATCCAGCTCTGAGAAATCCTCTTTTATTGTTCAGTGAAAACTAACAGACTTCCAGATAAAAACCTGTCTAAATAAAAAGTCCTTTCCTCTCTCCTTGCTTTGAGTGACAGGTTATTTACATATCTAGCTTGGACATGTTTATCATATGTTATGTTATGTTTATCATAATATGAGGTGATCCACAGTATAAAAAGTGAGAAATCCACCCCTCCCCCACATAACACATCCTGGTAATATACAATGATCACCTCATATTATGATAAACATAACATAACATAACATATGATGAACATGTCTAAGCTAGATATGTAAATAACCTGTCACTCAAAGCAAGGAGAGAGGAAAGGACTTTTTATTTAGATGGGTTTTTATCTGGAAGTCTATTAATTTTCACTGAACAACAAAATGATAGGAAATCTTATACTCTACATTGTGACATCAAAAAAAAATTAAAAAAAAATGGTTTACATCCACTTTAATGACATTAAAAAAAATGTAGCATTAGAAAGGTTCTCCCTCACTATTTTTCCATGGGACAACCTTTTTAACACACAGAAAGTGAAGGAATTTCTTTCCTATATCCTCTAAAACAGCAGTTCTTTTCCTTTCCCACTATATCCAAAACTAAAAAATTTGCCTTGTTTATAGAAACTCTTTATATAATACTATGAAATCATTATTTATGATCTGTTCGAAAACTGTGTTGAGGCACCAGGCTTGTGAATCAGTTGAGACTTGAATGTTGATGAGGTCATACAAATAAGGTCAAAATGAACAGACTCTCGCTAATCCATATAACCAGAGGAAAAGTGAAATTGCAAGAGCCTTACTAGACAATCAAGTTGTTTAGGAACAGTGTAAGACAGGGGTCAGCAACCTTTTTCCACTAAAGGGCAGGATTCAATGTATGTGAATGCATGAAGGGCTGCATTCACCTGCTAATAAATGAAGATAACATTACACAGCCCCCCGCACTTCTACCCCCTTTTACATTACACAGTCCCCACACCTCTGGCCCTCTTTACATTACACAGCCTCCACATCTCTAGCTCCCTTTACATTACACAGCCCCTCCACCCCTGGGCCCCTTTACATTACACAGCCCCCGCACCTCTAGCCCCCTTTACATTACACAGCCCCTGCACCTCTAGCCCCCTTTACATTACACAGCCCCCTGCACCTCTAGCCCCCTTTACATTACACATCCTCCGCAGCTCTGGCCCCCTTTACATTACACAGCACCGCACCTCTAGCCCCCTTTACATTACACAGCCTCCGCACCTCTAGCCCCCTTTACATTACACAGCCCGCTGCACCTCTGGCCCCCTTTACATTAAACAGCCCCCACACCTCTGGCCCGCTTTACATTACACAGCCCCGCACCTCTAGCCCCCTTTACATTACACAGCCTCCGCACCTCTAGCCCCCTTTACATTACACAGCCCCCTGCACCTCTGGCCCCCTTTACATAACACATCCTCTGCACCTCTGGCCTCCTTTACATTACACAGCCCCCGCACCTCTAGCCCCCTTTACACTACACAGCCTCCGCACCTCTAGCCCCCTTTACATTTCACAGCCCCGCACCACTGGACCCTTTACATTACACAACCCCTGTACCTCTGGACTCCTTTACATTACATGGCACAGTGGTGACAATTGATGGCACAGTGGCTGCATTTGATGGGCACAGTGAGGCCTTGTACACACGACCGAGGAATTCGTCGGAAAAGACACATCGTTTTCCTCGACGAGTTCCTTGTTAGGCTTGTGGAGAAACTTGACAAGCTTTCTTTGCATACACACGGTCAAGACCAAATCTCCTCGTTCTCAAACGCGGTGACGTACAACACATACAATGGCAGGGGAAGTTCGATTCCACTGGCACAACCCTTGGGTCTGCTTTTGCTAATCTCATGTTACTGCGTGTTAAGTAAAAGTTTGGTAAGAGACGATTTGCACTTTTCAGACTGTTACAGCTTGACGAATGTGCTATCTCCATTACAAACGCTACTTTTACCGAAGGTGCGCTCCCGTCTCATACTTTATTCTGAGCATGGGCGGGTTTCTTAGCATACACACGAACGTGTTTCTCGTCGAAAACCAGCCCAACGAGGAACACGACGAGGAAATTGAGACTCCCGTCGAGGAAAAAGAGAACTTTTTCTCATCGAGTTCCTCGACAGTTTCCTTGATGAAAAATATACACACGACCGTTTTCCTCAGCAAAAAAGCTCTCCCACCAAGTTTCTTGATGGATTTTGTTGAGGAAAACGGTTGTGTGTACGAGGCCTGAGGCTGCAATTTTTTTTTTTTCGTTTGCGCCCCCCCAAAAATGTTGAGCACCAGCCGCCACTGCTATTTGGGCATAAAGCAATCTGGAGATTTGGCAGTAAAAGTTTTATTATACTGCCTCATTGGGCATAAATAGTGCACTCATGGAGGTCTGGAGTGTTCCAACAGGCTACAGTCCTGAAAATAGAAGTTCTCATCCCCAAAACACATGGCCTCAGTTCCTCATTAAAAGATGTTGCTTCTATGAACGCCTTCTTTGTGATTTAAGCCATTCCTAAAGAATCTTCATGTCCAGTGGGGTGCTTGCCATTCTGCTTTTCCAATATTTATTTGGTACATGCCTTTGCCAAGGTCAGGTCTTCTGGCTTGCTACTCCCACTCACTTCATTACAATCTTCTTATGTATTAAAGCTAAAATTGAGAAACATTGTGAAAGCCTAAAAAATGTACAAGTCAAAACAAGACTATCACTGTAAGTTTGGTCAAACCCGGGTAGAGTAATCTGATTCTGGAACATTGAAGACTTCATGTGCTTTTCAATGCCTCTCTTGTATAACACAAATCCTATCATTTGTTGGATCTGATTCTTATTTCAGTATTGAATAATGGTACAAGGATGCTTTGTGGGCCAAATGTTTAACTCATTTTTTAGGCACATAATATCATCTGCAGTGCCAGTGCCTACAGAAGAGATTGTATTGGCTGCTCAATGAAAAAAAATTCTAGCTTTAAGTTTCTGCTGTTGTGCACATGTATCTCTATTTAAAAATGTATTTTGGTACGAAATTTTAAAGGAAGTGGCTACAACTAAATAACAGAACACATATTACTGGGCATAACTGCTGTCACACTTGGCAGATTGGAGCCTTTTCTTGGTTAAAGGGCAGTGGGGGAGATTCACTTAACCGATGCACTCAGAATCTGGTGCAGCTGTGTATGGTACCCATTCAGCTTCTACTTGTCTACCGCCCAACGTCATATGACGGCGGGACGAAGACTCTCTCGTTCTGGGAGGATGTCATACGACGTCCTCGCCTTCCCGAGCCACTAGGGGGGCGGCGCCCGCCCACCGCGTCACTGGGAACCCTATGCGCGTGCCCGGTGGCTGTGATGTCCGCCGGGCACCCGTGATTGCCCAGTAACTGAGCAGGACCGTGGATCTGTGTGTGTAAACACAGAGATCCACGTCCTGTCAGGGAGAGGAGACCGGTGGTGTGTCCCTTGTACATAGGGACACCGATCAGTCACCTCCCGCAGTCAGTCCCCTCCCCCCACAGTAAGAATCACTCCCTAGGGAACACATTAGCCCCTTGATCGCCCCCTGGTGTTAACCCCTTCCCTGCCAGTCATATTTATACAGTAATCAATGCATTTTTATAGCACTGATCGCTGTATAAATGTGAATGGTCCCAAAAATGTGTCAAAAGTGTCCAATGTATCCGCCGCAATATTGCAGTCACGATAAAAATCGCAGCATTACTAGTAAAAAATAAATAACAAAAATTCTATAAATCTATCCCCTTTTTTGTAGCCGCTATAACTTTTGCGCAAACCAATCAATATACGCTTATTGCATTTTTTTTTACCAAAAATATGTAGAAGAATACATATCAGCTAAAACTGAAGAAAAAACTGTGTTTTAAAAAAAAAATTGATAATTATTATAGCAAAAAGTTAAAAATATTGTGTTTTTTTCAAACTTGTCCCTCTTCTTTTGTTTATAGCGCAACAAATAAAAAACGCAGAGGTAATCAAATACCACCAAAAGAAAGCTCTATTTGTGGGAAAAAAATTATAAACATTTCACTTGGGTACAGCGTTGCATGACCGCGCAATTGTCATTCAAAGTGTGACAGCGCTGAAAGATGAAAAATGGCCTGGGCAGGAAGGGGGTGAAAGTGTCCTGTAGGCAAGTGGTTAAGCTTTGACACTAAATACTTGAAGCTTATTGGTTACTATGCGCAGCTGCACCAGATTCTGTGTTCTTCAATTTTAGTAAATCCCCCCCATTGTGTTTAACCTCCCTGGCGGTATGATTATTTCAGAAAAAAGGTGCTGAATGCGGTACCATTATTTGCAAGAAAATTTGGCATTTTATACTGTAGGCCTGCAATTCTTAGGAATAACTCACTTAAATCTGACCAAACAAGAGTCTAGTAGGCATCCCGGGTATGACATTTTTTTAAAAAACAAAATTATAAATTATAACATAATAAATAATTATAAATAATTATAACAAATAATAATATAATTATAATAAAAATTATTCAATAATGTAATCAACTCAAAATCACTGACATTTTTTCAGTTGCAGAATTGTCACTGTCATTACTTTTATTTTTTTATGACTAATTTCCCCACAAATCGCTATCGCACAATTCTGCAAGTGATTATAATTTATTATCGCTGTTTTCTAGCTGCTCTAAAACCATTTTTGACATAAAGGGACACTTTTGGTTGCTATGGACAATCTACAGTTTGCAGGCAGAAAGAACAGTTTTTATTATATAAAAGTACATGTAGGGCACTGGGCAGACCACTAGGGACAAGGGAGGTGTGTATTTTTTACATACAGTACTGTAATCTATAAGATTACAGTATACTGTATGTATTGTGTTTGTTTACCTTTTTGAATTTGGCGCCGTTCTCTGCTCCCGTGCGTTGTAACGTCGCAGGGAACGGAGATCGGCGGCACACAGAGGCACTGTGTAAATCGAGTGAGGTCCTGCTTGCTCACACAGCGCGGTGGCATCGCTGGATCCAGGGACAAGGTAAGTAAACCAAGCCTGTGGATTCAGCGAGGCGAGCCCGAGTCTGACTCAGGGTTACCGATCGTAGCCCAAAAATCCAGGGGGGTTAAAGGCCCGTTCACACGATCGGATTTTCCGACAACAAATGTGTGATGGCAGGGTTTTGTCAGAAAATCCGACCGTTTGTATACTCCATCGGACAATTGTTGTCGGATTTTCCGACAACAAATGTTGGTTAGCATGCTTTAAAATTTTAACAAATGTGTGCTTTCGGATTATCCGATCGTGTGTACACAAGTCCATGGATTGTTCGATGGAAATCCGATCGTGTGTACGAGGCTTTAGACTCGTGAGTTTTGCATAATGGTGTCAGCGGCACACAGTGGTCCTTTGATTTTTTTTCTTCTGCTTTATAGAAGAGTTAGAAAATCTCCCTGTGTGACGAGTGCCTACAACTGCCAAATATGCTTCTTATCACTCCATAAAACATGAGCAAAAAAACAGATTAACACAAATGATGCTCAAATCGGGAGCATTGCTTCCTTTTTTGCTTACTGCACCATTCGATTTACTGGTGTTTTTCTGGGCATTTTATTAAAGCATTTTTGCAGCTTTTTTCACAAACATTTTTAAAGCGTTTTACAGCTTCAATCATTTTTGTGTAGCCAATAGAAAGCACGAGAGGCAGGAGAGAGAGAGGAAATTATAGGTGGAGAGCTCAAAACGCTCAAGTCAGGCATTTCTATTGAAGTCTATGGGACCAAAAACACTTGTAATCTGACAAAAAGAAGCTTGTGTACTTTTTTGAGCAACAGGCGTTTTGTTTCAGGCAACAGAACGATGTGAACACAGACCATTGAAATGAATGGGATTTGGCTTCTTTAACGTTTTAGAACTACAAGCTTCAAGCAGAAAATCGCTCAAGGAGTGAACAGGGCATAAGCCTAGGTTCACATTGGAGCGATTTGTCATACGATTTGACAAGTCGCAGCCTATTGGAGGCAATGGCACTGTTCCAATCGGTGTGACACCGTTCTTGCGGAGCCACAACGATTTGCAAAAGTAGTTTCTGCACTACTTTTTCCGATTTCAGGTGTGACTTCAATAGACATCTGTGCATGAAGCCACACAAATGTCTATCAAGTAGCACCTGAAATGCTTCCATATAACAGCTCTGGTTCTTAGCGATTGTGTGACGTATTTGGCTCTGGAGAGTGAACAGTTTAACCACTTGCCGACGCCTATTTACATCGACAGAATAGCACGGGCAGGCAGATTGGCGTACAGGTACGTCCATTTAAATCTGCCGTCCGCATGCCTCGCGGGTGCGGTCGTGGGTCCCGGGAACTCGATGTTCCCGGGAGTCCCGCGATTGCGGTCGGCAAGAGCAGAACAGGAGAATGCCTTTGTAAACAAGGCATTCCACTATTCTGCCTAGTGACACTGTCACTGATGACTGTTCCCTGTGATCGGGAACAGTCATCAGTGATGTGTCACGTGTAGCCACGCCCCCTAACAGTAAGAATCACTTCCTATGGAACACTTAACCCCTGCAGCGCCACCTAGTGGTTAACCCCTTTACTGCCAGTGTCATTTTTACAGTAATCAGTGCATTTGTATAGCACTGGTTGCTGTAAAAATTTAAATTGGTCCTGAAATGGTGCCAAAAGTGTCCGATGTGTCCGCTTTAATGTCGCAGTAAAGATAAAAATCGATGATTGCCGCCATAACTGTTAAAAAAAATAATTATTAATAAAAATGCCATAAAACAGTCCCCTAAATTGTAGAAGCTATAACTTTTGCGCAAACCAATCAATAAACGCTTATTGCGATTTTTTTACCAAACATATGTAGAAGAATACGTATCGGCCTAAACTGTGGAAAAAAAAGTTTGTATGTGTGTTAAGGCTGACCGCAGGTCAGCCTGTATTTGTAGGAGGAGTCGGGAGGTATTTAAACCCGCCCTCCTTCCTCCTTCTGGGCCTTGGATTTCTGGTGTGATTGTCTGGATCCATCCACGTGGCAGGAGGGAGCCGCCCGCACGGGGGAGGGGTGTCCATCCGCCCACTCATTTTTTCCAGGGCTTCATCGGGCATGGGGGGCCACCCGCTCAGGGGTTCATCCGGCCGCTCATTTGACCAGGGCTCCTCTGGCTTGGGGACCTGCCCGCCCGGGAGAGGGCATTCATCCGCCCGCATTGTTCGGGGCTCCATCTGGCAACGCTTCTTCCAGGGGTCGCGTGCATGGCTCCTTTGGCATGCAGCGAGCCACCTGTCCGCCCGCTTCTCCCGGTGTTTACGCCGGGGGGAGGGGGAACTTCTGCCTGCTGCATTGCTCCCTCTAGCATGGAGCCGCCTGCCGCTTCTCTCGGTTCACGTCGGGGGAGGGGACCTCCGCCCGCTGTGTTGCTCCCTCCGCCCGCCATTTCCTCCCGTGGTTGCGTCGGGGGGAGGGGGGACCTCCGCCCGCTGTTTCTTTCCCTCCAGCATGCAGGGAGCCGCCCGCCGCCTCCTCCGGTGTTCACGCCGGGGGGAGGGGGGGCCCCCCCCCGCCCACCCGCCCGCTGCATCACTCCCTCCAGGTTGCAGGGAGCCGCCCGCCGCTTCCTCTGGTGTTTCACGCCGGGGGGAGGGGGGGACCTCCGCCCGCCCGCTGTATCACTCCCTCCAGCTTGCAGGGAGCCGCCCGCCGCTTCCTCCGGGTTCACGCCGGGGGGAGGGGGGGGCACCTCCGCCCGCTCACTGTATTACTCCCTCCAGCATGGAGGGAGCCGCCTGTTGCTAGTCCATGCTCAATTACAAAGTTGAAGTTGCTAGACATTATAAACATGTGTCCAAATTTTAAGTATGTTACCACAACATTTTTATTCCCAATATGTGTCTGCTGTACCATGTACCTAAGTATCTTGTTCTTTGTACCTAGAGATCCTACTATTCTCCCTGATTTCCTATTTCAAATGGACATGCGATGGCGTTTCTCATGCGATGGCTTTTCGCATGCGATGATGTTCTCATGGTGTTTTTCTCATGTGAAGACGTTTCTCATGTGATGTTCTCATGCGGTGACGTTTCTCATGCGGTGACGTTTCTCATGCGGTGACGTTTCTCATGCGGTGACGTTTCTCATGCGATGACGTTTCTCATGTGATGTTCTCATGCGGTGACGTTTCTCATGCGGTGACGTTTCTCATGCGATGTTCTCATGCGGTGACGTTTCTCATGCGGTGACGTTTCTCATGCGATGACGTTCTCATGGTGTTTTCTCATGCGATGACGTTTCTCATGTGATGTTCTCATGGTGTTTTCCCATGCGATGACGTTTCCCATGCGATGACGTTTCGCATGCGATGACGTTTCCCATGCGATGACGTTTCTCATGCGATGACGTTTCTCATGGGTTGCTTATGCGATGACGTTTCTCATGCGATGACGTTCTCATGGTGTTCTTCTCGTGCGATGACGCTTCTCGTGCGATGACGCTTCTCGTGCGATGACGTTTCTCGTGCGATGACGTTTCTCATGCGATGACGTTCTTATGGTGTTTTTCTCATACGATGACGTTTCTCATGCGGTGACTTTTCCCATGCGATGACTCTTCTCATGCGATCACGTTTCCCATGCGTTCTTCTCTTGCGATCACGTTTCCCATGCGTTCTTCTCTTGCAATCACGTTTCCCATGCGTTCTTCTCTTGCGATCATGTTTCCCATGCGGTCACGTTTCGCATGCGATTTTCTCATGCGATTACGTTTCTCATGCGATTTTCTCATGCGATTACGTTTCTCAGGCGATCTTGTTTCCCATGCGACCACGTTTTCCATGCAATCTTCGCATGCGATCACGTTTTCCATGTAATCCTTGCGTGCGTTTACGTTTCCCATGCGTTTACGTTTCCCATGCGATTACGTTTCTCATGCGGTTACGTTTCTCATGCGAGTCGGGTCCTTGTGTGTTCACGTTTCTCATGCGATCACGTTTCGCATGGTAGTTCTCATGCGACTACATTTCGCATGGTAGTTCTCATGCGATCACGTGTCTCATGAGTCATGTCCTCATGTTTTTTTACGTTTCTCATGCGATTACGTTCTCACGCGATTACTTTTCACATGGTGGTTCTTGTGCAATTACGTTCACATGCTTTCACGTTTCTTATGCGATCTTGGTTTTCACGAGTCTTGTCCTTGTGTTTACGTTTCTCATACGATTACGGTTCGCATGGTAGTTCTCATGCGACTACATTTCGCATGGTAGTTTTCATGCGATCATGTTTCTCATGAGGCATGTCCTCATGTGTTTACGTTTTTTCATGCGATTACATTTCTCATGCGATTACGTTTCACATGGTAGTTCTCATCCGATCACGTTTTTCATGCAATCACGTTTCTCTTACCAGTCATGTCCTTGTGTGTTACGTTTCTCATGCGATTACGGTTTGCATGGTAGTTCTCATGCGACTACATTTCGCATGGTAGTTCTCATGCGATCACGTTTCTCATGAGTCATGTCCTCATGGGTTTTCGTTTCTCAGGCGATTACGTTTCACATGGTAGTTCTCACGCGATTACGTTCTCATGCGATTACAGTTCACATGGTAGTTCGCAAGCGGTTATGTTTCCCAGGGTAGTTTCTCATGCAATTACGTTTCTCAGGTGGTTACGTTCTCATGCGACCACGTTTCTCAAGCGTTGTTGTCTCATAAGTTACGTTTTTCATGCTCATGTCCTCATGCGATTACGTTTTTCATGCGATTGCGTTCTCGTGCGACCACGTGTCTCAGGCATTATGTTGTCTCATGCTTTACGTTTTTCATGCTCATGTCCTCATGCGGTTACGTGTCCTCATGCGAGTTAGGTCCTCATGGGTTTACGCTTCTCGTGCGAGTCATGTTCTCATGCATTTTTTACTTTTCCATGTTTCGTTTTACGTTACGTTCCTCATGCTGTTCATGTTCTCTAACTTTCACGTTTCTCTGGCAGGTTTCAGTTGTGACACAATTACATTGGTCATGTTTTCATACGTTACGCTTTTCACACAAGTTACGCTTTTCACACAAGTTACGCTTTTCACACAAGTTACGCTTTTCATACGAGTTACGCTTCTCACATGATTACGATTTTCATGTTTTTTTTATGTTCTCAAGTGTATTGTCGTTCCTCATGCAATCATGTTCTTGGGTGTTCACGTTTCCCATGCAATTATGTTCTCATACAATTTATCTTCTCATGTTTTCGTATCTCATGCTATTCATGTTCTCGAATGTGTTTGTTTCTCATGCAACCTTATGTTTCTCATGCAGGTTCCAGTTGTGTTAGGTTTCAGTTGGTAGTTTTAGCATGTTCTTTTTAGATTCCTGGCGTTCCACCGCTGGGGGGGGGTCACCCATCACGTCTATGGGTGTTTACGGATTGAGATGATCGTTTTTAATTGGCTTGTACGGTGGCAAGTCTCCTCATCCGTTTCTCATACGTTTCATGCTTCTTAAACATTTCATTTCTCACACAATGACCTGACACGTCTTCAGGTTCATCAGGCCTGAGTGTACGTTTTTAATTTGCCTGCTACGCCTCAGGTTGCTCGGCCTTCGCATTTCATGGGATTGTCACATTATCAGTTTCAGCTGCACTAGTCCTACACTTACCTACATTTTCATAGTCTGGGCACATGCCACATTCATATCCTCACGTTTGTTCATGGCCACTCTCCACTGCTGGGTACCTGCCACGTTCAAGGGTACTGTAGGATTGAGATGTTTCGTTTTTAATTGGCTTGTGCAGTGGCAAGTCCCCTCATCCGCTTCTCACGGCTATCATTACGTTTTCGTACGTCATGTTATCTTACCACTTACATCACTTGCCTGACACGCCTTCAGGTTCATAGGCTTGACTGTTACGTTTTCAATTGGCCTGGTTTGCCTCAGCTCAGCCTCGCTAGGTTCTTGAGACTGACACGTTTTCAGTCTTGTGCTACGTATTCGTTCCTGCTCTACGTCACGGAGTGTGTCAATCACGGACACCCGCGTAGGCAGGGGTTAGGGAAGGTGGGGTTTTCCTTTTCCTAAGGTAAGCTGGGGCTCGTTGGTCATGTTTTGTTATTAACGATGTTGTTCTTGTTTGCAGGATTCGTGTCACGGGCAGGAAAATCGAAGATTTTGCCTCCATCCGTCCTGCCCCAGTTACGGGGTTCCATACATGGTGGCAAGCCCTCTTGAACTTCCCGATACTGCCTTCTCTTTTGTTACAGATGAAGCTTGATCTTAAGTTCTTTTCATTCAGCCTGGTAGCTCTTGACTCGGCCTGGGATATCTTCCAGGCGTTTCTATCTCAGTATCCTGGGTTCTTTTCTCACAAACATTCTGTACCTACTTGCGGTTTGGTTCTTTTGGCCACTTTCAGCCCAACAGGTTCTCAAGCTGGTGCCCAGCACAGTCTGGGCGCCGGACTTTCGTGGATGTACTCAGAGATAGGCCACCCTCCTTTCCCTAGCACTCCCTTCCCTGCTAGCACAGGGCATGACACGCAGCTTTTCCTTATTGCCTAGCTAGGGTAGCACTTCAACATTCACTCCGGGCCGTGCTTTAGTACAAGTGCAGTTCTGCTGCTTTTCATCGAGGGGTCTGTATGTTCGTTGTTGGGAAGTTAGATGGCGGTAGTCGGCTGTCTTTTCCGGACATATCCCAGTTCCACATGTCTGTCACAGGCATTCTTGCATTGGGGGGCTTGTGGTTACATACGGTTACTTTCATTTCAATATCTTTGCTAGCTCATCCTACTGTTTATTTTTGGCCCCTTTTAGGCATGCCGACCACGTGACCCCGGCACACCTCAGGTCAATTTCCCTGTTTCCCCTCAGACCTTTCTCTAGCACGATTACCTGAGACTCTGAGTTCAAGTGTTAAGGCTGACCGCAGGTCAGCCTGTATTTGTAGGAGGAGTCGGGAGGTATTTAAACCCGCCCTCCTTCCTCCTTCTGGGCCTTGGATTTCTGGTGTCCCACTCACCCATCCCCTTTTTTCTTGCTTTTTCTTCTTTTACTTCTACTTGGGTATGCCCCCTTTTAGGCATGCCGACCACGTGACCCCGGCACACCTCAAGTCAATTTCCCTGTTTCCCCTCAGACCTTTCTCTAGCACGATTACCTGAGACTCTGAGTACAAATATTTTTTGGGGATATTTATTATAGCAAAAAATAAAAAATATTTCATTTTTTTCAAAATTGACGGTGTTTTTTTGTTTATAGCGCAAAGAATTAAAATCACAGAGGTGATCAAATACCACCAACATTTTGTTTGGGAGCCATGTCACACGACCACGCAATTGTCAGTTAAAGTGACGCAGTGCCGAATCACAAAAAGTGGCCTGGTCTTTAACCACCAAAATGGTTTGGGGCTGAAGTATTTTGCTTTCAACTGATATGCCAAATTTTTCTATTGCAAGCTTTTTAGCCGTCCCAAAATGTAACTTTCTGCACATCACTGATCTACCCAGCACAGCGAACCATGTTTTGAGGCTATTATCAGTATCGCTGTGATGCCAATGTACACACATTAACCTCTTGACCACCGCCCCATGTCAAAAAGACGTTCTCTTTTTAAAGATGGATATCTCGGTAACGGCAGCAGCTGCTGCCACAACCGAGATATCCATGTCTTCAGTGGGCGGTCCTGTACACGATAACGGCGGTCTCCGCGGTAAATTTGCTGCGAGATCGCCGTTATCGGTGGCGGGAGAGGGCCCCCCCTCCCGCCGTTCTCCCGCACCCTCCGCCGCTTACCGGAGCTGTCGATAGCGGCGGAGACGATCGGGTCCGTTCGGCAGCTGACTGGGGTTGCGAGTGAGGGAAAAATCGCCCCCACCCGTCCCCATAGCTCTGCTGGGCGGAAGTGACGTCAACACGTCAGTCCCGCCCAGCGTCTTAAAGAAACATTTTTGAAAAAATGACAGTTTCGATTTTTTTTTTTTTTTTTTGGATTTAAGTCTAAATATGAGATCTGAGGTCTTTTTGACCCCAGATCTCATATTTAAGAGGACCTGTCATGCTTTTTTCTATTACAAGGGATGTTTACATTCCTTGTAATAGGAATAAAAGTGATAAATTTTTTTTTTTTATTTTAGTGTAAAAAATGATAAACTAAATAAAAATAAATAAGAAAACAAAAAACATTTTTTTAAAGCGCCCCCGTCCCGACGAGCTCGCACAGAGAGGCGAACGCAAACGCGAGTAGCGCCCGCATATGAAAATTGTGTTCAAACCACACAAGTGAGGTATCGCCGCGATCGTTAGAGCGAGAGCAATAATTCTAGCCCTATACCTCCTCTGTAACTCAAAAAATGCAACCTGTAGATTTTTTTAAACGTCGCCTATCGAGATTTTTAAGGGTAAAAGTTTGACGTCATGCCAGGAGTGGGCGCAATTTTTAAGCGTGACATGTTGGGTATCATTTTACTCGGCGTAACATTATCTTTCACAATATATAAAAAAATTGGGCAAAATGTATTGTCCTATTTTTTTATTCAAAAAATTTTTTTTTTTCCAAAAAAAGTGCACTTGTAAGACCGCTGCACAAATACGGTGTGACAAAAAGTATTGCAATGACCGCCATTTTATTCTCTAGGGTGTTAGAAAAAAAGATATAATGTTTGGGGGTTTTAAGTAATTTTCTAGCAAAAAAAAATGTTTTAGTCTCGTAAACACCGAATCTGAAAAACAAGCCTGGTGGTAAAGAGGTTAAACTGATGAAACAAGGATACACTCACAGTGAATGGAGGAAAACACCTCGAAAAGGAAAACACTATCACTATAGCCTATTACCACTGGCAAATGATATTTAAATATACTTATTTTATTATAAATGTTTGCTTAAAGAACTTGGATGAGAACTCATGGTGAAGCAGGTCATGTAGCATCAGCTTTGCAGTTTTTTATACTGCTGTGGAAATTTTGCATTCTTTGTATGGTAAGCGTATCGTAATGGTACATATGCTGCAAACAATCATCAATATTACATTATACAGCACTATGAGGATGCAAAGTGGTTTTTCCAAGAATATTTCACTTTGCCCTTCATGTTTAATAGGTGATGATGTCATTTTAGTATGTGATATGAATTCTTTTATATTAACATCAGACAGTCATTGAAAAGTCAAGGTGGTAAAGATAATTACAGTCAGTACTATTCTTATCCTGTATGCTTCTGGTAACTGTGTGTATTATACATGGAATGGGATTTACTAGAGGGTGAAATTTTTATTCCAGCCTCATAAACCTATGTTACAAATGTTCAATCAAGGATTGGAGAGCTTTTATTTTTTTGGTAAATACACTTTTAAGTAAAAAAAAGAAATGTGTGATTGCATGTACCAGGTTAAAGGGGTTGTAAAGGTTCGTTTTTTTTATTTTCTAAATAGGTTCCTTTAAGCTAGTGCATTGTTGGTTCCCTTACTTTTTCCTTCCATTTCCCTTCTAAATGTTTTTTTTTCTTTGTCTGAATTTCTCACTTCCTGTCCTCCTCAGTAAGCTGTTCTGGCTGACTAACCCCCAACCAGATGATGGGGGCAAGCTTACTGAGGAGAACAGGAAGTGAGAAATTCAGACAAAGAAAAAAAACATTAAGAAGGGAAATCAAAGGAAAAGGTAAATGGACCAACAATGCACTAGCAACCTATTTAGAAAATAAAAAACAAACCTTTACAACCCCTTTAAGAACAGAATGAAATAGTAAGGTTGAACGATCTATCATGTTTTTATTTCTGCCTGATGCCATTGGTGAGGTTTATCTTTATTTTTTGCAGCAGAAACATGAAAGGACGTGAAAATAATCCTTCCCAAAAGGACAAACAATCTAACTTTGTCAGAAGTACAGATGTTTCTACAGAGAGGACTCTTAAGCCTCGTACACACAATCTGATTGTTGGCAGTGGATTGTCTGATGCCAGATTGTTGTCCTAAAATCCGACCATTAGTAAGCTCCTTCAGACAATTGTTGTCCAACTTTTGGCAAACAAATGTTGTATGACAGGCTGGTAAATTTTCGGTGGTCAACGGTCTGTTGTCAGATTTTCATATCGCCTGTACACAAGGCCGTCACACGAAAGTTCAAAGTACAAACACGCATGCTCGGAATCAATGCTCACTAAACACGACATAAGCAGAAGGGGCCCAAAGGGTGGCGCTCAAGAGCTGAAATTCCAAGTAGGACATCACGACATTCGTGTTTGTTGGCTGACAATTGTGTGCCGTTAGTATGCAAGACAAGATCCAGGCACACGCCCTTTTGACAAAAGTCTGACACTCTGTTGGCCAACAATCTGATTGTGTTACCAGGCTTAAGGCTGGGTTTGCACTCTGTGTGGCGTAGCTTGCAGCAGGGGGGTCCGTTGTGTCCCCCCGTTCCAGGTCTGAATGAAGTCCAAAGGACTCTTCTGCTGTGCGCTCCGTGGCCGCTCCGGAGATGTGTGAACCAGCTCCATTGAGAGCAGGTCACACTTTCCTGTCATGCAAATTGGATGCGGTGAAACCATCATCCAAATCGCAATAGTGTGAACCCAGCCTTATGCACGACCATTTTTCATGTCATGGAAAAAAACAACATTTTTCCTGACGTGATTCTTGTCAAGCCTGCCTTGCATACACACAATCGTGAAAAAAAATGCTCGAGCAAAGCGCGGTGACAATACGTACGACGGCACTATAAAGGGGAAGTTCCATTCAAATGGGCGCCACCCTTTGGGCTGATTATGCAAATTTCCCCTCTCATAACTTGCTTCTGAGCATGCGTGTTTTTTCCCCCGTTGTTAAAGCGTACACACAACCGTTTATCGCGACGAGAAAAACGACGACGTGAAATACGTTGAGAAAAAATAGAGCAGGTTCTACATTTTTAATGCCCATTTTTCTCATCAAAATGATCTGGAGTCTACACACGATCGTTTTTAACCACTTAAGACCCGGACCAAAATGCAGCTAAAGGACCAGGCCAGGTTTTGCGATTCGGGACTGCGGCCCTTTAACAGACAATTGCGCGGTCGTGCGACGTGGCTCCCAAACAAAATTGGCGTCCTTTTTTCCCCACAAATAGAGCTTTCTTTTGGTGGTATTTGATCAAGTCTGCGGTTTTTATTTTTTGCGCTATAAACAAAAATAGAGCGACAATTTTGAAAAAAATGCAATATTTTTTACTTTTTGCTATAATAAATATCCCCCAAAAATATATAAAAAAAACATTTTTTCTCCTCAGTTTAGGCCGATACGTATTCTTCTACCTATTTTTGGTAAAAAAAATCGCAATAAGCATTTATCGGTTGGTTTGCGCAAAATTTATAGCGTTTACAAAATAGGGGATAGTTTTATTGCATTTTTATGTTTTACTACTAATGGCGTTTTTTTTTTCGTGACTGCGACATTATGGCGGACACTTCGGACAATTTTTACACATTTTTGGGACAATTGTCATTTTCACAGCAAAAAATGCATTTAAAATGCATTGTTTACTGTGGAAATGACAATGGCAGTTTGGGAGTTAACCACAGGGGGCGCTGAAGGGGTTATGTGTCACCTAATGTGTGTTTACAACTGTAGGGGGGTGTGGCTGTAGGTGTGACATCATCGATTGTGGATCCCTATAAAAGAGATCACACGATCGATGACACCGCCACAGTGAAGAACAGGGAAGCCGTGTTTACACACGGCTCTCCCCGTTCTTCAGCTCCGGGGACCGATCGCAGAGGACTCCAGCGGCGATCGGGTCCGCTAGTCCCGCGGTCCCGGTCACGAAGCTTCGGACCGGGTCGCGGAAGCGCGCGCCCACGACCCACGGCTGGGCTTAAAGATCAACGTACATATACGTTGATGTGCCCAGCCGTGCCATTCTGCCGACGTATATGTGCAGGAGGCGGTCCTTAAGTGGTTAATGACCAATTTAAAAAATTTAATTTTTCTCGTCATGAAAAACGGTCGTGTGTGTGCAGCATTAGGCTCTTGTTTTGATGACAAATTTGATACTTTGGATTTCTCCCCATTTTCTGTCTCAATGACAATAGTAAATAAGAGAATTTCCCCAACAAGACACAGACGGCAATAATAAAACAAAAAAATATGATAAAGGTTTAAACCTTTGCCTTTTTACCCAAAGCTAAAAAAAATGGTTGGAATTCCGTTTTAAAGATTTATCAAAGAAGAAACCTGTGTTTCCTTCAAAAGGTATGTACACACACCTTGCAGTGCCTGCTGTCAGCGTTGTCTGTGAATGTTAATAAGTCATTCTCAGTAAGAGGTTAACTTTAGACTGACTAGGTGTCTGTCAGGCTGCGTACACACGGTCGGTCAAAACCAATGAAAACGGACTGAAGGATCTTTTCATTGGACCAAACCGACCGTGTGTGGGCCCCATCGGTCAGTTATCCTTCGGTCAAAAAATGTAGAACTTGCTTTAAAATTGAACCGATGGACGCCTAACTGATAGGTCAAAACCGACGGTTAGTATGCAAAAGCATCGGTTAAAAATCCACGCATGCTCAGAATCAAGTCGACGCATGCTTGGAAGCATTGAACTTCGTTTTTTTCAGCATGTCATTGTGTTTTACGTCACCGCGTTCTAACTCGATCGGTTATTTAACCTATGGTGTGTAGGAACATCAGACCATCAGTCAGCTTCATCAGTTAACCGATGAGAACGGTCCTTCGCCTCGAATGGACCGACCGTGTGTACGCAGCCTAATACGCATTCGGGCTAAAAAGTTGAATATGTGGTATATTGTGACTGCTCAATGGCACCTCGTCAAGGAAACAGGTTCCCTTTAATGCCAGCCCAACCAGCTGAATATATTTGACTTTACTTTGCTTCTATTGTGCTCCTTTTGGCTACTGGAAGTGACGGAGAGTTTGCCCTCTGTAAATTCAAGTCTGTAACTAGAACTTTCACAGGACTGCTAATTCTATCCCACCTCCAGGCAACAGCCCTGGGAGCCTAAGCAGCCAATCTCCAAGCATCAGTGCGGTGGCAAGGGAGGGAGTTGAGTGAGTCGTTTGCTATCCTATACACAGGAGTAGCTGGAATTGTTTTTCACTCTAGGAAGCTGAATCGACAGTAAGAGGAACTATAGTATTTGCCTCTGGTAAAGCCCCCATTAAAGTGAAGCTCTCGCTATGTCCTGAAGGGGCAAAGCACCTGTTATGCCTTCTACACACAATTGGTTTTCCCGCCGGGAAAACTGAGGGGAAAACCGAGAACCTGCTTGGTAGCTTTTTCCCCCTACACATGGCCGGGTTTTCCGGCAGGAAAACTGCCATGAGAGCTTTGGTTGGGAACACGTTCTCATTTTTCCCGCCAGGACTCCCGGCGGTTTTCCTGTCAGGAAAACTGCGATGTAGCATACACATGGCAGGGTTGCCAACCACCAGTAAATTTACTGACGGTTTGTAAAAATATGTGATTTTTTTTAAACTGCCAGTTGTTTTTAAACCTGTAAGGCAAAGTTATAATGTGCTAGTATGCCTCACAATCAACCAAGGGCGTTTACCTTCACTTCAAGAAATAGCCCTGTATACCTGTAATATCTAAAATAGTAGAAAGTATCTCAGTAGTTTATTGCAGAGGCTAAAGAACCAACATATTAAAACTATAATGAACTGTTTTGTTTGCACTAAGAATGCATTTTCTCTGCACATTATAGCTCAGAAACATAAAGCTATTTTTTGTGTACTTAGGTCTTAAACTTTAAGGCTTTGCACATGAAGTAAATTGATCAACATAATGTGCATTTACCCACAGTAGCCAGCAAGAATTCATCTTTAATTGCGCTTTTTTCTCAGCATGATTTTGTTGCTAAAGGTTATTAGGGGCAAGGTTCGGGTTCGATTCTACTAAGTGTTCAAGCAGGAGCATAACTACAAATCAAAGGACCACTGCCGTCACTTTTCTATGTGTCACACAGCAAATTTTTTTTGCTTGAAAAGCAATGTTACCTTCACCACTTGACCTCCAGAATATATACCCCCTTCATGGCCAGGCTATTTTTTGCGATACAGCACTGCATTACTTTAACTGACAATTGCACGGTCATGCATCGCTGTACCTAAATAAAAAATGTGTGATTTTTTTCCCACAAACAGAGCTTTCTTTTGGCGGTATTTGATTATCTCTGCATTTTTTATTTTTTGCGCTATAAAAAGAAAAAGACAGACAAGTACAAAAAAATATATTTTTTACTTTCTGCTAGTAAACATTTCCAATAAAAAAAATCTAGATTCTTCATAATTTTAGGCCAATGTGTATTCTGCTACATGTTTTTGGTAAAAAAAAAAATCCAAATAAGCATATAGCATCTACAAACTATGGTATATATTAATGTAAATTGTATCTATTTTTATACTAGTAATGGCGGCAATCAGCAAATTATAGCAGGACTGTAATATTGGGGTGGACAATAGGACACTAACTGACACTTTTGACACTTTGTGGGAACCAGTGACACAATACAGTGATCAGTGCTAAAAATATGCACTGTCACTGTACTAATGACACTGGCACAGTGTGCTGCTTTCACTAGGGAAGCACAGAAGTTATCCCTTCCCACCTGTCAGAATGGACATCTGCCTTGTTTACATGGGCAGATCCCCGTTCTGAGTGGTTTACTGATGATCAGCAGGTGCTCGAGGACATCAAGTGCTTGGCATCCGCAGAAGTGGCCCACTGAAAGCTCACATGCGCCCCTGGAAGCGGAAGTGCAGGATCAGGTATATATAAATATATATATATATATACGTGATCCCACGAAAGAGCTGCCACCCTGTAGCAGTAAGACTGCTATAGAGCAGTCAGCAAATGTTTAAATAAATGTTATTTTTTTAAAGACCGTTATAAAGGCAATATATACAAAATGCTATAAATACCCCTAAAAAGTACATCGCTTCAACGCGGTCTCGTACACACGACCGAGAAACTCGACAGAATCCATCAAGAAACTTGGTGGGAGAGCTTTTTTGCCGAGGAAAACGGTTGTGTGTACGTTTTTCATCGAGGAAACCTTTCGAGGAACTCGACAAGGAAAAAAGTTCTCTTTTTCCTCGACGGGAGTCTCAATTTCCTCGTCGTGTTCCTCGTCGGGCTGGTTTTCTACGAGAAACTCGAGCGTGTTAATGCTAAGAAACCCGCGCATGCTCAGAATAAAGTATAAGACGGGAGCGCACCTTCGGTAAAAGTAGCGTTCGTAATGGAGATAGCACATTTGTCACGCTGTAACAGACTTAAAAGTGCAAATCGTCTCTCACCAAACTTTTACTTAACACGCAGTAACATGAGATTAGCAAAAGCAGCCCAAAGGGTTGTGCCAGTGGAATCGAACTTCCCCTGCCATTGTATGTGTTGTACGTCACCGCGTTTGAGAACGAGGAGATTTTGTCTTGACAGTGTGTACGCAAGGCAAGCTGGTCGAGTTCCTCGACAAGCCTAACAAGGAACTCGTCGAGGAAAACGATGTGTCTTTTCCGACGAGTTCCTCGGTCGTGTGTACGAGGCCAACGAGAAATATGTAGTATGTCATTGCCAATCTCCTTTTGAAAATGCTAGTTTTGGGGTCAATGGCCTGGATTAAGCACATGCAGTAACAGAAAGCAGAACTCATAATCTCCATAATTCTTACAAGTCAATAAAGATAGGAGGATTCAAACGAATGGATCAGTATAAAAGCCAGACAGCTAGCACATTCAGAGGCAGGGGCCATAAATGGGTCCTTTCCACAAACAGAAGAAAAATAAACTCCATTGAAAAGCACCCTAATTTTCAAAGTCATGTGGCACAGGCTCTGAGCTACAGTACAGCAAAAATGCAGAAGAAATATTAAACCCCAAACATACAATTTCAGTATGTTACTGGCCTTTTGTGGATTAATATTACATTTTTTTTCTCCCAATGCTGCAATGCAGGCCTGTATTAGTGAGAGTCAGGCTACTTACTGGCTCCTTGTTACAATCAGTGTTCATTGAGAAAAGTCTTACATTGCTAACTTTCTATGTGGTGCTCTCCATAGGATCTTGCCAGCCTCCGTCTGATCAGAGGACCTTGCTATTATCTTATAGAGGCTAATGTGGTCTGATGCAGAATGCTGCATAGGAAAGTCAGTTGTAAAAATGTCCTCTGCCAGCACGCTGATTGCAGATGGCAGCCAGGATGCGGTGAGTAGTGGGTCCTGTGCTGGTAAAGGTCTGCAATGGATGGCCCAATGTATAAAGCGCCTGGGGCCCAGTTTACCTCTGGCATATAGTAAGTGCTGGCCAGGTCCTGTAAAAAGAGTTGGATTTACACCCCAGTAACTAATGTGCAATTTTGCAGTTTCAATTGCTGATCAAATAAACATAATGCACTTCTTTAACTTAAATCAGACAGTAGAAGGGCAAATTATAGGGCTATTGGATAGTCCAGACCCTTAGGCCCCTTTCACATGGGGCGGATCAGTAATGATCTGTTCCGTGAACCTCCGCTTGCTCAGTGGGGATCGCTCCGTTGATCCCTGCTGAGCCGTCGAATGACAGGGCGGTCCCCGCACACTGTGCAGGGACCGCCCTGTCTTTTCTCCGCTCTCCCCTATGGGGGGATCGGATGAACACGGACCGTCTGTCCACCAGACGGATGGAAAAGTAGGTTTTTCCTCCGTCACACTTTGGCGGATCGGAGCGGGTCGGATGTCAGCGGGCATGTCACCGATGACATCCGCGGCTCCATAGAGGAGCACGGAGTGCCCGTTCAGGTCCGCCAAAAAAACTGGCAGGCGGACCTGAACGGGCCACCCGTGTGAAAGAGCCCTTACTAAAAAAAGTGTGGATTTGCAGCAGCCATATTGACAATGGGTGTTATTTACGAAAGGCAAATCCACTTTGCACTACAAGTGCAAAGTGCACTGTAAATTGCAGTGAAAGTCCACTTGGAAGTGCAGTTGCTGTAGATCTGAGGGGTAGATCTGAAATGAAGGGAAGCCCTGCTGATTATATTATCCAATCATGTGCAAGGTAAAATGCTGTTTTTTATTTTCCTTGCATGCCCCCCTCGGATCTACAGCGATTGCACTTTCAGTGCAATTTCAACGGCACTTTGCACGTGTAGTTTGCACTTGTAGTGCAAAGTGGTTTTGCCTTTAGTAAATAACCCCCAATGTGTTGTAGCAGTGATAGCAAAAGCATAGGAAATGCTGCTGATCAAGTGTATAGGGACAGATTAGTGCTGGGCTTGTAGACAATGGCTGGTATCTAGGTAGAAGTAAACCTTTTGCCAACCATACACGGGTCGAAACTCGGAGATTCAAATCCTTAATGGGCAGGCTGAATGTACCAAGTTGATCAGTCAACTTGGGTACAACCAGCCTGCTGGATTCTCTGTCAATTATAGCTATCGGCTGCTATAGCCGCTAGCGAAAATCACTTCTTCTGGCGGGGACGGCTTCCATTCGCCTGCCCCCCCCCCCCACTGGGAGCAGACAGTTGTTTGGCAGGAGGGATTCCCCTGTCAGCAATGTCTTTGTTGATGGGGGATACATGCAAATTTCTTTCCTGCAACCCGTGGTTGCAGGAAACAAATTTTCACTGTGTATGGCCTGCTTTACTGAATGTTCTGTTGATAGCAAAATGCTGACTATCTTGAAGTGTTTGGGAGTAAGGGAAAGGGTTTTTACATCCTGCAGCCCCTTTACAGCCTGTCCACATAAACTACTGTGATAACAGCCTGCATACCTTTTGTCACAGGGCTTATTTCCTATTTGTTGCTGGCTGCAGTTGTTTTTGTCACAGCCTGTCTCTGTCCACGTGCACTAAAGTGATAACAGGCTGAATGTGTTACCTCCTCTTCCTCAATGCCAAAACCCCAACTACCTCATCCTAACCCTCAGCACCCCAACCCTCCTCCTCCTCTGCCTCCTGCTGCCTGACTGCATTCCACATGCTACTGGAGGGCGGGGATGCCCTTCTGTTCAAAATAATGATGGCTGGGGGATGGCCTTATTGGCAAAATAACAGCATCTGGCTACCTGCCACTGTGGTATAGCACAAGTCATAAACTCATAAAATGGAATGTTTGGCAAAGCTTGCATTAAGAAGCTGGGCATGGGGGTGATCTGGGGACACTTTTCCACTACAGCAGTAAATACCACTAGGGTAACAAAAAAAATAAACAAACACTGCAGAGTATTGTGGACTGTCCCTGGGGATAGTAGTGTCTAGCTAATTCTGCCAACTCCTCAATGCCAGTTGGTAGGACTATGATGGGATTAGCAGAAGAGGAGGCGGAAAAGAATGCATTGGCATAACGTGAAAGCAAATGGCTGCTTAACGCCCTGGAGGAGCAGGTGAAGGAGGAAAGGGGTTCATTAGCAGCACTTGCAGGTGTGCATACTTCCCAACATTTTGAGATAGGAATGAGGGGCACCTACTAACAAATGTATGTAGTCATAAAATGGCCTAGTCATAGGACATGCCCCCCTGTCACACCCCCTTAAAGGAGAATTTACCAAAAAAAGATTAATTAAATCCACAAGGGCTTTTTTGTCCTTTATATTGGCTTTTCAAATTTACAAATGCAGCCATTTAGAAATTGGATGAAAGGTTTAGCACTGGGAAACACTTTTTGAAACATAGAAAGTGCATTTTATACACAACGTTATGGTTTAGACCAAAATGAGGGACAAATGAGGAGGAAAGAGGGACAGAGGGACATTGTTCCAAATCAGGGACAGTCCCTCGAAATCAGGGACAATTGGGAGCTATGGGTGTGTGGCTGCTTAATTCCTGGCAGGAGTAAAAAGGGAAAGGCTTTTTCAGCCACTTCATTAGCTGATGCACAGTTCATCCTCACTTTTGGTGTGAAAAAAAACAAGCTTCCCAGAGCTTCTCCTTCCACTATTATTACATTGAAGGGGGAAAGGAAGAGGAGCAGAGGGATATGGAAGAGTGGTGGAGGAAGGGAAGGAGAAAAAGGTTACATTAGCAAAGCTCAACCTCTCTGTGGTCCTCATTTGGAGATATTTGTTTATTTGGGCCACAGGATTCTGCATTTAATGTTTGCTGCCCCCACTGTTTGAAGCGGATTGCTCTTCCCTCTACATCAGGGGTGTCAAACTCAATTTCATCTTGGGCAGCATCAGCCTTATGATTGCCCTCAAAAGGATCGGTTGTATCTGTAAGATTAGATGTCCAGCACATCCCCTCCCCTTTACATTAGATGTCAAGAGCCACACCACCATCCGAAGCTGAGTCCCCCACTCTCCCTTACATCACAGTGCACCCCCCTTTCCTTATGTTGCTGCTGGGAAGAAGCTGAATGCGTGAAAGCAGAAAGTATAGGGTCTGGAGTAGGACCAGAGTAGGGCTGGAGCTCTCCGGCAGCTGCAGAAGAGGTGCGAGGGCCACATGAAATGGCCTGGAGGGCCGGATACGGCCTCCAGGTCTTGTGTTTGACACCTGTGCTCTACATTGTGGAAAGAAGGGAGGCCTATGGCTGTAGGTTTCCCCATGTAGTTACAGCTCTAGTGCCCTAAATATAACAGAATAAATAAATACTTAAAAAATACAACTAACTGCTGAGTACCCGGGAAGAAAAAGATTATGCTGGTTAAGCAGAGGAATTGCCAACATGTCTCACCTCAGCTGTCAGCAGCCGGACCACCACACAAAAATATAGAAAAACAGCATAAGTAAAAGTAAAAAGCAAAAACAACAAAAGCATTTATGGCTGGAAATTGGCCACTCTGGGTGAACCCAGGCTAGAAAATTTCCTCTACATTTTATGGGAGGGGTTGCAGCACACAAAACAGGACAAAGTGGGGCTCAGACGATTGAACTTGAGAGAGGTTATAGTGTAGCTTTCTTTGCAGCTCCATCAGGATACCCATTGTACAATATTTGTGACAATGGTCTCTCAAACAGTACAATCTAATACATTTTGCAAGATAAAGCCTGCCTTGTCTCTCCCTCTTACATTGCAGCCTAACCAAGATGCTTACATACTGTGCTCCACTGAACAATATTTGTGGGTATTGTCTCACATAATACACTCTAATTTTTAGTTAACATGTGCCTGGTCTCTTATCATTTGCTGCTTGTTCAAGTGCTCCTGTACTGTCTTGATGCTAGCCAATTTCTACCAAACATATAAATTATGTCTAATACAGGAATGAGAGGGAATTCAAAGATCGTGGGGTTGTGACTCTAAAATGTTTTGACAAATTAATAACATTTTAAGACAGTGCAGTGTGGTAATGCAGAAAAAAGCTCACAAAGTATTATATTTACCTACTGTGCCACACTGCTGCTGCCCAGTTTCTACAACATTGGGAGCCTTTTTTTTAAACTCATGTTTAGATTTGAGATCTCTTGTGTCTGCTACTTCCACTATTCAGGCCTATTATGCTTAATGCGACCTAATAAATCAGGTCCATGCTAAATGTAATGCAAAAAATGTTTAAAAAAATCTAGTATACATCCAAAATATGTGACGCCAGAGAGTATAGTGTCAGTGACAGTGGGCACCTCCCAACCACTATAGCAGTTTTACTGCTACAGGGCGGCACCTCTGCACTGGATCATGTATATATACGTGATCTGGGTCTTCCGGGTAGGGGGCACGCATGCGCATCATCGCCGGCTTTCTCCCGCTGTGATCACACACAGAGGGTGCCTTTTGCTGGGTATAGCGGACTCGATATCCACCGGCACCCGCCGATGATCCAGCTGAGAGGAAGAATGGCGATCTGTCTATGTAAACAAGTCAGATCACCGCTCTGTCAGTAGGGAAGGAATGGATTCTGTGTTCCTGCAAAGCAGGGACATGGATCTATGCCTTCCCCTAGTAAAATTACCTCCCACACTGTAGAAAAACAGGCTAGGAACACAGTTTACCCTTTAATTGCCCCTGATGTTAACCCCTTTCCAGCCTGCGTCATTAGTAAAGTGACAGTGCATATATTTTATCACTGATCGCTGTATTAGTGTCACTGGTCTCCAAAAAGTGTCATTTAGTATCTGAATGTCTGCCGCAAAATCGTAGTCCCGCTATAAGTCATTGATTGCCGCCATTACTAGTAAAAAATAAATATCCCATAGATTGTAGACGCTATAACTTTTATGCAAACCAATCAATACACGCTTATTGGGATTTTTTACCAAAAATATGCAGCAGAATACATATTGACCTAAATTTATGAAGACAATTTTTTTCTACATTTTGTTATTGGATAGGTTTTATAGCAGAAAGTAAAAAATATTGTTTTATTTTTTTTCAAAATTGACGGGTTTTATTTGTTTATAGCGCAAAAAATAAAAACTTCAGAGGTGATCAAATACCACCAAAAGAAACCTCTATCTGTGGGGGAAAAGAAGACATGCATTTTCTTTGGGTACAGTGTTGCATGACCGCACAATTGTCTTTTAAATTAACACAGTGCCATATCACATAAAATGGCAAGCTGAGTAAATCTTCCAGACGTCAAGTAGTTAAAGGACTGGTGTTGATCCCAAGTCACCCTTAAAGTCATATTAAAAGGAGGACCCTCTTCCTGCTGCACAGTATTTTTTACCATATCCTTCTTTCCTTTGTTAAATGTCTCCTATGGCAGTGCCTAGCTCACTATGCCCCTTTTTGCCATTCATAGCCTTGAATATAGCCATAATGTAGTATCAAGGGTCACACCCCATAGGCTTTAGTGGGCTTTGATTCAAAGTTTGGGTTTTGTGGACTTCACACAGGATTAGACGATCTTCCTACGAATTGAACCTGGGCAGATTCGTTCATCCCTAATGGTTACTGTACTGGTCACTATATCTCTTTTCACTGCCTTTATAACAAGACCTTTTATTTCATAGGTTTCCCATGTATGTTTATTATTTTGCATTCTATATTTAGTGAATTACTATTCCAAATGTCTTCACTGTATTTATATGAGGAGAATGGGCACCACTGTACCTCTGACTCATTTTTGTAATTACATTTTTAATTCATTGTCAAATCAGCCTCACACAAAAGGAACTAGAAGCTGGCTGGACAACCACATTACCTACAAAATCTGTAACACCAGAATACATCTGTGAGATCTGTAAGATGGACAATAGCAGTAACAGGTGCACTATGACATCATATTTAAGAACCATTGTCTCCATTCACCTAAAGAGACCTGTTTCTAAAAGTCAGTTTATTATACTACTTTTTACATTTTAGGACTTATTTGTAGCTGATGTGGAAAGCAGTGCTGTCAAAAAAGACTTGCCAAAGTTTGCAGTAATTGTACACAAGAACATAATTATGCACTGATTTCCCCATTAGAAAAATAACCAAAGGGGCTTTTTACAACTTTTAGTGATTGCTAAGTATGATAAATGTAGCCGTCAATCCAAATACTTACAGGACCAAAGATCAGTCCTGGGGATACAATGTGACTGACAACCCAGAATATGTGTGTACTCCAGGAGCTTGGCAAAAATAACACAAGTACATTGAGCCTAGCAAAAATAACACAAGTACATTGATCTGCCATCAACATACACTGAAGTTAACAGTAGCATAGAATTCCTTTAAGTTATGAAATAAACCCTACAAATTGTCCCAGCAAGGCTTCCCTTATACACAGGTGTCCTTTATGAGAGTGTTTGTATAGGATAAGCCAGAATCACCGGACCCCACAGGATGCTGGAAACCCATTAACAATAAATATAATAAACATCCCAATTCTCAGTACCACTTTACATTGTCCTTTATTCAATTACATGTCCATGGCTTTACTCCAGCAGATCAGGTTATGCAGGTTCATCATCACCTGTCATGACTGTCACGTGCAAAAGTATTTAGGTATTTAAAAGTATTTAAGTAGTTTACTACTTAAATAAAAATAAATAAATATAATAATAATAATAATAATAATAATAATAATAATAATAATAATAATAATAAATAATAATAAAAATAAAATAAAATAAATTAAATTAAATACAAGTATTTAAGTATTTAAAAGTATTTAAGTAGTTTAGTACTTAAATAAAAATAAATAAATAAAATAATAATAATAATAATAATAATAATAATAATAATAATAATAATAATAATAATAATAAATAATAATACAAATAAAATAAAATAAATTAAATTAAAGTATTTAAATATTTAAGTAGTTTACTTTAGGACTATATGGATAATAACAAGAATATGAATATTAATCATAATAATAACAATAATAATAATATTAAAACAGAATTACCAGCATGTGAAAGGAGCAGGATGATCCCCACTTGGAGCATGATGGAGAGAGTACCTGGTAATTTTTCTATAGTTTGCAGGTTACACCAAGCAGATCATCATTTATCCCCAAAGAATTGGTAGGTGATTTTAGTCCCAGGGGGTCTTCCTAGGAGGTAGGAGGCAATGAAGACAGGAAAGCCCAGTATTCCAGGCTAGATATCTGTAGAAATCCAAAGTAGTGGTAATACTATACACAGTGCTTTAGAGCAGCAGATCTGTAATGATGTAGATGATCCAAGGTAGGTGTGTGGGAGCTGTCAGTCCCATAGTTTGCTGCCAGTGTCAGGCTGTGATCTGTAGCGATGTATGAGAATGGGAGCAGTGCTGTGCTCAGTCCAGTGATCTGTAGTTGGCAGTCCCAGTGTTTGGTGAGGACTGATAGTAATGTTCTCTCCTCCACTCCCTGTGTGCTCCTCCCAGCCCTGACTTGGCTGCCTTCACTCCTGACAGCTTTGTTACACCATGCTCTCCTCAACTCCCACACACACACACAATAGGTTGTGTCCCCCTGTTGATTCCCTTCTTCTTCTTCTTCTTCTTCTTTTTTTTAAAGGTGGACTGTGGGGGTAGTAAATCTATGTGAATAGTAGACCGTTGTTCTTAGTATGTGTGATTAGTAATTTGGCTTGATCTCTGTTAGTAAATAAACGATGATTCAGATTCACAATTTTCTGTGTTTATTTGGTAAACATCGTGCTGCTAAACATTGCAAGGAACTGATATCTGTCTCTTCCTATGTTTGTCCTAGTCTTCCTTTGTGATATTCTTCTCTTTCATTTATTTATCTCCCTTCTTACATTATCTCTGTTTTGTGTGTTTGTCCCTCTCTCATTTTCTGTACTTCTTCACTCTTTCTTCTGTCATTAAAGCCCTATTTTCCTCTCTCTGGCTTAAAGTGCCAATCTGTCATTAAAGCCCCCTTTTCCTCTTTTCCTCTCTCTGGCTTATAGTGCCAATCTTATGCTGGCATTTTCTCTTCTCTCTCATTATAACCTTCTGTGTCCCATTTTCTCTCCGCCTTCTCTCTCATTAGCTTTTTTCTCTCTTTTTTTCCAGTTTTCCTGCTCATTCCCCTTTTCCCTTTCTTCTCCCTGATCTTCATTTATTTTCTCTTTCCCTTTTCCACACTGTCTATCCTCTCTCGTTTCCTTTTTTATCACCCCCTCCCCTCTCTCTTTGCTTCGTTGTCCATCTCCTCATTCTGTCTTTTACTCAGCTCTTCCTTCACTTTTTTCACCTCTGCTTCTCGTGCCCTCTTCCACCCTCTCACCTTTTATTCATTAAATTATTTTCCTGTCTATCTACTTATTTCTCTCCCCTCCTCTACTATTCCTCTTTTCCACCATTTCGCTCCTTCTTTTTGTTTCTGTCTTTCATTGTCTATCCCATTCTTTCTCTCTCCTCATTCTGTCTTTTTATCATCTCTCCTCTCCTTTCTCATCTTTCTTTCTACTCTTTCTCTCTCTCTCTCTTTCAGTGTCCCCTTATCGATCCCATTCGTTCTCCTGTTTTTTTTATCCTCTCTCCTCATTCTGTCTTTTTATCATCTCTCCTCTCCTTTCTCATCTTCCTTTCCACTCTTTCTATCATTCTCTCTTTCAGTTATGCAGATAAGAAAGTGGATGGACAGCCGCACTCCAAGTAGGTCTTTTAAAAGAAGACATGCTCTTTATTTAAAAGGAAAAATGCACAGCATACAAACAGCACACAGTGGGGAGAACAGCTGACGCGTTTCGCATTAAGAACTAATGCTTAGTCATAGCTACCTTTCCACTCTTTCTATCATTCTCTCTTTCAGTGTCCCCTTATCGATCCCATTCTTTCACCTCCTGTTTTTTTATCCTCTCTCCTCTTCATTCTCATCTTCCTTTCTACTCTCTCACAGTGTCCCCTTATCTATCCCATTCTTTCTCCTCCTTCAGTTTATTTGTTGACCCTCTCTCCTCTCCATTCTCATCTTCCTATCCACTCTTTCTATCCTTTCTATCCTTCACGCTCTTCTATTATCCCCTTATCTATCCCATTCTTTCTCTCTCCTCATTCTGTCTTTTTATCCTGTCCTCTCCATTCTCATCTTCCTATCCACTCTTTCTATCCTTTCTATCCTTCACGCTCTTCTATTATCCCCTTATCTATCCCATTCTTTCTCTCTCCTCATTCTGTCTTTTTATCCTCTCCTCTCCATTCTCATCTTCCTATCCACTCTTTCTACCCTTCACGCTCTTCTATTATCCCCTTATCTATCCCATTCTTTCTCTCTCCTCATTCTGTCTTTTTATCCTCTCCTTTCCATTCTCATCTTCCTATCCACTCTTTCTATCCTTCACGCTCTTCTATTATCCCCTTATCTATCCCATTCTTTCTCTCTCCTCATTCTGTCTTTTTATCCTCTCTCCTCTCCATTCCCATCTTCCTATCCACTCTTTCTATCCTTCACGCTCTTCTATTATCCCCTTATCTATCCCATTCTTTCTCTCTCCTCATTCTGTCTTTTTATCCTCTCCTTTCCATTCTCATCTTCCTATCCACTCTTTCTATCCTTCACGCACTTCTATTATCCCCTTATCTATCCCATTCTTTCTCTCTCCTCATTCTGTCTTTTTATCCTCTCTCCTCTCCATTCTCATCTTCCTATCCACTCTTTCTAACATTCACGCTCTTCTATTATACCCTTATCTATCCCATTCTTTCTCTCTCCTCATTCTGTCTTTTTATCCTCTCTCCTCTCCATTCTCATCTTCCTATCCACTCTTTCTAACCTTCACGCTCTTCTATTATCCCCTTATCTATCCCATTCTTTCTCTCTCCTCATTCTGTCTTTTTATCCTCTCTCCTCTCCAGTCTCATCTTCCTTTCTACTCTTTCTCTCTTTCTCTCTCTCTTTTAGTGTCCCCTTATCTATCCCATTCTTTCTCCTCCTGCTTTTTTTTATCCTCTCTCCTCTCCCTTCTCATCTTCCTATCCACTCATATCCTTCTCTCTCTCTCTCTCTCTCTTCTATTGTCCCCTTATCTATCCCATTCTTTCTCTCTCCTCATTCTGTCTTTTTATCCTCTCTCCTCTCCCTTCTTTTCCACCCTCTTTTCTCCCTTTCGCTTTTTTTCTCTCTCTTTCATTGTCCCCCTTATCTATCTCATTCTTTCTCTCACCTCATTGTTTTTCTCTTATCTCCTCTCTTCTTCTCTTCCCCTCATCTACCATTTTTCTCCTTCTCTCTCAACCTCCCTTTCCATCTCCCTCTTTCATTGTCTCCCTGTCTATATCATTGTTATTCTCTCCTCATTTAATCTTTTGCTCTCCTCTCTTCTCCTTTCCCACCCTTTCACTCCTCTCCTATTCTTCTGGTTTCCTTCCACTCTAGTTCATTGTCTCCTGTCTCTTTGTTCTTTATTCTCTTTCATTCTGCCCCCATTAAATCTGTGTCTCTTTTTTCTTTATTCTGGCCCAGATTCACAAACGACTTACGACGGCGTATCTCCAGATACGCCGTCGTAAGTCTAAATGTGAGGCGTCGTATCTCGGTGCCTGATTCAAAGAATCAGATACGCCAGAATTTGTCTAAGATACGACTGACGTAAGTCGCTTACGCCATCGTATCTTAGGTACATATTTACGCTGGCTGCTAGGGGCGCTTCCGTATATTTCCACGTCGAATATGCAAATGACCTAGATACGCCGATTCAGAAACGTACTTGCGCCCGTCGGATTTAGCTACGCCGTTTACGTAAGGCGTCGGTCCGGCGTAACTATACCCCTCATAAAGCAGGGGTAAGTCATGTTAGGTATGGACGTCGGAACAGCGTCGTTTTTTACGTCGTTTGCGTAAGTCGTCCGTGAATGGGGATAGGCGTAGGTTACGTTCACGTCGACTAAACATTGAGCCGGCGTAACTTTGGGAGAAAATTCGACGTGATGCTGAGCATGCGCGCGCATGCGTCGTTCGTTAGGCGCGTCATTTACGTGGGGTCACGATTCATTTCCATACAACACGCCCCCTACCAGCCTACTTAGAATTACGTGGGCTTACGCCGGCCCATATACGCTACGCTGCCGTAACTTCGGGCGCAAGTTCTTTCTGAATACAGTACCCGCCTCTCAAAGTTACGGCGGCGTAGCGTATATGAGATACGCTACGCCCGCATATAGTTACGCCATTCTATCTGAATCCGGGCCTCTATCTCTCCCATAGGCTGGATTCACACCTATGCAGTTTTAGTGCTTTTTGCATTTTTCAGATTTGCACTACAGTCCATCTAACGTGGTTTCCTATGGAACGCGTTCTGTAGTGCAAATCTGCAAAATGCAAAAAGCACAAAAAATGCATAGGTGTGAATCCAGCCTAACTGTATTTTTGTTCTCTCTCCTTACTTTCTCAATATGCCTCTAAATTTATTTTTTCTCCTTCATGCCTTCTCTGTCATACTCCTCTCTCACCCCTCCTCTAATTTTTCCCTATCTTCATTCTCCATTTCTCTTCTCCCTCCATGCGCATTTTCTTCTTTCACTACTCGGAAAAAATTAATATCTGATCTTCTACTTTCATAATAATACCATAATTAGGGCTAATTGGTATGGGCACAGAGAGATGCTCACTAACAGAATTCAGCGTATTTCTAAACCCAGAAAGCATCACATGATGTGAAACATGTCAGCCACCTTTTTCCTGTTGTTCACTTCATTTTGACTGCATCGCTTTGGTTGTTTTTTTTTTCGATTTCATTTGTACAATAAAGACATCGTTTTAAGGAGTGCGGCAGTCCAGGATCTTCTTCTATCCAATGCACCTGTGCATAGCGGGCACCTTTTCTTCCACTGACACCAATGATAAGGCACCATTCCTTTCACTGGAAAAAAACAGTGGGGTATAATTTCTGCTTCTGACACCAACAATGAGGCACTTTTACTTACATTGATACCACCAATCTGGCACTATTCCTTCCACTGACACCACTAATGGAACACTATTTCTCCCACTGACACCAACAATAATGCCGTGTACACACGGTCATTTTTTGTGATAAAAAAAACGACATTTTTAAAAACGTCATTTAAAATGACCGTGTGTGGGGAAAACGTTGTTTTATGTCTTCTGAAAAACGACAAAAAAAAATTCGAACATGCTTAAATTTTTTATGTTGTTTTTCAAAATGTTGTTTTTTGTGTCATTTAAAATGATAGTGTGTGGGTAAAACAACGTTTTTAAACCCGCGCATGCTCAGAAGCAAGTTATGACGCAAGCTTGAATTGAACAGAGTGCCGTCGTACGTGCTGAACGTAACCACGCTTTGCTAGAGCATTTTGAAAAAACGATGGTGTGTAGGCAACGTCGTTTTTTAAAATGAAGTTTGAAAAACGTTGTTTTGTTTCATGATAAAAAACGTTGTTTTATTTCATCACAAAAAATGACCGTGTGTACGCGGCATCATTCCTTCCACTGGTAAGAACAGTGCGGTATAATTTCTGCTACTGACACCAACAATGAGGCACTGTTCCACACACTGATACTATCAATTGGGCACTATTCCTTCCACTGACACCACTAATGGAACACTATTTCTCCCACTGACACCAACAATAAGGCATCATTTCCCCCACTGGCAAGAACAGTGGGGTATAATTTCTGCTACTGACACCAACGATGAGGCACTGTTCCGTCCACTGATACCAACAATTGGGCTCTATTCCTTCCACTGACACCAATAATGGAACACTATTTCTCCAATTGACACCAATAAGGCATCATTCCTTCCACTGGCAAGAACAGTTGAGTATAATTCCTCCCACTGACACCAACAATGAGGCACTGTTCCTTCCACTGACACCAACAATGAGGCACTGTTCCTTCCACTGACACCAACAATGAGGCACTGTTCCTTCCACTGACACCAACAATGAGGCACTGTTCCTTCCACTGACACCAATGATGGAACACTATTCTTCCCACTGACACCAATGATTGAGCTCTAGTTCTTACACTGACACCAATGATTAAGCTCTAGGTCTTACACTGACACCAATGATTGAGCTCTAGTTCTTACACTGACACGAATGATTGAGCTCTAGTTCTTACACTGACACCAATGATTGAGCTCTAGTTCTTACACTGACACCAATGATTGAGCTCTAGTTCTTACACTGACACCAATGATTGAGCTCTAGTTCTTACACTGACACCAATGATTGAGCTCTAGTTCTTACACTGACACCAATGATGAGTCACTATTCCTCCTCCATCTGACCACAGATTCTATGCAATTGTTTTACTCCCACTCACCACCCAGCCTCGGGTATTGCTTACTCCCATTGACACTGGGGCACTTTCTACTTCCACTGACCACAATCTGGCCCCCCTAAAGGGCAGTAATCTGGCCATTTATTATTAGGAGACCCCTGCTATAGGGTATTGTAAAAAGCAGTTTTATGTACCGGCTGCCCCAGCAGGGGGTGCTCTGCTCCTCATTCCATGCGACTGTCCCTCAGTGTTCTCAAGGCCAATGCAGAGCTATGAGCCCTGCTTTGTACTCAATGATGTCAGCGAACCTGCAAAGTTCGGAGCGTACTGGAGGAGATGCTGCAGGGATCAGTCTAGCAGAGCGGGGGTGGGGGGGGCTAAGAATAAAAGATCGGATAAGCAAAAGTGTTTTTTCTGGTACCCTAGACCCTAGCGCATTTAGCCCTTGCAGTATGGGGGCAGCCCCACTGCTAGGGAGGAATTTTGTTTCCCTTAAAATTTAGCTTTAAAAATGAAGGTACTTATATTTTAATAAATACATCAGTGCCGTAACTGGTGTGTTTCTATTTTCGTGTAGTTCAGATTTAAAGAGTACTCATTCAAGAAATGTTAGGTTAGTGGTGGCCAGAATCTGCCGGTTAATGTTCACTGTTTTGCACAGGTAATATATTCTATGTCACACTTCAGACTGTTCAGTGTTAGTGATTACGCTCAGTGCTACACTTCGTGCAGAGGAACAAAACCATTGGAAAGTCAGTTGTTTCTCCAAGCCTTGTTAGTTAGGTCATTGTCCCTCATTCTGCTTTACACTTTGAAAAGACATCTCTCAGAAAGTAAAACAAAGATACAAAATCACAAAAAAAAAAAAAGACTTTCTATGGCCGTTATGCCCTGTGATTGCCTCACTTTAACAATCCTTTTTTTAAGTTGTCAGTTGGATAGAACAGTCCCTGACTACACCCTGGGCTGTTAACAATTATTGTACCAGCCATTATGATTTACTTGGCACCCTACTGAACACACTATACACTTGGCGTTAGGTATGTACATGAAAAGATAACATAGAGCATACTGGAAAAACATACAAAAGCATTACTATAAAGGAAATGAGGAAAATGCTTTGATGTGGTGTTTATTACTGTTTGTCTTTATTTTAGCCTATAGATTTTAAAGAAACATTAAAAATAATACTGACAGCATTTAACCACTTAAGGACCAAGCCTGTTTTTTACACTTTACACTGTGTTTACAAGTAACATTTTTTATTTATTTTTTGCTAGAAAATTACTTAGAACCCCCAAACATTCTATACATATTTTTTCAGACACCCTAAAGAATAAAATGGTGGTCACTGCAATACTTTTTGTCACACCGTATTTGCTCAGCAGTCTTTGACCCTTAAAAATCTCCATAGGCGATGTTTAAAAATGTCTATAGGTTATCAGTTCTGAGTTACAGTCTAGTGCTAGAATTAAAAATGGGGGAAATGAATGCGCAAACCACACTCAACAGAGAACAGCTAAAAATCTAACGATAATAAATAAAAATAAACTACACACCAACCATAACTAAAATAAGATATGAGAAATGGTGAGTAGATAAAATGATCAAAAAATCCCTAGCAGCAGCCACAACTAAAATAGTGCTCACACACACTGATAGCAATATGAAGAATGGGGGGGGGGGGGGGTGTTGGGGCGCTTACTAATATAAATAGTACGTATTTCAAGGTACACAAAAACAACATAAAAAATTAAGTGAATGCAAATAATAACAATTTTGTACAATGTGCATAATAGAAGTGCATCAAAAAATCAAGTAAATGTGCAGAAAATCCTTATAAAAATGCAAAAATGCAATAAACAGTAAAAAGAATAATCTTCATGCAAAAATTCATAGTTTAGTGAAATGCAAATGGTTGATCCTCAGAAATAAATAAGTCCAAACTCATGCAAAATAGATAATAATGTCCATGAAATTCAAGAAGTGCAAAGTGAAAGAAGATCAAATTGTATTCCACCGCAAACTGACAGGTGCTCCACTCCAAGTGACCCCATTCTCACCAGCCTCTCACCTCAGCTGGCTTGTAACATAAGCCTCCCAATACCAATGGCAGCAGCTAACAATCACGGATTGAACACTCCAAACTTCCAGGGCTGGTGATATCACAGCAGCTCTCAATAATGATACATGGCCCCCAGTGGTAGATAAAACACAAAAAGGGGCTCCATAGTGCAGTAATGTTAAAATATTATGGTTTTATTTAGTAACATCACACTCACATTTAAATAGAAAACAAACAGCAAACATAAGCAAGCTCCTCCGCTCTCGGCCGCGAGCAGGGATGACGTCACCAATGGCTTTCCTCCTCTCTTACGCGTTGCGTGGCTGGTCACGCCACTTAGTCATAGGGTCTACTCTATGTCATTCTAGTGCTAGAATTATTGCTCTCACTCTAACGATCGCAGCGATACCATACATGTGTGTTTTATACACCGTTTACATATGCGGGTCTGACTTACATATGCGTTTGCTTCGGCGTGTGAGCACAGAGGGATGGGTCTCTTTAAAAAAATATATATATTTTACTTTTTATTTTTACACTGTCCCTTTAAAAAAAAATGGATCACTTTTGTTTATATTACAACGCTTGTAATAGAAGAAAAGCATGACAGGACTTCTTTAATGCAAGATCTGGGCTCAAAAAGACCTCAGATCTCACATTTACACTTTAAAGCAATAAATAAAATATATAATAAATAAATAATGTATTCCCCCCGCTAAAAAAAAAAAAGGTCCCTTTAAGGCCATTGGGCGGAAGTGACGTTTGACGTCGCTCCTGTCATCCAATGGCACAAATTTATATGGGGCCTTTCATTCCCTCACTCGACTTCCTGGTCCATCAGGGGAAAGGATCGGATCGTCTCCACTGCTACTGACGAATCTAGTAAGCAGTGGAGACAACCGGGACACGGTGAGAGGGGGGGCACTTCTCCCGCAACCCACAAAAGTGATCTTGTGGCGAATCTTCCACGGAGGCCACATTTATCTTAAAGTGGACCGCTGACTGCTATGGGGACACTGGCTGCAATGGGGACACTGGCTGCTATGGGGACACTGGCTGCAATGGGTACACTGGCTGCAATGGGGACATTTTGCTGCAATGGGTACACTGGCTGCAATGGGGACATTTTGCTGCAATGGGGACACTGGCTGCAATGGGGACACTGGCAGCTATAGGGACACTGGCTGCACTGGGGACACTGGCTGCACTGGGTACACGTGGCTGCATTGGGGACAGGTGGCTGCATTGGTAGACATGGGCAGGCTTCATTTTTGGGCACTGATAAAGTTGTTGTTAATATTTATTTTTATAACTTAATTCTGCATAAAACATTTAAGTGTAATTTCATGAGATAAATTATGAGGGCGTGTCTGGGGGCGGGACATGGTAGGGGTTGGGCGGGGCAACTGGTGGCGAGTACGCCTTGAGGCCTGGCTAGTAGCTCAGGACTTGAAATTTTGAGCCCTGCAGAGGATTGGTAAAGTATTGCCTGATCTGAAGAGACTTAATTTCAGAGTATTGTTGCTGACCATGTCCATCCCACAGTGTACCCATCTTCTGATGGCAACTTCCAGCAAGATAATGCACCATGTCACAAAGCTCAAATCATCTTAAACTGGCTTCTTTACCTTGACAATGAGTTCACTGTACTCCAATGGCCTCCACAGTCACCAGATCTCAATCCAATAGAGCACATTTGAGATGTGGTGGAACGGGAGATCATGGATCTGTAGAGATCATGGATCTGAAGCAACTGCGTGATGCTATCATGTCAAGATGTACCAAAATCTCTGAGAAATGTTTGCAACACCTTGTTGAATCGATGCCATGAAGAATTAAGGCAGTTCTAAAGGCAAAAGCGGGTCCAACCTAATACTAGCAAGGTGTATCTGATAAAGTGGCCGATGAGTGTATCTTCCACTGTTTATATCAGGAATCTCCATATTTTTCAGTATGAGGGCCAAATTGTATATTTTACAAATATTTGTGGGTCCAAAAAAATCACCATCAGAGTTCTTTCCTATAATTGGGTCCCCATCAGACTCCTCTCTTACATCAGGGTCCTCCATTTCATGGAGGAGTTGAAGCAGAGACCATAATCTGCCTCTGCTGGCTTTAATTCTCAATCGTTGCACATTAAAGTATAACTAAAGGCAATCTTTTTGAGTTGAGAGGGATTAGAAGGCTTGTCAGGGATTAGAAGGCTTTGCTGTCTGTGGGAGATTCACCATTGATATTTGTCCTGTTTACCATTATCAAAAAAAAAAGTAAAAATAAATAAATAAAAAATTGGGTTGCCCCCAGAAAAGTAATAGAGGGGAAATCTTCCAATGGGGACACTAGTTCTGGTGACCTGGGGGTCCCCAAGGAATTCCCTTAATTGCCAGGGATTTCCTCTCACTTCCTGTTTGGCTGTGGGACCGGAAGTAAAGGAAATGAAGAGAAATCTTCCCAAGGGGAAAAATAATCTGACAGGGGTTATAACCCTCCCTTGCTCTATCTAAAATGAAAAAAGAATATGCCACTGACCCTAAGGCCCCTTTCACACCTGAGCATTTTGTCGCCTGAAGCGCGACGCTCCAAAACGCTAGAGGGGAAAAAATACTTTATTCTCAATGGAGATGGTTCACATCTCCATTCCAAAACGCCTGACAACGAACGCCAGAAGCTCAAACAAGTTCCGGACGATTTGGGCGTTTTTGAGCGTTTGTATTTCCCATAGAAAGTAATGGAAACGCTCGATTCAAGCGACCAGCGTGACAACGAGCGTTTGCTATGGGCGTTTTGTCGCTTTAATCAATAGAAAATTTCACCCAGGCAGAAGATAAATAAAATCGACCAACATAGCAACAAGTGATGAAAAGATGACAATTTATCCTATTGGCTAAAATAAAAAACGTCGAAGTACAAAAACGTCGGACGACGCTGTATGCAAACGCGCAAATACGCATGAATACGCGCGACAAAACGCCGGAAAAAAACGCCTGAAAAAACGACCAAACAAGCTACGCTAAGGTGTGAATGCAGCCTAACTGCATGCCAGATAAAATGATGTAGCGGCTGGATGTGGCCCACCACGGGCAGAAGTTTGGAGACCCCCTGATTTATATAATCTCAAAATGATCTCAGCAAGTTTGCAAACATTCAACTATCAGATATTGCTGGTGTGGCTTCCATACACATAAATATTATAAAAGATAGCATCTGCTATGCTTTCATTAAGGACTCTTTTGAATTTATTGGCAAGCATTTCTTTTGAGTACACAAATAATACATTTTTATTGCGGACTCTTAGCGATAGGAAAATATTTAGAGCTCAATTACCTAAGGTGTGGGCACAAAGGATGTTGGGAAGAAGTAGGGTGAATCAGTAATAATGAAATTAAACAAATACTGAAAGTAAGAATGCTTTACGGCAATTTGCCAATATTACTCTGACAGAGCCTAATGGTGCCCTTAGATACTAATGGGAAGATAAATGTGACTATATAGGCCAAGACTACGAGCACCTCAATAACCTGGCTGCACACATTACAATATGTTTGTACAATCTACTAAACTGAGGTAGAATGGTGCCGAAGCAAAACTATCTTATAATCAAAATTCAAAATGGGAGAGAATGGCTTAAAAAGAGATTGGGATTTGGTGGAATTCTTCATGATTTGTATAAATTCACTGCAAAATTATATCAGGAAGTGAAAAAAAAGGGGAAAAAGACAATAAAAAGAATCAGTAAATTGCAATATATTACATTGTATATGTTTTTGTTTAATACTGCTTTAACTGCCCAAAATCCCTTCTTTAATTGCACAGCGACAGGATTTTCATACACTGCTCTGCAGATAATTATTCATAAAATAGCTGTTTCCATAATGAAAGAAACATTACATTGTTACATTAATCTGGACACTGATAGACTTGGCAGAAACATGTAACAGTAGCCAATCAATAGACTGCTGTCCTTATGCTCCTTTCTTGTTAACAGGCATTTTATTTATAGACGAATCAAATAAAAAAGTAAAAAAATCCTGTTTGTGCAGCGTAGAGAAGCAAAATGTCCTGCTAGTCTTGCAATTTGCACTTGCTAAGGGGGAAATGCGAATAGAGCATGCTTTACTGGACACACAGATGGTCTGAAGCCCGCAGGAGCAGCAGCTGCTAAAAGGTTTGTTGTGGTACACTGCACTTAGTAATAACATTGGAGGTTCATAGAAAAAAAAAAAGGATTCTCAGCCCTTTCCACAAATTAAAATATTGATTTTCTTCTATTTACTTAGCAGCTTATTCTTTTATTTTTTTCTGGAAAAATGTGAAATTATATGAGACAATGTTGTGTTATATAATGAGTATTTTCCAGATGAGCGGTGCAGAGGCTTGTCATTACTCGTAATAAAGGGGTAACGATTGATAGATGCATGCGCTTTATTCAAATTCATTTTATCCTAAAGTCTGTTCCACTTTTGCAGCCGAATTGGGATAAAACAATTTTTTTATTTGTTACATGTCTCCATTAACATAGCATAATGTAAAAAATAAATAAATAAATAAAAATTTGCATGTAGGAGGGCGTGGCTGGATGTGAGCCACAGCGGGTGTTTTGGCGAGGAGCTATCCTGATTTTCATCTGTAAAGACCTGAGTGCCTGCACACCTGGAGTGGACACTACCTAGCCCAGCTCCTCTTATTGCCTTCCTGGCATTTTCCCCAGTGCTGATTTTCTGTATGGCCCTCCATTGTGTATCGCTGCTTTCGGCCTCATCCAGCAGTCCGCCGCCATCTCGGCAGAATCCTGAGCCATCTACAGCCTTAGACGACACTAAGCTCTCTCATCCTCCCGCTTGGTTGTGTCATCTGCTCCTTTCCTGCAGCCCTACCACCCGAGAAGAGTCGACTGTGCAGCGGCTTAGAGGCCGCTGCTTTTTCATCTGCGATCCGCCGCCATCTTGTTCTCAAGGCTGGTCTCCCACTGCGGGACAGGGTGTGTGTGTTCTCTCCATCCTACTGCTCTCCTCGCTTCCTCATTGACTCCAGACCTCCTGGGGATCTGAACTGAAGGCCTTGCAAAGGTTTCCTGCTGTGTGGCCACCCTGGGGTGCTCTTCAGTCCGAAAGGCTGCTAGTGACTACCTCTCACTAGCTTCACCCTAGCTACCTGATATCAGGTAATTGGCCGGGACTTTGGGGTGCGGGGCCTACAACCTTCAGACCAGCAGTATTTTATACACCCTGTCTCTGGCCCTGATGCCCTCTAAAAACCATTCTGCCAAATTGTCCACACCAAGCCACCCACCCTGTCCGCACAGTCTGTTGCCCTTTTGGTTGGGAAACTAGAGGCACTAATGGCGGAGATGAATATGGAGCCTGGGGAATCTTAGGCCGCGTACACACGTGCGGTCCATCCGATGAGAACGGTCTGAAGGACCGTTCTCATTGATGGTCAGTCGTGCCTACACACCATCAGTTAAAAAAACGATTGTGTCCAACGCGGTGACGTAAAACACAATGACGCGCTGAGAAAAATGAAGTTCAATGCTTCCAAGCATGCGTCGACTTGATTCTGAGCATGCGCGGGTTTTTAACCGATGCTTTTGCATACTAACCGTCGGTTTTGACCTATCGGTTAGGCGTCCATCAGTTAAATTTTAAAGCAAGTTCTATAATTTTTGACCGAAGGATAACTGACCGATGGGGCCCACACACCATCGGTTTGGACCGATGAAACGGTCCTTCAGTCCGTTTCCGTCGGTTTTGACCGACCGTGTGTACGCGGCCTTAGAGTTTATCTAACTCCTTAAAGGATACATATAATGTATCCCTCACACTCCTTTCAATGCTGTCACTGTACAGCAGACCCTGCCACGTTTTTGCATGTGTTTTGGGAGTGTCCAGGTATAAAAGTATTCTGGCCTAAAATTTCTCAATCTATCTATGCAGTTACTACCATTTCTGTATCATTATCTATGGACGTTTGTATTTTAGGTCTAGTTCATTTATTGGCTACTTCTAGGGCTATGAGAACTTTGATAGGCATCCTATAGTTTTATGCATGCAAGTCTATACTCCTTAAAGCGCGGGTTCACCCCAAAAAATTTTTTTAACATGACATTCAGCTGAGTTGTCAAAATGACAATCGGCTGTTTTTTTTTTACTTCATTGCCGTACATACCGTATTTTCACCACCGCTTCCGGGTATGTAATCTGCGGGACTGGGCGTTCTTAATTGATTGACATCCTTCCAACCGGCGCATACAGCGCGTCACGAGTTGCCGAAAGAAGCCGGACTGCGAGTCGGCTCTATACGGTGCCTGCGCACTGACGTTCGGCTTCTTTCGGCAACTCGTGGCGCGCTGTATGCGCCGGTCGGAAGGATGTCAATTAATTAGGAACGCCCAGTCCCGCACATTACATACCCGGAAGCGGCGGTGAAAATACTGTATGTACGGCAATGAAATAAAAAAAACAGCCGATTGTCATTCTGACAACTCGGCTGAATGTCATGTTAAAAAATTTTTTTTTGGGTGAACCCCCGCTTTAAGTGGAAATCTTTGCAGGCCCCTACTTTAGATTATTGGAAGTCTGCAGTTAACAAAATGAGCCCATTGTATAAATTCACATACGAATGTAGGGTTTTCCCTAACATTTGTTTTGTTGTCTGTGCCCCTGTTCAGGAGATTTTACCTCACTTTCTCCGATGACAATTTGATTTAAAAAATTTTGGGTTGTTGTGGAAACAAGCCCTGGTGATAAAGCATCAGTGGAGACACATTTTTCCCATAATAACTCTTACAGGAGTGAATTTCCCTTCCTAGGGGTAGATTTCCTCTCACTTCCTGTTGTCTCCCTCCGTTTGTAAGTAGGAGTTGTTTGTAAGTCGGATGTTTGTAACTAGGGGACCGCCTGTACTTGTTTTCTTAGCCTGGGGATGCCCAATAGGCTTTGTTTTGTAACAGCCTGAGGCTGTGACACACCAAGTGGGGATATTTGCTATATTGTGGTCTCAGTTACCTCTTTCAAGCAAAAATACCTGGCTTACTCTCACCTCTTAAACGGACTTGCTGATTTTTCTGGGTGATCCCCTTGATTGATTTTTATCACATTGGAGGTCCCCGCTTTGCTACAATTATAAAATATGTCTTTATACCATCATGTGGTCTAGGGGGCCTTTTATTGAGCCCCCATCCCCTCTTCTCCGCACTGTGAACCATTCCAGGCCAGCAGACCAAACCTTTTCTACAGTGAGATATAGGTCACGTGCATTTCTGCCACAAACAACTTAGCTGTAGGATGGGTCATTTCCCCTACATTTGGCTCCCCCTCTTGATCTCCATTGTCCTCTGGCTGTTTTCTCTTAGGTTGCCTTTGAGATCAATGCAGCCAACCCTTTTTCCTTGTCTGTTGTCTCTACTCCTACCTTATTGTATTCAAGATACCTGCTTTGATCCTCTTGGTTAGTAAACATGGTGTTTATATTGTAATCAAGTACCTGTTCGGTTATTAAGAAAATGTCTGTTTTTTCAAAACAGCTTTACATATATGTGTTCTGTACTTACTGTCTTTTTTGAATTGTAGCTATCATAAACCTCTATACCACTTTCTCCTGATGAAGAGGAATGATGTATAATTTTTGAAATGCGTCGAGTTTTACTCTGTACATTCGTACAAAAGTGATATAAATTAGGTGGTTTCTTATGATTTCATGTCGATACATATCATTGAACTTGTAAACTTGTTATACAAACCTTCCATGTATTTATGTTTTTTTAGAATTTGTATTATTAAACTTATATCAATTTCAAACAATCACTGTCTACATACACAATTTTGTGGATTCATTGCCGCTGGGGGTCCTTGCTTTTGCTGTTTCTATAGGAAATACACAGATTAGATACATTATGAGGATTTTTCGGAGATATAAATAGACCCCCAAGGCCTAAATTGGGAACAGAATTAAAGCAAAGCACTCTTTTTTACAAATCAGAAGATAAAATCTGCATGTAATAACCAATATAGCCACATACAGCCTGTACATACAGTATATATATATATATATATATATATATATATATATATATATATATATATATATTGTATATACACACATACGCTATACATCTATAACATTATACATCTTTTTTTATTTTTTATTAATGAGATAGTATATGAACCTCATGTCTGTTTTACATACAGGTGGTTCTCAAAAAATTAGCATATTGTGATAAAGTTCATTATTTTCTGTAATGTACTGATAAACATTAGACTTTCATATATTTTAGATCCATTACACACAACTGAAGTAGTTCAAGCCTTTTTATTGTTTTAATATTGATGATTTTGGCATAAAGCTCATGAAAACCCAAAATTCCTATCTCAAAAAATTAGCATATCATGAAAAGGTTCTCTGAACGAGCTCTTAACCTAATCATCTGAATCAACTAATTAACTCTAAACACCTGCAAAAGATTCCTGAGGCTTTTAAAAACTCCCAGCCTGGTTCATTACTCCAAACCGCAATCATGGGTAAGACTGCCGACCTGACTGCTGTCCAGAAGGCCATCATTGACTCCCTCAAGCAAGAGGGTAAGACACAGAAAGAAATTTCTGAACGAATAGGCTGTTCCCAGAGTGCTGTATCAAGGCACCTCAGTGGGAAGTCTGTGGGAAGGAAAAAGTGTGGCAGAAAACGCTGCACAACGAGAAGAGGTGACCGGATTGTGGAGAAGGACCGATTCCAGACCTTGGGGGACCTGCGGAAGCAGTGGACTGAGTCTGGAGTAGAAACATCCATAACCCACGGTGTACAGGCGTGTGCAGGAAATGGGCTACAGGTGCCGCATTCCCCAGGTCAAGACACTTTTGAACCAGAAACAGCAGCAGAAGCGCCTGACCTGGGCTACAGAGAAGCAACACTGGACTGTTGCTCAGTGGTCCAAAGTACTTTTTTCGGATGAAAGCAAATTTTGCATGTCATTCGGTAATCAAGGTGCCAGAGTCTGGAGGAAGACTGGGGAGAGGGAAATGCCAAAATGCCTGAAGTCCAGTGTCAAGTACCCACAGTCAGTGATGGTCTGGGGTGCCATGTCAGCTGCTGGTGTTGGTCCACTGTGTTTTATCAAGGGCAGGGTGAATGCAGCTAGCTATCAGGAGATTTTGGAGCACTTCATGCTTCCATCTGCTGAAAAGCTTTATGGAGATGAAGATTTAATTTTTCAGCACGACCTGGCACCTGCTCACAGTGCCAAAACCACTGGTAAATGGTTTACTGACCATGGTATTACTGTGCTCAATTGGCCTGCCAACTCTCCTGACCTGAACCTCATAGAGAATCTGTGGGATATTGAGAAGAGAAAGTTGAGAGACGCAAGACCCAACACTCTGGATGAGCTTAAGGCCGCTACCGAAGCATCCTGGGCCTCCATAACACCTCAGCAGTGCCACAGGCTGATTGCCTCCATGCCACGCCACATTGAAGCAGTCATTTCTGCAAAGGGGTTTCCCGACCGAGTATTGAGTGCATAACTGAACATAATTATTTGAAGGTTGATTTTTTTTTTAATTAAAAACACTTTTCTTTTATTTAGTCGGATGAAATATGCTAATTTTTTGAGATAGGAATTTTGGGTTTTCATGAGCTGTATGCCAAAATCATCAATATTAAAACAATAAAAAGGCTTGAACTACTTCAGTTGTGTGTAATGAATCTAAAATATATGAAAGTCTAATGTTTATCAGTACATTACAGAGAATAATGAACTTTATCACAATATGCTAATTTTTTGAGAACCACCTGTATATCCCATAAAACACTGAAAATAATGTACATTTATTTTTAATAGGGTAAATGACGAGGCATGGCACTGTACATTACTTAGCTATTGAGGAAAGAGGATTTGTCTGTGCTTTGATATCGCAAAGTTATCTACTTGATAGCATAGGAATGACACATTTGTAGAATGTCTTTATGTGTGAACAGTTTGGCAGTGGCAGTGTCTTGCACACATGCCATGAACTGAGTTTTCCGGCCTTGTAAAATGGATCTTCTGTTTTTCTGCATCAATATAACAATGACTAGTCTGTCAGGAAAGTTGCTGTGTCCTTACCCTTGATCTTATAGCCCGGAGCAATTTCCAGTGGCCTTTTGGGAAAAAGAAAACTCTGCTCTTTAATATCTGCTCAGGCATTTCAAACAAAGAGCTGGAGATACATGGACTCTGATTGCTTCTTCATTTACATCTCTTATGCCACAGGTGGCAAACACAAGGCCCGAGGGCCGAATCCGGCCCTCCAGGCCATTTCATGTGGCCCTCGCACCTCTCCTGCAGCTGCAGCAGAGCTCCAGCCCTCCTCTGGTCCTCCTCCCTTACTTTCTGCTTTCAACCAATGCATCCAGCTTCTTCCCAGCAGCAGCATAAAGAAAGGGGGGTGTACTGTGATGTAAGGGAGAGTGGGGGACTCAACTTCTGATGGTGGAGTGGCTCTTGACATCTAATGTAAGGGGAGGGGATGCACTGGACATCTAATCTTACAGATACAACCGGCCCTTTTGAGGGCAATCATAATGCTGATGCGGCCCACAATGAAATTCAGTTTGACACCCCTGTCTTATGCTATGCTAAAAGCAGTTTTTTTTTTGAGGGAATGTGCTGGTACCCAGTTCCCACATCCCACCTCAGGCTTAGATCCTGGCTGGGGAGCACTACACCACTCAGGGACAGTGGTAGTGGTGGCCTCCAGTTACACTTTATCCCTTTTCGGTAGAGACTCAGTCACCATAACAAAGAGCGCAGCCGGGGCAGAGAAACGCTTACACTACCCAATTCCTTTCCAGGACTTCTAAGGGACGTGAGTAGTGTAAGAGTTCCTCTGCCCCAGTTGCTTGTTTGCATGTGGTACCAGTGATCAGCTAGGTTGGCTATCATTGCAGGTCTGCACCGACAGGGGGTCTGAATGGGACAGCCTAGCTAAGGAGCATAATAACTCACCTCATGCATCTATCACTGCAATCAATGGTGGGTCTCACAGAGGTCTGAATGGGCTGGGATCATTCTATTTAGGTACACATTTATTTATGCTATTCCACACTGCCACATTCCATATACCATGCTGTACATTCCCTATTCCCCTCTTTTTTATTCTGCTTGCCAGGCTGTACTTTTCCTATTCCACACTGCACCATTTTGTGTAAAATACTGTACTTTTCCTATTCCACATCACTTCAATCAGTGCACCATGCTGTACGTTACCTATTCCACACCCCCTCATTCTGTGTACCATGATATGCATTCCATATTCCACACCCCCTCATTCTGTGTACCATGATATGCATTCCATATTCCACACCACCTCATTCTGTGTATCACGTTGTACATTCCCTATTCCCCACCCTCTTATTCTGTGCACTATGCTGTACAATCTATTCCATGCCCCCACATTCTGTGTGTACCATGCTGTACATTCCCTATTCAACACCCCCTTATTCTGTGTACCATGCTGTCCATTCCATATTCCACACCCTCTTATTCTGTGCACCATACTTTAGGTTCTGTTCTCCACACTACCTAATTATGTACGGTATATCATGCTGTACTTTCCCTATGCCTCACACCGCCTCATTCTGTGTGCACCATGCTGTACGTTCCCTATTCTACACTGTCTCATGGGACAGCGCAAAGGACTAAGGAATAAATAAATAAATAAATAAATAAACATCACACAATTATTTTTCATGTTGGCTAATAATGGCCACTGTGTTTATTAAGGGGTTACCCAAAGATAAACAATAAACATACATAACAGGAAAATATTTAATCTTAAAATTACATAACCATAAATTATTTAATTTATTAATATTATCATATAGTTCATCCAGAACTGAACTGGATGACAAACCCCCACTAAAAAACTCCATGACAAATTTAAATATATATTATGGATAGGAGTTGAGAACCACTTCCTGAAGACGGTTTAACTGAAACGTGACGTCGAGGCGGTATCCGAGCGCGCACGCATAGCCACGCACTTCCGGTCTCACTGGTTGATGGACAACTAGCGGTGGAACGCACGCTAGTGGACCAGGACGCGGCCATCTCTTATCTTGTCTTACTATCCCCACCACCTACAGCCTCAGTGCCGGGAACGGGCACCAGCCACAGTAAGAGGCCATTTGGCATTGTAATTTTAACTTTTGTATATTAAATGGTTTTACACTATGGTGGTATCTCTTCTCCTTTCTTGGTACACCATTTGCTGCAATCGCTGACATTGGAATCCAATGAGACCCTGCTGATCCTCATTTAAAACAAGCCTGATTGACCATATTTTAAGTAATCTGGTCAACACCGTGTGGTAAGGAGCCATCCATTATTATTCTGGTGACCTATAGGTGAAGGCGGATCACTTCTTTCTCGCACTTTGGCTATTTTGAAGATTCACAAGCACTTTAGCATTTGCACTTTTCCCTGCGATTTGGGATTGGATTATTTGCATTTTGCACCTGGACTTGATACAACACTGGATCCATTTTGCACTTAACTATTTATTTGCTGGACATTCTTTTAATTTTTTTTTTTTTTTATATTTTATTTATTTTCCACGGCATTTGGCACTATTGTACTTATAGAGTTTAGACTATAATCTGTTTGGTTTTTCACATAGATTTGGGTACACAGTTACACTGTGTACTACTCAAACGCACATTGTGACCATGCAAAAGTCTGCCGTGAGTCTGTCGGAAGTCCGACGGAAAGGTAGAGAACAGGTTCTCTATCTAAGGTCCGTCGGACTTCTGACCAAAAAAGTCCGAAGGAGGCTACACGCGGCCTAGAGAAAAAAGCCTGTCAGACTTTTTTCTCAGAAAGTCTGACTGTGTGTACGAGGCATTAGAGTTAGTCGGATGTAGTCAACTACTGCCAAGGGTCCTGAACAGGGCTGCAACTCCTGGTGAGGTAGTTCAACACCCAGAAGGACCAATTGTAGTCACCCTGAATTTTTTTATGGTCTGCTGCAGGCTGAGAGGGGGATACAAAAGGCATTTTAGGCCAGGCTAAGAGTCCTCTGAACTGGGTACTAGAACACCTGGGAATGTGTGTAGCAGGCTGGACTGAGCTATAGAGTGGGAGAGAGAGAGAGAGAGAGAGAGAGAGAGAGAGAGAGGTATACAAATAAGAAGTAACTTAAATATACACAGTGATAGAAGCTGCATGCTGAGGACTTAGTACACATGGGAAAGTGGTCCCAACTCTGTGGTGCTCAGAAGAACAGAGGAGAAGATAGTTTACTAATTATGTGCTGCCATTTTGCTCCAGAATGACAACTAGAGAATATTTGCTCCTGTGTATGGTGTTCTGCACTGAAGAGTTCTGTCAGTAAGTCCATGTGATGTTTGAAGTCATGGCCATCTATAAAAGCTACAGTAAAAAGCGGAAAACATTTCTTGTGTGGACATTCCTTTATTCTTAAAGTGATGCTAAAGTCTTGTTTTTTTCCATTTAAAGTAAAACATGTCTATACTTACCTGCTCTGTACAGTGGTTTTGCATAGAGGAGCCCCAGACCTCCTCGTCTCTGGTCCCTCTTCGGTGCTCCTGGCCCCTACCTCCTGTTGAGTGCCCCAACATGGGGGCACCCAAGCCAAGCCACAGCTCCCTGTGTCCATTCAGACACAGAACTGTGGCCTAGCCCCACCCCCTTTCTCTCCTCATTGGCTCACTGACTTTGATTGACAGCAGGGGGAGCCAATGGCACTGTGTTGCCATCAACAACCAACCCAACCATGAGCCTCCTTGCAAGGGTGTCCCTGTAAAGAAAAAAAGATACCCTGATTAAGGAGATCTGCCCTAGCACTAAGAGGATGGGAACACCGCAGAACTGAAAGAAGAAATGTATCAATCACCTCAACAGTAGGATTTTAGAAAAAAAAATGAAGCTTTAATATCACTTTTAATCAGATACCTGTTGCCTGGTTATAGATATTTAAATATTTGCACAGGCAGTAAATGATCTTCAAATCGTGCCCTATCTGATGTCTGTATCTGCAGGCACTGTGGGGTAATTCATCTTTAAATTTTACAGTAGAAATGCTGAAAATGCACCCAAGTTCTACACTGTGCACTCCCTCCTTGAAAGCTTGTTCAGTGCTTTTACTAGAGATTAGGCTGCATTCACACCTGAGCGTCGGTTGTTCGGCCGTTTTTTTAGTCGTTTTGTCGCGCGTATTCATGCTTATTTGCGCGTTTTTTATTTTAGCCAATAGGAAAAATTATCATCTTTTCATCACTTGTTACTATGTTGGTAGATTTTTTTAATCTTCTGCCTGGGTGACAAGTTCTATTGATTAAAGTGTCGAAACGCCCGTAGCAAACGCTCGTTGTCGCGCTAGTCGCTTGAATCTAGCGTTTCTATTACTTTCTATGGGAAATGGAAACGCTCAAATACGCCCAAACCGCCCGATACGCGCAACAAAAAAGGGTCCGGAACTTGTTTGAGCTTCAGTCGCTCGGCGTCAGGCGTATCGGCGTGCAGATGTGAACCATCTCCATAGGGTATAATGTATTTTTTCCCCTCTAGCGTATTTGAGCGTCGCGCTTCAAGCGACAAAACGCTCAGGTGTGAATGCAGCCTTAGAAAGCTGGAAGGCTGATAAGTCACTGCAGCGAAAGGGGTTTATACAAGGACTTTAGTGCTTTGACTGTGAAACTTGATGATAAATTGCTCCACAGTGTCTGCAGCTACAGAGATCATTGAGGGCTTCACCTGAAACTCACTCCCAGCTTGTAAAGAATTGTTTGTAATTACTTTCTTGTCCAAGGACCACGGATTCACTATAAACTCAAGTTTTCTGCAGGTTTAAAACTCTTCTGTTACTCTGAATATATATTTTTATTTTACTGGTTTGACACTTTTTTGTGCTTGTGAATTAACTCAATCACCCTATACCTTGTGTACTCTGCTTATCTTTGCCTTAATAAAGAAATTTAATTAAACGGCAGCAGAGATTTTGTCAGTATTTAACTTTCACTTTGCCTACGATGCTCTATCAGACAAGGCTGTCTGGGATAAACACCTGTGCCCTGAGGATTAGAGCTAACCTAATTACGACAGCAACCTATCAATTTCTTACAATTAAATTAGGTAAATAAGAGAGATAGCGTACATATAGAAAGATAGCATGAGACATCATATTTCACTTCTCTTATCAGTAGCTTTTATATTAGCAGTCTGTACACGCAGGCAGGTCTCCAGTTTATAGCCCACCTGCTGCAGTCTGCACATACGTGACCATTAACACTCTTTTTATTTATATTACAGAGGACAATACGCAAAGGACAAAGCACGTCACAGAGGTCTATACAAAACAGACAGAATTATGGTGCAGATACTGAAAGTACAATGAAAATGTATGCATTCCTGCTGCATTTTAAAGACACTGAACATCCTTAAGGGCAATATTACAGGAGAGTTTTTCATTCCAGACATTTCTTTTATTTGATAATCACCTTTGTACAAAGTTCTCACTCAACTGACAAATGCTGACTCATTTAGGGTGCATTCACACCACGATTTTATCATCCTACTTGTTCTCACGATTCTTAAGGTTTGAAATCGTACAAATCTGTATGGCAAAACGTATCCATTCACTTCCATTTATTAATGTAGGTCCCCAAGTGCATCCGATTTGATCCGCATCAGATTTGATACGGTTTAAAATCGCATCAAAAATCGTGTTTGACCACGATTTTTGGTCCTGATTTGAAATCGTATTAAAATCGTGTCCGATTTTTTTTATATGGTGGTCAATCTAAATCGTAATAAATCGGATGACTGTGCGTTTTTATCCGATAAATCGTACCCGATTTTTTATTACGCATGCGCACTAGACACTGGAACGAGCTAGAAACTACAAAACAAAAAAAAAACATTCAAATAGCCAAAACTTTATGGCCATTGCCAGACATTATTTAAAATCAGGATCTGATTTTTTAGTGAAAATCGGATGGAAAATTTAGCTGTGCGATTTATGAATCCGATTTAAAAAATACATTTTGACATACGATTACATACGATTTTGTCATATACGATTCCATCCGATTTAACGGTCCGATTATCGGATGTAAAAATCGTGATGTGAACCTAGCCTAAATCTGAAGGTCGAAGAAAAATGCTCTGACCCTGTTACACGTAGAAGATTGTTTAGGAGACAATATATCCCTCTAATAGGAAAGCAGGCATAAAATTATTAACAGAATACTGTAAGTAATAGTCTGACACTCCCTTATAAAGCACTATCCGAATTTCATGTGTCAAATGTTTTATCAGCTTCTTTTGTGATTCTAAAAGCCCATACACACAATCAGATTTTCAGACAACAATGGTCCGACGAATGTGTTTTATTGGATAATCCGACCGTCTGTATGCTCCATCGGACAATTGTTGCAATTTCCGACAACAAATGTTGGCTGTGCATGCTCTCAAATTTTCCGACAAAACATATATTTCTGTCGAATCATCCGATCGTGTGTACACAGATCCATCGGACTAAAATCCAAAGTACAAACACGCATGCTCCGAACCAATGCTAAACATCAGCCAAAAATAGCAGAAGTTGCCCAAAGGGTGGCGGTAAAGAGCTGAAAAACCACGTGGTTTGGTAAATGTTGGCTGAAAATGTTCTGCTGTGTGTATGTAGAACAAGTTCACGGCCAACGCCCCTTCGGACAAAAATCCACGAAAAGTCAGATGGAAGTCCGATTGTGTGTATGAGGCTTTACACCTTTCTAGGAGGGGGACGCCATTTTCTCTGTTGGAGTTAACCAGTTCAGCTCCAGAAGGTTTACCCTCCTTCGTGCCCATGCCCTTTTTCGCGATACGGCACTGTGCTACTTTAACTGACAATTGCGCAGATGTGCGACACTGTACCCAAATAAGTTGTATGTCCCTTTCTTTCCCCACAAATAGAGCTTTCTTTTGGTGGTATTTGATCACTTCTGCATTTTTTTTTCTTTGCGCTATAAGGCTACTTTTATACTGGTGCAGGGGTGCGGCGCTTTACCGTCATTTTAGTGGTGTTTTTCGGCCGCTAGCTTGGCGCTTTTAACCCCCACTAGTGACCAAAGAAAGGATTAAAAGTACCCATGTTGCGACAATAGACTTTATATAACCACACCACCTATAAGCCATGCCCAATATTTAGCGTGATTTAAACAACGCCCTCTCATTCTTATTTTTATCAATATTTATGGGCCCGCTTTTGATTTTACACACAGGCACACTGGTTTCATGATATGCCCCTGGTTCCAGGTCAGTAATTTAGAAAGTATTGAAGCCAAAAACTGTGGGGCAAGTAACACATTTAGAAAAAGAGACCAGCAATGGCGGCCTTTATGTTTCCCTCATGACAAGTTTCCTTTAACATCACTTTACAAATAAACAAACATGAAAGATGAGATGGAAATTGTTGGTTGCTTTTAAGATATTTCCTTTCTTCTTACATCTTGTTTTGTGTACACAACAGGCAGAATCCTCTCCTGGACAGTTGTCAGTGAAACAGGTGACGATTTCTCCTCTGTTTCTGTTCTGGTGACATCTTAAAATTGTGGATTTTTCTCACCTTCCTGTTCCAGTGACAAAAATAACCAGGTGATACCAGATTCACCTAGAAGAGGGTGAATCTCCTTAGCAATTAAAATCTGACAGGCATTTTAACCCCTCACCACTTTATCTAAAGAAAAAATATGTTTGGCTTTAGATACATTTTAACTATGCACGCAGTGAGTTGATTTACTAAAGGCAAATAGACTGTTTGCAAGGAAAGCTGCCCTTCGCATAAGCATTCGCCACTCCCCCGCCCAGCTTAAGGAATGAGTTGAAGCTTGGCTGACTTCTATCATCCAATCATGTGCATGCAAAAAATACATGTTTGTTTGTTTCTTGCACATGATTGGGTATACTTTGCGAAGCAAAATTTCACCATTCACCAAATTCTGGGGCAACTTGAACATCCCATTTGCCTTTAGTAAATCAACTCTATGCCATTGACTTGGATCCACATATTTTCTTTTTTTAGAACACAAAATCTTTTCACTAGCTTCTTAAATTGTATGTATTGTACAATATTATTATATTATACGTATTGTACGTATTCCTCATATTACAAAGTACATATTGGCCCGGATTCAGAAAGGAGATACAACGGCGTATCTCCGGATACGCCGTTGTATCTCTGAGTGCGGGCCGTCGTATCTATGCGGCTGATTCAGAGAATCAGTTACGCATAGATTTCCCTAAGATCCGACAGGTGTAAGTGTCTTACACCGTCGCATCTTAGGCTGCATATTTACGCTGGCCGCTAGGTGGCGCTTTCGTATAGTTACGCGATTAATATGCTAATTAGGTAGATACGCCGATTCAGAAACGTACGTCCGGCCGGTGCATTTTTTTTACGTTGTTTATGTTAGGCTTTTTTCGGCGTAAAGTTACCCCTGCTATATGAGGCGTAGCTAATGTTAAGTATGGACATCGTTCCCGCGTCAAGTTTTGAAAATTTTACGTCGTTTGCATAAGTCGTTCGCGAATAGGGCTGAAAGTTACGTTCACGTCTAAAGCAATGACGACTTGTGGCGTAATTTTAAGCATGCGCACTGGGATTTTTTCATGAACGGCGCATGCGCCGTTCGTAAAAAACTTCAAATACACGGGGTCACAGTTAATATACATAAAACATGCCCACATCATCCCCATTTGAATTAGGCGGGCTTACGCCGGACCAAATACGTTACGTCGCCGTAACTAAGGTCGCAAGTTGTTTCTGCATACGGAACTTGCGCCCTAAGTTACGGCGGCGTACCGTATCTGCGATACGTTACGCCCGCCCATAGATAGACCATTCTATCTGAATCCGGGCCACTATGTATAGAAATAACACTGCCAAGTTATTGGTTATGTTTATTTTTGGCACTAGCTTTACTTCAAACAAAACTCACAATTCTATTATTATCTTAGTGCCTGGGCTTATGCCATTGGCTTGTATAATATAAAAACTGCCTTCACACAATCTAATTAATGCAGCTCAAGCCTTTTACTCCTGGTGAAAGGGCTTATTAAGTAGTCCGTTAAATTTTGTAGATGTTATTTTAGCTCACTTCCTGCTCTGTCTAACCAACGTCCCCTGGACAGGATGTGAGAGGAAATCTCCCCCATGGAGATATTAAATGCAAGCAAACTCTGACAAAGGCTTGTATCCTTTCCAAGGCTATTATAAATAATTTATATTGCTCCTGTGAGATGTCCCTGTTATTATTTTGTTCAAGATCTACCAAATGACAAGAAATCCTCCCAATGGGGACACAGCCAGCAATAAAAACTCCTATAGAGAGCTCTGAAAGTTGGGGCTCATACTTTGGAATACTCCTCCATAGTATTGAATCATGGCCAGGAATATTTTCACAAGAGGCTGTGTGAGGCCGATGAAGTTGCATAACTAATGTCTCGCTGGATTGAGAACAGATGAGAATAAGACGAGGGAGTCTGGGAACAAAAGGGTGCAGTTAAGCTTTAAGCAAAAAGCTTACGAGATCATGATCTGAATCAAGGCATTAAAGTGAAGAGAGCATTAAAAAGCATACATTCCCTCGCTCTGTCCAGAAATATTTGACATGTGTTCCTACAGGGGTTTGGGTAGCTGTCTTATGGCCAGCAGCCTTTTTGCAGAACTTTATTGCCTGTGACACTTATGCCGCATACACACGACCGTTTTTCATGTCATGGAAAAAAACTATGTTTTTCTCAACGCGATTCCCCTCAAACCTGCTTTGCACACAGACGATAGTGATAAAAAAAAATGCTCGAGTAAAACGCGGTGACGCACAACAGCACTTTAAAGGGGAAGTTTCATTTGAATAGCACCACCCTTTGGGCTGATTATGCAAATTTCTCTTCTCATAACTTGCCTCTGAGCATGCGTGATTTTTTCTGCGTCGTTAAAGCCTACATACGACCGTTTTTCACGACGAGAAAAACATTGAGAAAAAATAGAGCAGGTTCTAAATTTTTAATGCCCATTTTTCTCGTCGAGAAAAATGCTCTGAAGCATACACACAATCGTTTTTAACGACCAATTAAAAAAATTGCATTTTTTCATCATGAAAAACACAGTCGTGTGTACGCGGCATTACACATTTCAAATATGCTGAGAAAGGGGACTCCAATTTGATAGCCCTTGGTTGAGAAATTCCATGGCTAACATGTATGAAGTGAAGTGGTAACTATATATGGGTGTCAGTAATATGCATGTCATAAAGTGTCTACAAATATAAAATAGGAATTCTTACTCACAGTTTGGGAAACAATTAGCATACCCTTAGGTTCCAGGCCCCCACGTAAAGGCAAAATCTTTTTTTTTTTACATTTTGAATAGAGTAAGGGAAGGTACCCCTGTCATTTTTTTCCATCCATTTTACATTGGAGAGATTTCCCTGCACTTCCTGTCCAATAGCCAAAACAGAAAGTAGGATTTTCTTTAATTTTTTAAACAGGACAAACAGAGATGTTGACTATCTCCAATGAGGACACAGACAGCATTAAAAGATGCTGTAATTCCTCAGCACTCTATCCAAAAACAAAAAAAAAACTCTTTGGGGCAGATCCACAGAGATCTGCACCCGCGCAGCGTATCAGAGATACGCTACGCCGCCGTACCTTACCTGGATTTAAATCGAATCCTGGAAGAATTTGCGCCGTTAGTTTCGGCGGCATAGTGTATCTCTGGCGGCGGGATTCAAATCGGCGATTAGGGGGCGTGTTTCATTTAAATGAAGCGCGTCCCCGCGCCGAATGAACTGCGCCTGCTCCGTTTCTAAATTTCCCGCCGTGCATTGCGCTAAATTACATCGCAACAACGTCATTTTTTTTAACTTAGACGTGAATTACGTCCATCCCGATTCACGGACGACTTACGCAAAAAAAATTCAAAATAAACGCGGGAACGACGGCCATACTTAACATGGCAGGTCTAACTATACGCGACGAAATACCAGCTTTAACTATACGCCGGAAAAAGCCGACTAGAGACGCCGTAAAAAAATGCACCGGCCGCTCGTACGTTCATGGATCGACGGAAATAGCTAATTTGCATACCCGACGCGGAAAACGACATGAACGCCACCCAGCGGACGCCGAAGTATTGCATCTTAGATCCGAAAGGCGTACGAGGACGTACACCTGTCGGATCTAACCCAGAAGCCATCGTATCTTGGTTTGAGGATTCAAACCAAAGATACGACGCGTGTAATTTGAAAGTACGCCGGCATATCAGTAGATACGCCGGCGTACCCGCTCTGTGGATCTGCCCCTTTGCTTTTAGTTATACTTTATTCCTGCAAAAACCTAGTTAAACTGGCCATTGTGGAAAGCCAAAACCATTGAATGCACACAAGAGGAGTGGGTAGTATGTGGAGGAGCAGAGTGTACAGCGGTGGGTAGTATGTAGTAGTCCCTTCCTCCTTCATAGACATAAACCCACAAGCTTGGAAAATTATTTACAATAATATACAAAAATTGTTTGGTGGTCAGATCATAAAACATGCATGGCAATGAAGTGTTAAAAATAATATCCCAGTGCTGGAGGTATCATTCCTACTCTAAAAAAATCAAGAACCACAAATACATACATATGGGAGTAAAATCTACCTCCATTGGCAACACATACATCATAAAAAATGTGACTTTAATACAGCATGTTTTGTGACAAATAAGCTAAAAGTACTTTAAAGCACCATCTTTAAATAGTTTACAATACCAATAAACACAACATCAGCCAACTAGATCAAATGTTCAAACAGGTTGGCGATGAGATTATTTAAATTAGAAAATATACAAAAACATCAGACATACTGTAGCACTTCCATAATTTAATGTCAGTCTGATGACCCTAATCCGCTTCTCCCCGAGACCTTTTTATTTCCTTCTCTACCGTTTCCTGGAACTTTCTTTTGCTTTATTATTTTTTTCCTTAGAGTTAACACTCCAATCTGCTGAATTGACATTGTAAAGTTCTGGTTTCAATTATTCTCTTAGTTGTATAAAAATACAACAAGGTTATGTTTGCAATTCCCATACAAGCTTATACATGATATATGATGATATATGATTTTTAATTGGAGTTTTACCGACTCCGTTGTTTTTGTTCTAAAGACAATAAAGCATTTTGTAAAAGAAAAGAAAATATACAAAGACAGCAAATTTGGAAAACTGGATCAAACTACCATAATACATCCTACGCCAACTGGGAAAAAAGAGGCATGTATTATGGTAGTTTCATCTAGTTTTTAGTATTCATGGTCTTCGTATATTTTCTATTATAAGTATATATATAATTCCAGCTTGATTTTTATTTGTACCGAAGGTCCTGATGAAGTAGGGGATCCCACGAAACATGTCAACCTATGCACAGTGATCCAATTTTCATGCCTATTGAACATTTGATTTAGTTGGCTGGTGTGCCTGTTGGTATTGCAAACCACTTAAAGATGGTGCTTTAATCAAATTCTACCTTCCAAAAGACTTTGATAGGTCCTTGTTATGCATATAAAAAAATAAAAGATTACTTATATTAGCGTCCACATGCTCTTTACTCTTGTACATTTGCCTCCCTGGACCCTCCTCAATTTATATAATTTTTTCTTCTTTTCTTTCCTTTTCCATGTCTTTATTGATCTCACATTAACATTTATACATTAATCTATGCTAAAATAGAATTACAATATATAAAACTATGTTTTACATTCACCTTTAAAAAGTATTACCATTTATATTATACTTTGACTTATGATTTAGAACATGATAAGCATATAATCTATATTCATAGCTACTAAGTGCATAAATGTTTCTATATACAGTGCATCTTTTTTCCTATGTTATTGTTTAATATTTTACAAAAACATTATTGCATCATAAAGATGGTGCTTTAACCACTTCAGCCCCGGCTGCTCAATGACCAGGCCATTCTTTGCAATACGGCACTGCGGCGCTGTACCCAAATAAATTGACATCCTTGTTTCCCACAAATAGAGCTTTCTTTTGGTGAATCGAAATAGAGAAAAAGGGAAACAAAAAAGCACTCACATTTGCCGACATTCGTAAGTATAGAGCTAGAGAAAAATTACTGCTGGAGGGCAGTGATTGGGCGGACTTTAGAGGCAAGACGGGAACAACAGGATTAGAAAAAAATATATATTTATTACAAAAAATACAATATATAAAAAAACATATAGAATATGCAATAGTGTTGAAATTATCCTCTCGTCTACGCGTTTCGCCTTTGGGCTTCCTCAGGACGAGGTAGGAGAATTTTAGCGGTAGAACATTAAATATTTCATTTATCAGGATGGTCGCCAGACTTCCAATGCACCACAGATCGCTTATAATCGCAGATACAGCATTAATCGTTGAATGGTTTAAACATAGTTTTAGAAGGGGGTTTGGAATGCCAAACAGAAGAAAAGATTTAATCTATGTGAGATCATGGTTGCATCATGTCCTTTATCGGGAGTGATTCTAGTTAGTAACCAGAGAACCATATAGAGCCAGGGCAGGAAGAAAAGGCCAGAGCCACAATAGGAAATATATCCATATAGAGTAGCCAGAGTTTACCAGTGCAGCAATACAGAGTGGCCTGCAGGTTTTGGTAATAAGGACCTAAGGATGGTAACGACGTCTCAAGCCCCGGGGGAATAGCCTGTGCTATACTTTCTTTTGGTGGTATTAGATCATCTCTGCGGTTTTTATTTTTTTGTGCTATAAACAAAAAGAATTGCGAAAATTTTGAAAAAGACTATTTTTTTCCTCAGTTTATGTATTTTCTACATATTTTTGGTAATAAAAACAAAATTGCAATAAGCGTAAATTGATTGGTTTGTGCAAAAGTTACAGTCTACAAAAGAGGGGAAAGATTTATGGCATTTTTATTATTATTATTATTTTTTTTACTAGTAATGGCGGTGATCTGTGATTTTTATCGGGACTGCAACATTATGGCGGACAGATCGGACACTTTTTTGGGACCATTGACCATCATATAGTGATCAGTGCTATAAAAAAAAAGCACCGATTCCTATGTAAAGGGGAGGGGTTAACACTAGGGGGCAATCAAGGGGTTAACTGTGTTCCCTATGTGTGTGTTCTAACTGTAGGGGGATGGGAGTGAATGGAGGAAATGACAGATCGTTGTTCCTAGCTGGTAGGAACTCACGATCTGTTTCTCCCCTGCCCAAAGAATAGGGATTTGTGCGTTTACACACACCCCGGTTCTGGCTCTCGTGACTGCCGCCCACGCGCATCGGAACCCCTGCAGTGCAGCGGGCGCACGCACCTGCTATCCTGTTTAAAGGAGCCATACAGCTACGACGGCTTGTGGGATCGTGCTGACCTGCTGCAATATAATAACTGCGGCTGGTTGGCAAGCGGTTAAAGTACTTTTACTGTCACAGACATGCTGTAATAAAGTACTCAGCTGTACTTACAAAACATTGTAAAAGGAAATAAAAATAATTTCATACTTTTCTTACACAATTCATTTAGACATCTGCATACATTAAATGGTGGTCCAGCTGCAAAAGATCTTTCTACAATAAATCTATATTTATACACAATACATGTTCATGGCTATGGAGGAGGGAAGACACGCCTGACAGTGGCTTATGAGGAGAGAACAATAGCAAACATCTGGAATAATCCAACATGGTGAATGGTTTGCTCTTGTAAGAAGGGTCAGCCAGGGAATGTCTGGAGAAGTCAGGGAGTGCCTTCAGTACTAGAATTATTGTATGTCTTTACCATGAAGAAGTTTGCGGTGTCTCACAAGCATATACTCTTGCAAGAATTTATTTTTCATTTACTAATAATTATAATCTATAAAGAATAAAAATGATACCTTAAAAAAAAAAAAATATTATAATCTATGAAATGTGGAAATAAACAAGAAATCACACAAACTTATGTCATCTTTGCTTGCACAAAAAAGGAGGCCGTGTTAAAAACTTTGAAAGAAAACAAAAATGTATTAAAAAAAGGACTAATTTACACTCACTGCCGCTTCTCTGGAAAAGTGATCCCCGGTGGATTGTTTTTCAGATACATTTGAGGGGCAGTTTGGAAGCAAGATGTTGCCCCATGGGATGTCTGTTTTAGCCGTTAAAAGGCCACAGCTCTGTGTCCAAATCGCATGCATTACATACAGTTTCAGGGCAGTTGCGGTGCAGCCCCATTCACTTAAATGGGCCTTGTTTGGTGGCGCTACTGCCCTGCTGAATGCAACATGCAGTCTACTTTTTGTGCAGCAAATTATTGCACCTGTGACATGCATACCACCGGTCTGCCAACCACGTTAGGTTAAGGGGGGTAGTCAGTGGGGGGGGGGACAAAAAAAAACATTTTTTTTTACAAGAACTACAAAACAGTTGTATTTTTTGCTTTTTGTCTACATTGTGGAAATTTTTCATCACTTCAATGGTCACCCATCAGAGTCCTGGAGATCATATTAACTGGGACAGAAAATTAGGGGAAATCCAAAATTTTTATCTGTCACTGCTACTGTAATACAGATGAAATCTTTCAACAAGGACACTTGTGGTGACAGATGCCTAAGTGAGTATTTTCCTTAGGAGAGAGATTCTCTTCCTGTACTGAAGGTAATTCCCAATTTGTGATCAATTTTAACCATTCTCTACAATACAGTGTGTATATAAATATATGTAGTTTGGGCTTTAAATATACTTTAAAGTGTTATTAACCCCAAAACATCATACATTGCAACCCGTGAATCATTAGATGTGGTGGCCTTTGCATGTTTTCACCTAGTGATCTGGCCAGTAACACACCTCTTACAGTGCCCCCACTCTGGCTGAAGGAGCACAGGGGGCACCTTTGAACAGATGCATTGTCAGTCTGGGGGAGGTGAGTGTTAGATGTACTAGTCGATTTAGATACACTAGCAAATTGAAGACAAATTCCTGCTAACACTTTATAAACAGTAAGGCCCCGTACACACGACAGAGTTTCTCGGCAGAATTCAGCGAGAAACTCGGTCAGAGCCGGATTCTGCCGAGAAACTCTGTCGTGTGTACACTTTCGGCCCGATGGAGCCGCCAAGGAACTCGTCGAGAAAATAGAGAACATGTTCTCTATTTTCTCGTTGTTCTATGGGAGAACTCGGCCCGCCGAGCTCCTCGGCGGCTTCAGGGCTGAACTCGCCGAGGAACTCGATGTGATTGGCACGTCGAGTTCCTCGGCCGTGTGTACGGGGCCTTACAGCAACCTTTATCCTTTCGGGATAAAGGATTAACATAAATACGTTTATGTGATGCTTATATGATGGGGTTGACATCTACTTTGTTACTGAAACACATTAGCGATCGGATGAAAGTATAAAATAAACCAGAGGAAAGAACAAACCATAGATGCTTGGAAAGAGGCTAATCCATGCCCAATAGGTGAGAACAACGGAGTTGAGCAATCCAAGCATTGGGATTCCATACAAGCCAGCTTTCAAAGGATAAATGCATTCCAGATGCTTTGCTTTTTTTTTTTTTTTAACAAGGCAACAGCGCAGTTAGACACTTCTAGGTCTACCCATCTTTATATGTGTTTTTTTATAATATATATTCACACACACACACATACATATATATATATATCGTTGTAAGGCAGGGGAGAAGATCTGGAGTACCTGTCCTCTTATCTTCCAGTTTAAAATGGAGAAAAATACTCATGATTTGTTAAAGGGTGAAAACTTTTCAATTAAGGGGAGAAGTTTTAGATCAGAATGCGTGTCAACAGTCAGATTGTTATATGCAAACACTTAACACAGCTACTGTAAATGGAAGGTTAAAATATATGTTTACTGTTTTATCTGCAAGAGGATTTATAATTTTGGCCAGCAATACATACACCTCAGCTTGTCAGAAAGATACGGCTACATTTTGGGTAAACGTCCTGCTCAGTGGACAAAGGGTAATAATCAGGGCCGGCCCTACCATGGGACCCGGTGGGACCATGGGTCCCAGGCGGCACTTTAAGAGGGGCGGCATCAGCGGCGCACATGCACTGCCTGAGGACCTGGGGCTCCCTCCATCTAGTGTGCAGTGTCATGCTTGCACTGCATCGCTGGCGCCGCTGTCATTGGCTGCAGTGGCAAGACCCACTTCAAGGGTCTCACAAAGCCCCTGCTTCCCTGCACAAACTGGTTGCTAGCCGTGGCCCGCTTTGTGTCTAGCAACCAGTGACATCAGGAGAGAGCGGCGGTGCCCCACCATTCATTGCAGAGGATTTAACTTCCTCCTCCTCCCTAGCTCCGCCCACCTCCTCCCTGTATGTCCCCTAAGCAAATGATAGGAGCGACCAGCGGTCCGACCAAGGATCAGAAACTGCATCTGGTGAAAGGCATTGGTGACAGGCTGCATCTAGTGACAGGCGATGGTGACAAGTGACAGGCTGCATCTGGTGACAGGCGTTGGTGACAAGTGACAGGCTGCATCTGATGACAGGCGTTGGTGACAGGCAGCATCTGGTGACAAGTGACACTCTACATCTTGTGACAGGCATTGGTGACAAGTGACAGGCTGCATCTGATGATAGGCATTGGTGACAGGCTGCATCTAGTGACAGGTGTTGGTTACAAGTGACAGGCTGCATCTGGTGACAGGCATTGGTGACAAGTGACAGGCTGCATCTTGTGGCAGGCATTGGTGACAAGTGACACGCTACATCTTGTGATAGGCATTGGTGATAAGTGACAGACTGCATCTGGTGACAGGCATTGGTGACAGGCTGCATCTAGTGACAGGCAATGGTGACAAGTGACAGGCTGCATCTTGTGACAGGCAATGGTGACAAGTGACAGGCTACATCTGGTGACAAGTGACACGCTGCATCTGGTGACAGCCTGCATCTGGTGACAAGTGACAGGCTGCATCTGGTGACAGGCATTGGTGATAAGCGACAGGCTGCATCTGGTGACAGGCATTGGTGACAAGTGACATGCTGCATCTTGTGGCAGGCTATGGGTGGCAAGTGACACGGCTGTGGATGGCAATTGGCACACTGTATCTGGTGGTAGGCAACGGTGGCAAGTAACAAGTTGCATCTGGTGGCAAGTGACAAGCTTGGGGCTCCCACTGATTCTGCATTATGGTGAGTTGAACTATTTCATTATATATTACAATGTAATAATAGAAATAATGTGATTTGATCATCCTGATACCATATCAATCATAATGTTAGGATGATGTAAGAGCTAACACCAGCCATTCGCCCGACAAATCCCCCCCGCTGCCAAATTCCTTGTCAACCCTGAGACTACACCCCCCCCCATCTTTTCTTGAGAAGGGGGGGGGGATTCCTAAATGGCAGTTTGGGAATGTGGTCACCCTAGCCACCACTGCAGCGCTGCTGTTGCAGCATGTTGCATCACTGAGCTGGGATCAGCGCATAGCTGGTCGGTGGCAGTGGAGAGAAAGGGTCGGAGCTTTCGTGGCGCTACACAGTTCTCTTTGCAGGAAGAGGCACGTCTCTTTGCAGGAGGGGGCACGTCTCTTTGCAGGAGGGGGCACGTCTCTTTGCGTTATGGAATTTTTTTTTGGGGGGGGGGGGCAGCATTTAATTATTGGGCCAGCTCTGGTAATAATGTTGAATTCGTGTAAGGAATCTGGAGGCAGAAAGATGGTAAAGAAAGCTGAACTGCTGAACCAGAAAGAATTGCTTACAGGATTAGTTCACCTTTACTAAAAGGTGATTTAAAAAAAAAATTTCGACAAGAGTTGGATAATGCCCTTGGTATAGGTGTAGACCATTTACATACCTCCCAAAGCCTGGCCTAAAAGCTCCCTGAGATGGCATCATCCCCACCCTGCCTTGTTGCCAAGACACTCCCAACTATTACGGGTCACCCCCATCATTATAGTAACATGCTCTCAAACATATACATGTGTGGTCCACTATCTTCTCTATTCGATCGTTGAGTGTCTTAGCAATATCCAACTAGGTAGTGTAATAGTTAAACTCATGCTTCACGATCAGCAAGGTCCATCTATTTATAGTGAATCTTCTGTTAAACAGCGATCCCAACCAGTGACTAGGGAGCACACATTTCTGTATGATGCGGCTCCCAGTAGCTCAGCATCAGGAGAAAAGTACCTACATATCATCACACCCATTAAAAACAAAAATGACAGGCAGAGAGCTATCTGCCGGTGCTTGATTGCTCTGTAGACACACATACAGTGATTTGCATGTGAGGCAATTGCACCCTTTGCGGTCAAGCTTGTTTGCCCCTTTTCGGAAACGAAAGGAAATATCTTTTGAGTACTTATTTTCCAGGCCGAGTTCACCTTTTCCAGCATATGCAAGCAAGGGGCCCCTGCAGTAACAAACAAAAAGAAAAAAAAACACTGCAGCTTTGTAAAACGTTCATTTCATTGTCATACATGTAGGTCATTTGGGCCACCCCGGAAGCCTGGTAAGAAGTGGGGGTTGCTACTTGGAAGTTCTGCAGCTGCGTTTCGGGGGGCATAAATGTCCAACAGGTAAGACAAAAACATTCACGAATGCTGTACAAAGCTGCACAGTTTTTAATACCTTCTGGGTCCCCTTGACTGCATAGGCTATTTTCCGGAAAAGGTGAACTCAACCTTTAAAAAGCAAGGGCGCCCAACCAGTGGCCTGCAGAGCCCTCCAATGTGGCCCGCGACCTCCTGCTCTGGGATGGAATAGAATACTGTTATTAAAAGGTCAGTTTATTACTAAAATCAGTGTATACGGTATATGGGCATATCCGTTCTGCAGTGGTTACTGGGCTGCTTTCAAACTGATCCGCAGGTGCAGAGCAGTTTACCTGTGGGGTTACCTCCACTGAGCCATAGACTTCTGTTATTACCTGAGAGTTTGGTGAGCTTTCTGAAAGTGCACCAAACCTGCACAATACAATAGAAGTCTATTGCAAAGTGCAGGAAAGCCAAAAAGTTACACTGCATTGCACCCGTGGTGCGGGTAAACCGCAGTGCATCAGTGTGAAAGCAGCCTTGGGCCCCTTTCACATGGTCAGTCCGACAGTCTGACCAATTGGACTCGCCATTCACCTCTAAGTAGTGGCAGACATAAATCAACTTGTGTTCTACCTCCAATACGATCCGCTAAAAAGTATCGTGGGCATATGCAGAGCAGACACGGACATGCCGTCCACCCGCTCTGCTCATTGTGGCCCACAACCAGTTACCAAGTGGCTTAAGTGGCCCTCGCTCTTCAAAAGGTTGGGAACCCCTGCTTTAAAGGAAACTGTGACTTCAATTATTCACAACTAGTCACTCAAGTTTATTTTCCAGAAAGTGGGACTGCACTGCAATAGTTAAAAGCAACAAGAACGAGGAAACCAACAAAACTAAAATATGTATGTAATTAGAGAAAAAAAAAAAAGAACCCAATTGTTTTAAGTAATATACAATAGCACCACTATCAATGCTTTTTTTTTTTTGCTTCCCTGTCATATGACAGGATCCTTTCAACGTTGTATATGTGACATGACCACAGCTGTTTCCACTGACTTCTGCCCTAAAATGATGCAGTGTTTATCAGTTCAGGATGGGTTTTTAGCAAGCTGGTACTTAAAGTGGTTGTTAACTCACTTTCACATGTTAATACTATGCGTTTTGTTTCATAATACGGTGCCCCCTGTCTGCGTTTTATTACAAAAAAAATCCTTTACCGTATTCCATGGCGGCTCCTGGCACTCATGTAATCGGCCGTGTCTCCTATCTACCCGTCTTGCAGAAGCAGCAGGCAGGGCTGAGGTTTCCCCACTGATGTCAGTGGGATGCAAGGAGAGGAGACATGGCCGGTCACGTGATCGCCGGGAGCTGCCGTGAGATATGGTAAATCAGGATTTTTTTTAAAACACACAGACAAGGGGGCACTCTATTAGGAAACAAAAACGGATAGTATTAAAATATGTTGGCTCTTCCTGCAGCAGGAGGGAGAGGGTGTGGCAGTGCACTGTCACTTGGTGACACGCAGAGAGGGGACAGAGGAGACAGGAGAGCAGGCTGCGGATGATGGAGGCATGCAAACAGACCACGATGTCAGGGGCTGAGCAGTCATGATTATCGTGGTCAGTTTGCATAGGAAAGGACGAAACAGGCAGGATCAGCCAGGTTTTTTTTTTTAGGCGTTAGGAGAGGTCCAAATTATACAGCACAAGCACTGTATAAAATGTTTTAAAATAGCAGGATCCATATTTTTTCGGGGGTTAACAAATGCTTTAACTACTTGCCGACCAGCCGCCGCAGTTATACGTGCTCGGTAGCTATACGTCACCTTGCGTTTCAGCCAATAAGGCGTGCGCCCCCCGCTCACCCCTGGTGCCAACGCCCCCGGCAGTGCCCGGCAGGCGTGATCACCAGCGATCGCTCGTTACGCACAGCTCCCGGTCCTGTCAGGGGGAGAAATGACCGATCATCTGTTCATACAATGTATGAACAGCGATCTGCCATTTCCCCTAGTCAGTCCCACCCCCCCTTCAGTTAGAACACACAGGGAACATACTTAACCCCTTCCCTGCCAGTGGCATTTTTTATAGTAATCAATGCATTTTTATAGCACTGATCGCTATAAAAATGCCAATGGTCCCAAAAATGTGTCAAAAGTGTCCGCCATAAGGTCGCAGTACTGATAAAAATTGCTGATCGCTGCCATTACTAGTAAAAAAAAAAAAAATAATAATGCCATAAAACTATCCCCTATTTTGTAAACGCTATAACTTTTGCGCAAACCAAACGCCGCCCTATTGCGTTTTTTTTGAAAAATTATGTAGAATACGTATCAGCCTAAAATGAGGGAAAAAAATTGTTTGTTTTTATTAATTTTTGGGGATATTTATTACAGCAAAAAGTAAAAAATATTTTTTTTTTTCCAAAATTCTCGCTCTATTTTTGTTTATAGCGCAAAAAATAAAACCCGCAGAGGTGATAAAAAAAACCTCCAAAAGAAAGCACCATTTGTGGAAAAAAAAAAAAAAGAGACGGACACCAATTTTGTTTGGGAGCCACGTCGCACGACCGCGCAATTGTCAGTTAAAGCGACGCAGTGCCAAATCGCAAAAAGGGGCCCGGTCATTGACCGGCAATATGGTCCGGGGCTGAAGTGGTTAAAGCGGTTGTAAACCCTTACATATACCAAAATAAGTGACTGGCCTCAACAAAAATCCTACATATGTACCCTTTTATCGGCAGTCTTCTCTACATCTGTTCAAAGTGCTGAATTGTAAAGCTGGTCCGAGTGTTGAGGGAGGGGGGGGGGGGGGCAGGAGCTAAGGTTACATTCTGCAGAGCTCAGTGAAAAGAGCTCCGAGAGCTGATTGAAGGGAGAGACCCCCCCCATTCACACTGTGCACAGGAACAGAGCTGAGGCTGTCAATCAGTTGGAGGTCCCTCCGTCACCTTTTTCACTTGGGGTCAGGAAAACATCAAAAGTACTGTACCCCTATTCTTTACACAGGGACTGAAAAACAAATCTGAATGGCACTCAAAATTGTATTCCGTTTAGAAGGTAATCATTTATACACCATGCAAATTAGCAAACGTGCATCAAGGTTAGTTCCACACTGTATAACTTTGTACGTTCTGTAAAAAAAAAAAAAAAAAAAAAAAAAAAAAAAACGGATAGACATGGTGGGGACAGTGCAGGGAAGAAGGCTTCATATTTATAGGTTGTTAAACAAAAACCTACAAAATTGCAAACTATAGGTAAAATGAAACTAGATGAACAGTGCCATCTTGTGGTGTTAATGGGTACTTTCCCCTAAAAAGTAATCCACTAAAACAATTTGACTTATGATAGATTTTAAAGGGTTAGTTCACATTTTCAAATAGAAATTGAGTTATTTAGTATCACCACAGGATGGTACTGTGGATACCAAAGTAGAAATGTGCCACGTCTTGATTAACTGAGGAACTATTATCGCAAAAAACATTGAAGATTGGACTTTATAGGCGCAACAGTAACCAAAATTTAAAATTCATTATCTTTATTTAAACATGATTGAAAAAAAAAAAAAAAAATTGCTTAAAATCACACTAATGAATAAATGTCTAGAGTAAATTAAACATCACTAATTATACATCAATAATAGCATTCAATAAGGATAAAAACATTCCATCCTGAACTGTTTTAAAGGGTTAGTTCACACTTTCAATAAAATTCAAGGGGCCCCTAATGTGTTAAACACAATGCACCCATCCAAAAGGCTGGCCTAAAAACTTCCCCCTCATCAACCCCTTGTCCTGTTTTGTTGCCAAGACAGCAAAGCTGTTTTCACTCTTGCAACTTCTACTGGGAGCGAGTGTCTAACGTTTTTCACATCCTGACAACAAGGTTGTGGGCATGGGGGTTACTAACAGGAGTTTTTAAGCCAGGCTTCTGGGGGGGGACTGAAATGACTTACAGGTATGTCAATTTTATTACTGAACATTTTACAAAGCTGCACAGCTTTTATAACAACTGGGGCCCATTAACTGGGGGTAAAATGACTGGGATTGGCATCTGGAAATAGGCGAGTCAAATGGTGTGGTAACAGCAGAAGACAAAAAGGACCTCCACAAAGAAAACATCTCTTGAACTAAAACCTACATTTCAGAAAACTATCTAAGATTACAGGTATGTTTTTTTTTTAAATGGAAATGTGCAAAAAATTATATAGATTCATGCCAGTTAAGGGAGTTCTCCCTCCAAAGATTTCACCCTTGGGGTATCCCCAAAAAAATTAAAAATAAAAGTGCAGCCAGTGGCTCCACCTCTAATTAAAAGATTTTTGGGTGGACTGTCCCTTTAAAAAATGGCAGAATACATTTTAAAAAGTGATGTTTTGAAGCATTCCATATTACATATCCAACAAAGAGTAAAGAGCAGAATGTTGACTTTTTCCCTGGAAAATATTTCAAGGACATGTTTAAATATGCACACATTATCCTTGCATATGGATGCTTTGCCCATGGTAAACAACCTATTTAACAAGAACACAGACAGATTTTGTATATGAAATTAAGTGTGTAGAAAGCAGAGGACTCATATTTAAAAAGTACATTCCATCATTTAATAAATATAAAACACCAAATTTCACAGTTACATTTAAGTAATATTTTTTGTTGGATCTAAAGCTAAACTCCAGGACAAATAAATACACAGGGAAAAAAAAGGGCACATAGGAAAGTGGTTTTACCAGCCACAGGATTTGTATTTCTAGCTTTCCATTCTTGGGATTTACAAAGCTCTGCCACACAGAACAGCCCCGGTTAGCAGGGCAGATGACCAGGTTTTTTTTCCTCTGCTGTAAATGCCTTGTTCTTTACCAAGCCTGTGACTGGACATTAAAAGGAGAAGCAGCAGACAGATTAGCTAATCGCTGTCGCTCTGCTGTCTATTGGCATGTCTCCCTTGTTAGCTCACCGATGTGCTTATTTTATTGCTTCTTCTCCTAGGCCGAGTTCTGCTGCACAGGACATTGCAACAGGTTAAAGCAAGTCACATTTGGGTACTTGCACTCTACTGCATAAAAAAAAAAAAAAAAAAAAAATTCACACACTTAATTTATTTGGAATGAGTTTAGCTTTAGAACAGTCCTTTGAGTTGCAATGCATTGATGCTGCTTAAAATCCTTTCCCATTATTTAATGTGTAATAACGCAAACATCTAAGTGGTACATACAGATTACAATAAAACAAACAAAATAAAAAAAACAGTGCACTGTAAATTATGAATTTACTTCTGCATTTCACCTGGTTCACCCCCCTGCCCCAAGGGCTTAACACTTGAGCGGTGCGCTAGCAGGATGGTAAAAAAAAATAAAAATAAAGTATTTGGAGCGGTGGTGAAGGAGCAGTGTGTATGCCGCTCCTGCCCATTAAAATTAATGGGCACCGTGGCTATACTGCCGGCTTTTAACCCTTTTTAAAGCTCCCCGCCAGTGGCCGAATACCCCCACAAATACGACTGTAAAGCGCCGCTTTACTGCCGGCACCCCAGTGTGAAAGGGCCCTTAAAGGCTATGCTCGCCTTTTCAAGAAAATAGCCTATGCAGCTTTGTAAAATGTTCAATAATATTGTCATACCTGTAGGCCATTTGGGTTGCCCATAAAGCCAGGCTGAAAACACCCATGTCCTGTCTTGTTTCCAGGACCTAAAAACCATATTCCTGCAATGCTGAGAGTGAGGAACCAACAATTTACATGTCCAAGCAACAAGGCAAGACGTGGGGGCTATACTGGAAAGTTTTCAGACAGGCTTCTGGGGGTACCCAAAAACAGCCTACAGGTATTACAATAATAATTTAACATTTTACAAATTTGCACAGTTTTGTAATATCTACCAGGTCCCCTTGACTGCATAGGCGAATTCCTAGAAAAAGGTGAGCTTGGCCTTTAAGGGTGTTTAAAAGCTTAGAAGGAACATTCACATTTTTGCGTTGACGTAACATGCAGTAAAATGGACATTCTACCACACTATACTGCAATGTGTGGTAACTGCTGCAATGCAGCATGTTCAAAATAGGGTCAGGCACAATTTTTTCATTCTGCATCATGTTCTGCCAGCCCATTAAGATGCGCTGGGTCAAAGCAGCTTCTTTTAAAAGTGTCAAACCCACATTATTAAAAACCATCAGTAAATGCTGCATTACATGTTGTGCATACTCGGTCACTAAGATACATTTAATGTTTCTGCAAAAAAAAAAAACCTGGCTGATCGTTGTTCTGTCTCCCCCTTCTGTCCACGTCCCCACTGCAGATGGGGATTTTGCAAAGTGGTGTTGGCAGCTTGTGCACATGCTCTTTTCAGCGCGTTTCTATGCACTGAGCATTTCCCTCCCTATCACATCTGAGCAGCCAATGTGATTATAGAGTCACACATGTGGGCGTATACACAATAAATGACAGCCCACTTCCTCCCTCCTTCTCCTCCATGCCAACTAAACACAGTGGGGATGGGATATTACATTTCAATTTCACCTCCCTGTTATTTTAAGACACAGGCTGGATGGGTGCGACAGCCTGTGATTGGCAGGAATATGCCCACACCACGTTCTTGCCCAAAAAAATTAAAGGATTTGATTTCAAACATATATTTGTATGACAATTTAAAACAGTTTATTGGTATTAATCATTTTTACTCTGTATTCCAAAGTCTGTTTTTTTTTGCACATGTGAACAGCAGCAGAGGGCCAGAAGCTCCTCCTGCTTATGTTTCCCTGCAGACAGACTGGGAAAGAGTTGGATCGTGCAACAGTTGTATATCGATTAGCAAAAAAAGGTACTTAGATGTTTGTTTTTAAATCAATTACAGTGCCATCATCCACATATAGAAAGAGAAGGGATAACGTAATAAAAAAAAAAAAAAAGTGCGTTTAGAATTACGTTAATATGAAATAGGCCCACAGGACACAGGGGTATCTTTGGTTGTATAAATAAAAACCAAGAGCCATAAAAGATTCTTGTACTTGCCATAAAATCAACCCCCATATGACCCCATATAAACCCTCCTCTACCCAGTATGCCTTAGCTTTTTGAGAAACAGTACCAAGTATCAGCAAAATACAGAGGCATAGATGGAAAAAATATTTTATGGCAAGTACATAAATCCAAAATTAGTTTTGTCCCTTGAGGGACAGTCGATATTCAAAAACAGTCAAGAGAAGGGTGGATAACAGTCCCCGATAGACCCCTACAAATTTGATAATGGCTTGCAACACAGAGGAACCTTAAGGAACAATGCCTGAATCTGAAAAAGATGAAGTGAGGCCATAGTAGGAACTGAAATGACCAAGGGGAGGCCACAGATCAACTTGGTACTTTAGACCAAGAAAGATTTCACCACCAAGAGTAATGAGACTACCTGAAGAATATTGAGGGAAGGGGGGTTACCGCTCCAGGTGGGTCCGGTTTGTAATTATCCTCCGCTCAGAAGCGACAGGTGCTGACAGTGCGTGTAGAAAAAATAAAAGAATGTCTTTGGACAGCAGCACTCCAAAAAAATATTGCCTTGATTAAGCACCAAATATTAGTGTGAAACGCGTCAGCTGTGTGTTTTAGTTTTGCTGTGGCCTGCAAGTTTTTGTTTTACTAAATAAAAGGCAATATTTTATTCGGCTGTCCAAAGACATTCTTTTATTTCTGAATAATATTGAGCCTGAGCCAGCAAAAGGCTGAGGGAACCAATCAGCAGTCCACCAAAACAGATGGAACACCACATTTTACCTGGAAGTAAACTAGACCAACAAGATATAGTCAACAGAAAAACACCATTGGGAAAAGTCGCAGACAACATGCCTCCTGAGGGAGTCCTGGGTGTTCAAAACAGATTCATAAGAAAATAACAGCCAAGCAACATGGGAAGGCCCAAGCTTTATATTCCAAACCCTTAAAAGTCTGGGGAAAGGAGGTTCCATGATGGGAAAAGAAGAGATTTAGTCAGATGATCAATTTTGCAGCAAGATATCAACAGGACATGAGAGCCCCCACAGAATAATATCCCAACAGACAGCAACTGGTAGATAAACCCATGTGTACCAACCTCAAAGTCAAACTGATTGCAGAGGGAGAAAGGCACCTGTACAAGGGTAGGCAGGGATGAGGGATAACACCAGAAAAACAGGATAAGCAGGGACCTATCCACCTAAACACCTGGAAGTGTCTCTGGGCTCTGACAAACTCTGCAAACCTGCCTAACCTTGGTCCGAAAAACATGGTTCTAATAATCATCTGACTCGTCCTGTTGATTTGAAGCATCCCCATCCAAGGAGCAAGGGGCAGGAAGAAAAGTCACCCGATTAGGACAGAAATTAGGAAGCAATCTCAAGGAACTTCAATAGCAGGCAAAATAGTCACAGATGGAGGATCTCCCAGTGGTCAGATCCCATGAAGGCCTCTGGTCGTACTCCATGCCCTACAGGGGATATTTGCAGCAGGATATCTGCAGAGAATTCAGGGAAGCACAAGGCCGTTGAGTGAATACTTCCTTCCATACGGGGGATGAGGAGCAGAACACCAACTCTATATCTCTAAAAAGGTAGTCAAGCGTAGGACACACAGCATCATCTAGTGTTAGAAGCAGGCTACTTGACCCATCACAGAAAAAAGATCCCAAACTTTCCTGAGGTATAGGTCCCTACAATGATGTCTGACAGAGACCAGGTTAGAATACAGACTTATAGGATACCCTGGCATAGGGGGAACTAGACTGAAGCCTGAGGAATGGGACATAACAGCAAGCCAAGTTCCCCAGGGCAGAGAAAAAAAACTGATGGGCTGCACCAGGACTTCTTGGTCAAAAGAGACCATCTGGATTTCTCACCCCAAATCCAGGCTCCCAGGCAGAGAGGAGGTGGCTAAAAATGATAGAGTGGATGATAAAACGGGGAAATTAGAATGGGAGAGTATTCAACAAGCTACAAGCAATGAAAGAGGAAGGTGGGAAAATATTCCTGACGGGGGGGGGGGGGGGGGGCGACAATGACCCACATGAATTGGACTACTTTAGTGAGGATTTGAGTTGAACAACCTCCTGACCCAGTTACCACGCTAGAGAACTGTGAAGCACTCAAATCAAAGCTTACTGGCTTAAGGTCCATCAAAAGGGTTTGGACTACAAGAATCTACAAAAGATTTTCGGGAAGATCACCTGAATGTTCTACATTTGGGATGCCAGGAAAGAAAAAGGCACTACAGTGGATGTAGGATCCAGTGCTTAAAAAAACACTATAGGTGCCTCCAGAGGACACAGACGTGTAGGAAGTCCCTGCCAACCTTGCAGGTCAGGGGGTCCTTTAGGAGTCATGGAAAACTGAAGTGTACTGAGTACAATGAGGGGTTCAATAGCATCTGAGGATAAGGAACTTCCCTAATAGGAGGAACGCAAGTCCATGTGGGGTTACAAGTCAAGTAAGAGGTCCCAGGGTGCAGAGAATCCAGGTAGAGCTGTAAGATGCACTGCTCTGCGCAAAAAAAAAAAAAAATGGTCAGGGCAGTAAAAAGATGCCAGACACGATTTCCCCTGTGGGATACAAGGAGTGAACAGAGTACCGGAGGGCACACTATCCAAAAGACCCATCCAGATGTGCAAACTACTCTAAACTTGTAGAAGTAGCCTACACTCCCATCAGTGGGAGGTGTTTTGTGCACCCGTCACCTTAATGCAGAAGGCAGAGGGATTAGCTGGCTTCTAGATTTGAGCTTTAGGTACGGAGTGGTAGGTAGTCTTTGGATGATTAGGTGTACTTGATTTTGATGAAGGGTGAGATTCTTCCATCTTTTTAAAAGAACTCCCATATTGAGGCAGGTACACATTCTGGGCACCCGTGGTGTTGTCACTGATGGTCTCAAGAGCAGTTCGAGAAATTACATCCCTCAAGGGGTAACCAAGTCAGATGCTCAATGGATGCCTCATCAGCATCCCAAGTACATAACCAGAATGCTCTATGCATTTGAACAGATATTAGTCCCATGTGAGTCACAAGCTTGTACCAAGCCGTCACAACTAAAGCACGTGGCCCAGAGATTTATTGAAATGGAGCCCTACCCCAGTGATAGAGGTATCCCATTTGAGAGAATCCAACCATTCTGACACAGTTTGACACTTAAAGTCACCAGTCACTCTAGTCCATTTAAATTGGTATCTATGGAGAAAATGAATCTGAAGTTCCAAGAAGGGAAGCACACCCAAAACCCATTTGGTGGTAGCCTGTTAATGTAGCTCAGTGGTGCATGGTGGGATTTGACCACCAATTAAGAAATTCCTTCTCAAAAAGGTAAAGGTTCTGACACTCAGGTGGGGCTCAGACACCTTAAGGATGTTTCCAGTCCTTAAGAGTGACCCAAATAGCAGGTGTTGTGAGAAGGTCTGAAAACGACTTGTAGATCTGAGTCAACTGTAGGAGACGGTGGTGCCTCAAAAAGTCACCCTACAGATAGAAGACCACTGGGATTCAGAATCAGATGGTTACAGGGGCTAACTTGGATTTAAGGGCTCAAGAGGGTCCAAAAGAATCTGCAGCAGGTGGAACCTTAGCCTGATTAGAACCTCTATGGGCAGAGTACCTCATTATCAGAGCACAGTTAGAAGTCTTAAATGGGTATCTGTGCAGAGATGAGGGCGGCCTCGGCCTCACCTGATGAAGCGGAGGTAGACTGATGAGGCTGACTCCATGACATTGGTTGTCCCCTGATCTGATTACAGGCATCAGTTCCTTCTGGGGATGCCAGGTAGGCACTCTCATAACCACTAGGGGGAATGGGCTGAGGCCACCCATGGAACAGGTTTGTCCTCTTCTGTGTCTTAGGGAACGCATGCTGTGTCCGCACAGCAGTAAAACTAAGCCCAATAAGAGACGAGGCCTCAAGCACCCACAAACCGGGGAAGCTGGTGCAGATAAAGCTCTCAGGCAGCCAGAGGTGACCAAGGCACTGTAGGCAAGCAGTGGAATCAGACCATAGATCTGCTTCAGGAGCAGAAGCAATATAATGCTTCTTCCAGGCTAAATGGTAGGAAAAATTACAGAGCACACATGCATAACACGCCACCCAGCAGATTTAGTCAGTGCTCGATTTCTCAGCATTAACAGTTTTCATCTTAAGACTAGTGATGGCACGGAAGTTAAAACCATACCCAATGGTGCAAATAGTGAGGTAGCTCTTGATGTTTCAGCCTAACTGGATTTTGTTTTCAGAAACCTGGTCAAATCTGATGCTTTTTCATGGCTCTGGACCTGGAAAGCATTTCACGACTAACTAAAAGTACATGAAGATCTGAACACTAGTAAAAACGAAGGCATACTGGAAAGAGGAGGGGTTATATGGGGGCCCAACCTCCTGTAAGGCGACAGTGTAACCTGACTGTTTATTAATTCTTGTATCCTTCGATGGACAAGAAAAATATGCTTTAAGAAATTCAGCATTGCAAGCCAGCAGTATAACTTAAAGTGACACTAAACTATACTTGCAAAATCAAATAATCACTGCAGCATAGTTACACAATAAATACCGGTAGGTTTCTTAAATTGAGCCCAATCTCCTCAAATCGTTTTAATTTTTGCAATATTTCTTCGCTTCCTAATGGTGGCTCCATTGCCCTCACTTCCTGTCTGTGGGTAAGAGCAGTGCCTGTATGTTACAGTTACATGCACCATTCCGCTTAAACTAATAATCTCATATGTCTTTGCGCCAGCTGATTACACTTGTTGGCGCTGGTCGGTCTATTCTACTAATTACGAACACTTAGGACCGGCATCGAATGTGACTTCCAAGCTGAAGTTATTGGGTGGTGCTGTGTGGGCTGAGATTCAGCAATGGGAATTTTCTCTGCTTTAACACACAGGAGCTGGATGTGTTGGAATGCAACCATATAGTCCTTATCAGGTGTGAACATCTGAAGGTGGCTACGTTCCCACATACAGTGCTTTTATGTAAACTAGCTACCGTGAGAAAGGAAGTTGAAGGTAGGTCTTTTTGAGGGTGGCTACTTTCAAACCCGAAAGTAGGTCTAAAGGATTTGATATCAGATGTAGAAGTTACCAGAAGCTCTGCTTCCAGTACAGGTATGGGATTTAAATTACATTAATTTATTTGATTCAGTGTCACTAAGCAATCAATCAGCTAGCTTGCTTTTTCTCTTAGGAGCCACATCTAAAATGCAGACTCCTGAGGAACAGGAAAATAGCCCCAGGTCTTGTACATATGGGTGGGGTTTAATCATGACTGGTAAATGCAAATCCAATGATAATCATCATTAGAAAGGACTTGGCAAGCTCTGAACAACATTAATAAAACTTTAAAGTGCCATTCATGTGTAATCGGGATGTGTGGAATACCTGCCCCTTGGCCCCTCTGCAAGTCCTATATACTCACCTGTCATCTAAAGAGATATCATCCACGAAGCATCTTGGGGGGGGGGAATCTGTGCAGTGCTCCAATTATTGCGCCACCAGAGCATGCAATACAAAAACGCTATAGGATTGGAGAGTGTAGTGTGCATAAAAAAATAAAAAAAAATAAAGTGGATTTGCAGCTTCAAGGACAATACCACTTTATTTCAAACAAGCGAGTAAAAGACTGTCAGAAGAATCTGAGGCTATAATACAGTACAATGTACGTTTAATGTTTTCCCAAGGTAAGCCTTTTCTGAAAAAAAAATATTTGGGATGCTTCTTCTGAAAATGCTAGTTGTTTGGCTGTCACCCTCACCCGCTAGTTAAGTTACTAGTCTAGTAATTAAAACCTGCCAACCTGTGCAAATTACTGCAACGCAACAATGTGAATATGGCATTCCTGTTAAAATTAGTTTTTAATCTTAAAATGGCTAATTGTTTTATTAAAGAACCCCAGCTGTATAAAATAAAAATAAAGGAGCACACACATACAACAAAGAATTAGATTTTGATTAGATTTTGGGATGGTGTCTAAACAAAATTCATAACATAATGCACTAAATATAGTACTCATCATTCAAATTATGCAATGCCATGCAAATTAGTTGATCTGTGCCGTTTTTGTAGAAATGCTACTTACATGGCCCAAAATAAACCAGTAGCCGATTTTGATGGCTAGAAGCACCTCCGCCACCTTTTCTCTCACAGATATGACACCATTTCTAAATCGCTCTATGAAATTCAATAAATTGTACTTTCAGGAATGATATTTTAGTAGCAGCTTGTAGGCCACCACGACTTTTGGCTTGTAGGCCAAACATGATTTTAAAAGTGTAGCAAGGCTCAAGAATACAAATTTTATATATTGAAGCTTACCAGTCCTTAGATGAGGTTGTTGCATTACCTTTGTCCCCTCATTTACTTTCATCTCGTGATCCTGCCAGTACACGCTTCCTGTCCTCACTGTATTCTATAGAGCAGGATTGTCCCCCTAGGACAGGATGTTTAGAACACTAAAAAGGAGTGTACAGGATATAACAAGCGCATTGGATTTCTGGCAGGATCAGAGTATTTTTGCACTTGCCAAACAGGTATAACAAAACCCTTTCAATAGTACATTTACCAGACCAAAAGGAAAAAAAGGTTTTTTTTTTGTTAGGTTTTACATACACTTTAAGCAAACATGTAGACACTTAAATGGATACTAAACATAACTAATAAAAGAAAACCAAGATACATGATTGATCCATTCCAGCGCTCCTTTGCATACACAGACGATCAGGTTGTCAGTCCACATCACATAAATGCATATTCCACACTGCCACATTTTCACAAAGAATACATTTAATAAAATTATTTCACAGTGTCAGTGGTACAAGTCAAGCCATTTCAGGTCTTTTAAGGCAGTTCAAGCAGCAAGGTTGGAAAATGGATGAGCAGCTACAGAAGTGCGATTGAGTTTACACTTGCCACATTACAGCTTCATCAGCCTGGCGATTTGATCCCTCCTTTTGCGATCGCCTACCCAGGATTTGCTCTTTGTACGACATTTTAGAAGTTCTTCTCTGTAATCTTGGTGATGCATAGGGCAGTATCCCTGAGGCTCACACAATGCCTATGAGGAAAAAAAAAAAATCTGTTTATTCCTTTAAATTCTGCTACAAGGCACAAACAGGAAGTCCCTGAGTGGGTTACTTTAATACCGTATATACTCAAGTATAAGCCGACCCAAATATAAGCAGAGGCACCCAATTTTACCACAGAAAAAAATGGGAAAACGTATTGACACGAGTATAAGCCTAGGATACACAATGCCCACCTGCAGCCTCACTGTGCCCATTTGCAGCCTCACCTTGTTTACGGTCTCCCGCTGTGTCATGCAAAGTGCTTAAAAACTCAGCTTATACTCACGTATATACGGTACTTTCATTCATTGACTCAACAACAAGTATGTAGATGAAGACTTCAGACTTTTCTAATCTACATATGTGTTCTAGGTCAATGGTCCAACACTTATTAAAAAAAAAAAAAAAACACACAAACACACACAGCCATACTAGAGGATACTGTATGCCTATGAGCCAATTACCTAATATTTTTAATGTGTCAGCCAAGCATGCCCCTAAATTACAGGCTGTACCGTCAAAATGGCCACAGCGATTGTGAAGCTCCAGCATTTCTAGATATCCGGAAAAAGTCTCCCCGAAGTAGACTTTCCAGTATCTGCCACGTGCCAAGATATTCGGTTATATTAGGTTTGAGTGGATTGACCCTTTACTCCACATTTCCCTTCCCACAGTTTCATGTCCTGAAGACCTAAAACAAGATGAGAAAAAACATCTACACAAAAAGTGAGGGGAAATTTCCATTCACCACCACTTCCAACAGAAATTGTAAAAATATAGACTTCATCTCAAGGTTTGTCCCAATGACAACTGCTACAGATGCAAAAGAGGAACAACTCTCCCCACTGGCACAAGGACAGCAAAACGAAACAGACAATGGTTGCAAAACCTTCCCCATCAAATCCAAAATTAATGTTCCATCATATTAAAAATTGATATAGGCATCCCCAGAAGACACAAATCATATAATATAAGACATAAGAGACAGATGCTAAACAGCAGCAACAAAGATATGAAGTCCTACCTTGTATTCTGGGAAAAAGTCTTTGTAACCCCCTTTAAGCAGATACACTTCTGGATAATTAAGACTTGGATATTCATTCCTGGCCCGATCTTCCTCTCTTAAAAAACGGCACCTTTAATGGAAGACACTTGTATGACTAAAGGGAGTTATAGGATAAAAAGGACAAAATACAAACATTTTATCAAAGCTACCTTTCACAAAGCGTATATTCAAACACCTGAATAAAGCTGGAGATATTTACTGGTGCACCTTAAATAGGTCATAAAAATGGGCGAAAATACTAGCCCTTAGACTAAATGCAGTCATTCTTTTGAAAAACAGCCTTCATATGCCATGGAAGCCACTGTCCATAAACATCTACAGAACACAGGATTATAAACACAATAGGCAATAACCCATATTCAAGTTCTTTGGCATGCCATGACACTGCTAAGACATTTTATTCCGACAAATGCCCTTTTCTTCAGGCATACCTCAGAAGCTTTGGTATAAGGTTTAGGAAACGTATCTCAGTACAAGATGTTTGGAACAACCTACCTGCCAAGTTCCTTCAAAAACTGTGTGCAAGTGAACCAAGAAAAATTGATGCCGTTTTGCAGGCAAAATGTTGTCACCAAATATTGGATTTGATTTTCTCTTCTGTTTATGTACTTTCCATTTTGTTAATTGATAAAGATACACTATTAACATTTCTATTTCTGAAAGCAGTCTTAATTTACAGTATATTTTTTATACCTGCCTAAAACATTTGCACAGTACTGTAAGTGGACACGCACACTTTTTCCCCCTGCTTTTTTGTTTTGTTAAGGTGATCACATAACTTCTGTTCTCAGCTACATAAGTGGCTTAGAGAGGTGGAGGGGTCAGCGGGAGGAAGAGAAACAGCAGAACACTGATCTCCCAATTGAAAGGCTGTGCAGGGGGCGTTGGCTTAAAGCGATTGAAAAAAAAAAAAAAAAAAAAGGAAGAGACTTTACAGAGGGCAGCCAACGATCCTTCTCATGTGTCGCCTTTCGGCTCTCCTGGCACCTCCCTCCTGTTGAGTGCGCCCCCCCCCCCCCCGAGCCACAGCTCAGACATGGAGCCATGGCCCAGCCCAACCCCAGCTAACTCCAAAATTAAAGATGGGTGGGCTGCAAGGGGTACAAGAATGAGCTAAAGCCACAGACTGAACTATCCCATGTACTCCCTCATACCAAACAATAGAGTATGCTCCACACTACTTTCTGCTGAAGCAGTTACATTATGAAAATCCAGAGATGAACTCTGGAGGGCAGAGAAGTCCGCTTACAATTCCCAAGAATTACATACAGACTGACTATGGAGCTAATGGCCATCAGTGACAAGGTCCCTATTGACCGTCAGTACATGAAAATGTAAGACATGACCAACAAAAGAATACTCTGTGACCCACTGCAGAGCAGGGGTTATTGCCCATCCTTGATTAAGTCTCTTGTACCAAGATAGCACAACCAAGATATTACCGGCCAAGGGTTTTTTCATTGACCCAATGCAGAGCAGAAGGGGTTAAGGGCGGGCCATTACTAGGTCAAAATAAAAATATTTCAGGGTTTAGGGGATGCAGGAGGTGAGTTTTTTAGTGCCAGTTCACACTAGAGCGACATGAAAGTCGGCACGACTTTGAGGCGCCTCCAGGACAGGCAACTTTGCCAGTGGCCAATCAAACAATCAGCTCTGTGGGAGGAAGGGGTTTGCCTGAGAAAACTATTTTTTCTTCCTGTAAAGTTGCTTTAGTAAAAACACTGATCCGATTTTGGAAGAGACTTCCATTTAAATCAATGGGTACAAGTCGCCTAGAAGTAGTACAGGAACTTTTCTGAAGTCAGAGTGACTCCAGTAGTGTGCATTAGGACGGCTCTCATTCACTTTAATGCAATTTTTATGTCGGGTGACACAAGTCTGATCCCAAGCCTCGGTAGTGTGAACGGGCACTTAGGCTGCAGGCATTTGTTTATTTATGTGTACATGTTAAATGCACAGTGAAAAACAAAATACTTTATTTTACACAATAAAAGTGTTTGTTTAAGGTACTCACATTTTTGGACCTCTTTCTGAGGAGAACTCACAATGAAACACCAAAATAATGCGCTTTTGTTCCACAGATGGAACTAGAGGTTGATTTAGAAAATAAGCCAACATGTCTTCTGCTCGGTGGAGGTTTAATGCATCCTTAAATGGTCGGAAGAAAGAAAAAGAAATAAAAGACTGTACTGAATGCTGCTTTTGACCTTTCACAAACTTCTATGAGCTTTTATTATTTGGTGCTACAGCACCAAAGTTTTCCTCCAGTGCCAATGTGCATTGGTTTCAGTTATTAGATTTCCAATCACCAATTCAGTACTTTTCACTAAAGCTACTTTGTTCCTGCTCAGTAATAACAAAACCTAGCAGAGTTGGCCTAGACCACTGACATTAAAACATAGAGACTTGCACTAAGGCAATCGTAAAAACCGCTCTAGGAGTGAAGATGGACTGCCAGGTTGCTGTTAAAGTGGAGTTCCAGTCCCCCAAACACTTTAAAGACTGCTCTGCATTTATCCAAACATGTGCATTAACATTTACAACATGTCATCTGTGTTGCACTTTTATTTTCTTTAAAAATAGTTTTTTACTTGTAGAACTCGGAAACAGGAAGGTTTCATTTTAGTTGTCTTTAAAGCATCTGAAGCCCTCCTGTCTTCATTTCCGGGATTTCTGTGCAGCTGGCTACCCAGCATGCACCCCCCGATCTCACGCATGCGCAGTAATGCCGCTGCGTGGCTCTCCTTCCTGACAAGTTGCCAGGATACTGTGCCCGCATTCAGCAATCTGTGCTCGCATTCCACAATTTTTTTTTTTTAAGGCCACCTATTCACTGGTCCGAACAGATCCTCCCGGCAGAAGCAGTGCTTAGAAAATGGTGCCTAACTCCTCCCGTTCACTTCATTTTCTGTCATCAAATAACGCAAGATTTTGTCAGTAGGCGATTCGAAAAGACTCCTGAGATACATGACGCTGCTATCCCAGGAACCCTTGCAAATCACCTAGTGAAGTAATCGCCTAGGTGGGGACTAACGGAAGTGCAGGATAAAGAAGAAAATAAAAGGTCATTTCCATTTAGAAATACAAAAAACAAACTTGCATTGGAAAAAAAGGACAAGATAAGGGGATACCATTCAGAGAAAGTGCATAAAATGGGTGGAACTCCGCTTTAAGTGGCAGTTTTCTTGAATGTGCCATGGATCCTTCCTAGATACTACTACTATAACTATTACTACTTTTCAGAATACCCAAGGTCACCTTACAATTGGATGATTCATCGAGAGCTGCGGCTCTTAGCTTATGTGTTGCGTTTCCTTGCTAGATTCAATATTGCTCTGACCCTTAGACCCCTTTCACATTGAGGAGTTTTTCAGGCAGTACAGCGCTAAAAAATAGCGCTGCTATCCCGCCTGAAAAACTCCTTCACTGCAGACTCAATGTAAAAGCCCGAGGGCTTTCACACTGAGGCGATGCGCTGGCGGGAGACAAAAAAATCTCCTGTCAGCATCATCTTTGGAGCGTTGAGAGGAGCGGCATGTATACTGCTCCTTCCCATTGAAAACAATGGGAAACCGCGGCAATACCGCCCGCAATGCGCCTCTATAGAGGCGCATTGCGGGCGGTATTAACCCTTTATCGGCCGCTAGCGGGGGTTAATACCGCACCGCTAGCGGCTGATTCCCGCGGCAATCCCGACGTTATAGCGCCGCTATTTTTAGCGGCGTTATACCGCCACCGCGGCTCCCGCTCCAGTCTGAAAGGGGCCGTAGTTGCCATTTGTGCTTATGGTTGGCAATCACAAATCTGCTACCACCTCTTAACTGCCATTTTAACCCCCATAGTGGACATGAACATTAACATTACCTAGCAGTCTATTGTGCTTGGAAGTGTGCCTAGGGCAGTTGATATTTTTATTGTGGTAGCAGAGATAAAGCATCCAATAGAGGACAATGGGGTTGATTCACGAAGAGTTAAATAACAGCGAATAAAATGCAGTAAAACACTGTGTGTGGTAAATCAGTTGTGAAAAGTTCAATTCACCAAGAACTTACTGTTAAATACCAAATGCAGTATTTGTTCGATTTAGCAGCAATTACTTAATTTAATGCAGTAATTTACCGCATTGAGCTGGTTGCCAAGGAGCAGACTGGGATTTGTCAAAAAAATAGCTTGGGGGACGGGGACCTTTGACAAATCGCTGGTGGCTAAGCAGGGGTCGTTTTGGCTATGGGACAGGAAGTGATGGGGCACAGATTGGGGGGGAAAAAAAAAAAAAAAAAAAAAAAAGCTTACAGGGTAGGCTCGCTCACTCAATCCAAAATAAGTTTTGCCTATAGTTTTACTTTAATGGTTTACCCAGAGAACAGCTATAAAAAAGGTCATGGCTGGTCACAGGAAAAAAACACCTCCAATTTAAAACAGACATTTTTAAATAACAGATTGGTCACACTTTAGTACATTCTGAACTTCAATGGCTCACCTGAATATGGCCCCCTTCGTATTCATAAGGATATCGGCA